>NC_092772.1:65831397-66197369 GCF_047496795.1 Chiloscyllium punctatum | reverse complement strand
GGAGGGTTGGAGTGTCTGGAGGAGGTGACAGTGATAGGGAGGGTTGGAGTGTCTGGAGGAGGTGACAGTGATAGGGAGGGTTGGCGTGTGTGGAGGAGATGACAGTGATAGAATCGGTTCGAGTGCTGGGAGAAGGAGACAGTGATCGGGAGCATTGGAGTGTCTGGAAGAGGTGACAGTGATAGGGAGTGATGGAGTGTGTAGAGGAGGTGACAGTGATAGGGAGGGTTGGAGTTGTTGGAGGAGGTGACAGTGATAGGGAGGGTTGGAGTGACTGGAGGAGGTGACAGTGATAGGGAGGGTTGGAGTGTCCGGAGGAGGTGACAGTGATAGGGAGGGTTGGAGTATATTGAGGAGGTTACAGTGAGAGGGTGGGTTGATGCTACTGGAGGAGCTGACAGTGATAGGGAGGGTTGGAGGAGGTGACAGTGATCGTGGGGTTTGAGTGTCCGGAGGAGGTGACAGTGTTAGGGAGGGTTGGAGCGTTTGGAGGAGGTGCCAGTGATAGGAAGGGATGGAGTGATTCAAGGAGGTGACAGAGATATGGAGTGTTGGAGTATATGGAGAAGGTGACAGTGAGAGGGAGGGTTGATATTACTGGAGGAGTGGACAGTGATAGGGAGGGTTGGAGTGTTTGGAGGAGGTGACAGTGATAGGGAGGGTTGAAGTGGTTGGAGTAGGTGACAGTGATAGGGAGGGTTGGAATATATGGAGGAGGTGACAGTGAGAGGCAGGGTTGATGTTACTGGAGGATTGGACAGTGATAGAGAGGGTTGGAGTAGGTGACAGTTGTAGGGAGGGTTGTAGTGTTTGGAGGAGGTGACAGTGATAGGGAGGGTTGGAGTGTTTGGAGGAGGTAACAGTAATAGGGAAGTTGGAGTGTCTGGAGGAGGTGACAGTGATAGGGAGGGTTGGAGTGTTTGGAGTAGGTGACAGTGATAGGGAGGGTTGGAGTGTTTGGAGGAGGTGACAGTGATAGGGAGGGTTGGAGTGTTTGCTGGAGGTGACAGTGATAGGGAGGGTTGGAGTGTTTGGAGGAGGTGACAGTGATAGGGAGGGTTGGAGTGTTTGGAGGAGGTGACAGTGATAGGGAGGGTTGGAGTGTGTGGAGGAGGTGAGAGTGATAGGGAGGGTTGGAGTGTTTGGAGGAGGTGACAGTGATAGGGAGGGTTGGAGTGTTTGGTGGAGGTGACAGTCATGGGGGGATGGAGTATCTGGAGGAGGTGCCAGTGATAGGGAGGGATGGAGTGTTTGGAGGAGGTGACAGTGGTAGGGAGTGTTGGAGTGGTTGGAGGAGGTGACAGTGATAGGGAGGGTTGTAGTGTCTGGAGGAGGTGACAGTGATAGGGAGGGTTGGAGTGTTTGGTGGAGGTGACAGTGATAGGGAGGGATGGAGTGTCCGGAGGAGGTGACAGTGATAGGGAGGGATGGAGTATATTGAGGAGATTACAGTGAGAGGGAGGGTTGATGCTACTGGAGGAGGTGACAGTGATAGGGAGGGTTGGAGTGTTTGGTGGAGGTGACAGTCATGGGGGGATGGAGTATCTGGAGGAGGTGACAGTGATAGGGAGGGATGGAGTATATTGAGGAGATTACAGTGAGAGGGTGGGTTGATGCTACTGGAGGAGGTGACAGTGATAGGGAGGGTTGGAGTGTTTGGTGGAGGTGACAGTCATGGGGGGATGGAGTATCTGGAGGAGGTGACAGTGATAGGGAGGGATGGAGTGTTTGGAGGAGGTGACAGTGATAGGGAGGGTTGGTGTATATGGAGGAGGTTACAGTGAGAGGGAGGGTTGGAGTGTTTGGGGGAGGTGACAGTGATAGGGAGAGTTGGAGTGGTTGGAGTAGGTGACAGTTGTAGGGAGTTTTGTCGTGTTTGGAGGAGGTGACAGTGATAGGGAGGGTTATAGTATTTGGAGGAGGTGACAGTGATAGTGGGGTTTGAGTGTCTGGAGGAGGTGATAGTGGCAGGGAGGGTTGGCGTGGTTGGAGGAGGTGACAGTGATAGGGAGGGATGGAGTGATTCGAGGAGGTGACAGAGATACGGAGTGTTGGAGTATATGGAGGAGGTTACAGTGAGAGGCAGGGTTGATATTACTGGAGGAGTGGACAGTGATAGGGAGGGTTGGAGTGTTTGGAGGAGGTGACAGTGATAGGGAGGGTTGGAGTGGTTGGAGTAGGAGACAGTGATAGGGAGGGTTGGAATATATGGAGGAGGTGACAGTGAGAGGCAGGGTTGATGTTACTGGAGGAGTGGAGAGTGATAGAGAGGGTTGGAGTAGGTGACAGTTGTAGGGAGGGTTGTAGTGTTTGGAGGAGGTGACAGTGATAGGGAGGGTTGGAGTGTTTGGAGGAGGTGACAGTGATAGGGAGGGTTGGAGTGTTTGGAGGAGGTAACAGTGATAGGGAAGTTGGAGTGTTTGGAGGAGGTGACAGTGATAGGGAGTGTTGGAGTGTTTGGAGTAGGTGACAGTGAGAGAGAGGGTTGGAGTGTTTGGAGGAGGTGACATTGATAGGGAGGGTTGGAGTGTTTGGAGGAGGTGACAGTGATAGGGAGGGTTGTAGTGTTTGGAGGAGGTGACAGTGATAGGGAGGGTTGTAGTGTTTGGAGGAGGTGACAGTGATAGGGAGGGTTGGAGTGTTTGGAGGAGGTGACATTGATAGGGAGGGTTGGAGTGTTTGGAGGAGATGACAGTGATAGGGAGGGTTGGAGTGTCTGGAGGAGGTGACAGTGATAGTGGGGTTGGAGTATATTGAGGAGATTACAGTGAGAGGGTGGGTTGATGCTACTGGAGGAGGTGACAGTGATAGCGAGGGTTGGAGTGTTTGGTGGAGGTGACAGTCATGGGGGGATGGAGTATCTGGAGGAGGTGCCAGTGATAGGGAGGGATGGAGTGTTTGGAGGAGGTGACAGTCATGGGGGGATGGAGTATCTGGAGGAGGTGACAGTGATAGGGAGGGATGGAGTGTTTGGAGGAGGTGACAGTGATAGGGAGGGTTGGTGTATATGGAGGAGGTTACAGTGAGAGGGAGGGTTGGAGTGTTTGGGGGAGGTGACAGTGATAGGGAGAGTTGGAGTGGTTGGAGTAGGTGACAGTTGTAGGGAGTTTTGTCGTGTTTGGAGGAGGTGACAGTGATAGGGAGGGTTATAGTATTTGGAGGAGGTGACAGTGATAGTGGGGTTTGAGTGTCTGGAGGAGGTGATAGTGGCAGGGAGGGTTGGCGTGGTTGGAGGAGGTGACAGTGATAGGGAGGGATGGAGTGATTCGAGGAGGTGACAGAGATACGGAGTGTTGGAGTATATGGAGGAGGTTACAGTGAGAGGCAGGGTTGATATTACTGGAGGAGTGGACAGTGATAGGGAGGGTTGGAGTGTTTGGAGGAGGTGACAGTGATAGGGAGGGTTGGAGTGGTTGGAGTAGGAGACAGTGATAGGGAGGGTTGGAATATATGGAGGAGGTGACAGTGAGAGGCAGGGTTGATGTTACTGGAGGAGTGGAGAGTGATAGAGAGGGTTGGAGTAGGTGACAGTTGTAGGGAGGGTTGTAGTGTTTGGAGGAGGTGACAGTGATAGGGAGGGTTGGAGTGTTTGGAGGAGGTGACAGTGATAGGGAGGGTTGGAGTGTTTGGAGGAGGTAACAGTGATAGGGAAGTTGGAGTGTTTGGAGGAGGTGACAGTGATAGGGAGTGTTGGAGTGTTTGGAGTAGGTGACAGTGAGAGAGAGGGTTGGAGTGTTTGGAGGAGGTGACATTGATAGGGAGGGTTGGAGTGTTTGGAGGAGGTGACAGTGATAGGGAGGGTTGTAGTGTTTGGAGGAGGTGACAGTGATAGGGAGGGTTGTAGTGTTTGGAGGAGGTGACAGTGATAGGGAGGGTTGGAGTGTTTGGAGGAGGTGACATTGATAGGGAGGGTTGGAGTGTTTGGAGGAGATGACAGTGATAGGGAGGGTTGGAGTGTCTGGAGGAGGTGACAGTGATAGTGGGGTTGGAGTATATTGAGGAGATTACAGTGAGAGGGTGGGTTGATGCTACTGGAGGAGGTGACAGTGATAGCGAGGGTTGGAGTGTTTGGTGGAGGTGACAGTCATGGGGGGATGGAGTATCTGGAGGAGGTGCCAGTGATAGGGAGGGATGGAGTGTTTGGAGGAGGTGCCAGTGATAGGGAGGGTTGGAGTGTGTGGAGGAGGTGACAGTGATACGGAGGGTTGGAGTGTTTGGTGGAGGTGACAGTGATAGGGAGGGTTGGAGTGTTTGGTGGAGGTGACAGTGATAGGGAGGGTTGGAGTGTTTGGAGGAGGTGACAGTGATAGGGAGGGTTGGAGTGTTTGGAGGAGGTGACAGTGATAGGGAGGGTTGGAGTGGTTGGAGGAGGTGACAGTGGTAGGGAGGGTTGGGTTGTTTGGAGGAGGTGACAGTGATAGGGAGGGTTGTAGTGACTGGAGGAAGTGACAGTGGTAGGGAGTGTTGGAGTGGTTGGAGGAGGTGACAGTGATAGGGAAGGTTGGAGTGTTTGGAGGAGGTGACAGTGGTAGGGAGGGTTGGAGTGTTTGGAGGAGGTGACAGTGATAGGGAGGGATGGAGTGTTTGGAGGAGGTGACAGTGATAGGGAGGGTTGGAGTGTTTGGTGGAGGTGACAGTGATAGGGAGGGATGGAGTGTTTGGAGGAGGTGACAGTGGTAGGGAGGGTTGGAGTGTTTGGTGGAGGTGACAGTGATAGGGAGGGTTGGAGTGTTTGGAGGAGGTGACAGTGATAGGGTGGGTTGGAGTGTTTGGTGGAGGTGACAATGATAGGGAGGGTTGGAGTGTTTGGAGGAGGTTACAGTGATAGGGAGGGATGGAGTATATCGAGGAGATTACAGTGAGAGGGTGGGTTGATGCTACTGGAGGAGGTGACAGTGATAGGGAGGGTTGGAGTGTTTGGTGGAGGTGACAGTCATGGGGGGATGGAGTATCTGGAGGAGGTGCCAGTGATAGGGAGGGATGGAGTGATTCGAGGAGGTGACAGTGATAAGGAGGGTTGGAGTATATGGAGGAGGTTACAGTGAGAGGGAGGGTTGATGTTACTGGAGGAGGTGACAGTGATAGGGAGGGATGGAGTGATTCGAGGAGGTGACAGTGATAGGGAGGGATGGAGTGTTTGGAGGAGGTGACAGTGATAGGGAGGGTTGGAGTGTTTGGGGGAGGTGACAGTGATAGGGAGGGTTGGACTGTTTGGAGAAGGTGACAGTGATAGTGGGGTTTGAGTGTCTGGAGGAGGTGATAGTGGCAGGGAGGGTTGGCGTGGTTGGAGGAGGTGACAGTGATAGGGAGGGATGGAGTGATTCGAGGAGGTGACAGTGATAGGGAGGGTTGGAGTGTTTGGAGGAGGTTACAGTGAGAGGCAGGGTTGATATTACTGGAGGAGTGGACAGTGATAGGGAGGGTTGGAGTGGTTGGAGTAGTTGACAGTGGTAGGGAGGGTTGGAGTGTTTGGAGGTGGTGACAGCAATAGAGAAGGTTAGAGTGTCTGGGGGAGGTGACAGTGATAGGGAGGGATAGAGAGATTCGAGGAGGTGACAGCGATACAGAGGGTTGGAGTATCTTGAGGATGTTACAGTGAGAGGGAGGGTTGAAGTTACTCGAGGAATTGACAGTAATAGGGAGGGTTGAAGTGGTTGGAGGAGGTGACAGTGAATGGGAGGGTTGGCGTGTTTGGAGGAGGTGACATTAATAGTGGGGTTTGAGGGTCCAGAGGAGGTGACAGTGATAGGGAGGGTTAGAGTGGTTGGAGGAGGTGACAGTGATAGGGAGGGATGGAGTGTTTGGAGGAGGTGATAGTGATAGGGAGGAAAGGAGTGACTGGAGGAGGTGACAGTGGTAGGGAGGGTTGGAGTGTTTTTAGGAAGTGACAGTGATAGGGAGGGTTGGACCACTGGAGGAGGTGACAGTGATAGGGAAGGTTACGGTGTCTGGAGAAGGTGACAGTGATAGGGAGGGTTGGAGTGTTTGGAGGAGGTGACAGTAATATTGGGGTTTGAGAGTCCGGAGGAGGTGACAGTGTTAGGGAGGGTTGGAGGAGGTGACAGTGATAGGGAGGGTTGAAATGGTTGGAGGAGGTGACAGTGATAGGGAGGGTTGAAGTGGTTGGAGGAGGTGACAGTGATAGGGAGTGATGGAGTGTTTGGAGGAGGTGACAGTGATAGGGAGGGTTGGAGTGTTTGGAGGAGGTGACAGTGATAGGGAGGGTTGGCCTGTTTGGAGGAAGTGACAGTGATAGGGAGGTTTTGGAGTGGTTGGAGTAGGTGACAGTGAAAGGGACGGTTGGCGTATTTGGAGGAGGTGACAGTGATAGAAAGGGTTCGAGTGTTTGGAGGAGGTGACAGTGATAGGGAGGGTTGCAGTGTCTGGAGGAGGTGACACTGAAAGTGAGGGTTGGAGTGTTTGGAGGAGGTGACAGTGATAGGGAGGGTTGCAGTGTCTGGAGGAGGTGACACTGAAAGTGAGGGTTGGAGTGTTTGGAGGAGGTGACAGTGATAGGGAGGGTAGGAGTGTTTGGAGGGGGCGACAGTGATAGGGAGGGTTGGACTGTTTGGAGGAGGTGACAGTGATTGAAAGGGTTAGAGTGTCTGGAGGAGGTGACAGTGATAGGGAGGGTTGGACTGTTTGGAGGAGTTGACAGTAATAGGGAGGATTGGAGTGTTTGGAGGAGGTGACAGTGATAGGGAGGGTTGGAGTGTCTGGAGGAGGTGACAGTGATAGTGGGGTTGGAGTATATTGAGGAGATTACAGTGAGAGGGTGGGTTGATGCTACTGGAGGAGGTGACAGTGATAGCGAGGGTTGGAGTGTTTGGTGGAGGTGACAGTCATGGGGGGATGGAGTATCTGGAGGAGGTGCCAGTGATAGGGAGGGATGGAGTGTTTGGAGGAGGTGCCAGTGATAGGGAGGGATGGAGTGTTTGTAGGAGGTGACAGTGATAGGGAGGGTTGGAGTGTTTGGAGGAGGTGACAGTGATAGGGAGGGTTGGAGTGGTTGGAGGAGGTGACAGTGATAGGGAGGGTTGGCGTGTTTGGAGGAGATGACAGTGATAGTGGGGTTTGAGGGTCCGGAGGAGGTGACAGTGATAGGGAGGGTTGGAGTGGTTGGAGGAGGTGACAGTGGTAGGGAGGGTTCGGTTGTTTGGAGGAGGTGACAGTGATAGGGAGGGTTGTAGTGACTGGAGGAAGTGACAGTGGTAGGGAGTGTTGGAGTGGTTGGAGGAGGTGACAGTGATAGGGAGGGTTGTAGTGACTGGAGGAGGTGACAGTGATAGGGAGGGTTGGAGTGTTTGGTGGAGGTGACAGTGATAGGGAGGGATGGAGTGTCCGGAGGAGGTGACAGTGATAGGGAGGGATGGAGTATATTGAGGAGATTACAGTGAGAGGGTGGGTTGATGCTACTGAAGGAGGTGACAGTGATAGGGAGGGTTGGAGTGTTTGGTGGAGGTGACAGTCATGGGGGGATGGAGTATCTGGAGGAGGTGCCAGTGATAGGGTGGGATGGAGTGATTCGAGGAGGTGACAGTGATAGGGAGGGATGGAGTGATTCGAGGAGGTGACAGTGATAAGGAGGGTTGGAGTATATGGAGGAGGTTACAGTGATAGGGAGGGTTGGAGTATATGGAGGAGGTTACAGTGAGAGGGAGGGTTGATGTTACTGGAGGAGGTGACAGTGATCGGGAGAGTTGGAGTGGTTGGAGTAGGTGACAGTTGTAGGGAGTTTTGTCGTGTTTGGAGGAGGTGACAGTGATAGGGAGGGTTGTAGTATTTGGAGGAGGTGACAGTGATAGGGAGGGTTGGACTGTTTGGAGGAGGTGACAGTGATAGTGGGGTTTGAGTGTCTGGAGGAGGTGATAGTGGCAGGGAGGGTTGGCGTGGTTGGAGGAGGTGACAGAAATAGGGAGGGATGGAGTGATTCGAGGAGGTGACAGTGATAGGGAGGGTTGGAGTGTTTGGAGGAGGTTACAGTGAGAGGCAGGGTTGATATTACTGGAGGAGTGGACAGTGATAGGAAGGGTTGGAGTGGTTGGAGTAGTTGACAGTGGTAGGGAGGGTTGGAGTGTTTGGAGGTGGTGACAGCAATAGAGAAGGTTAGAGTGTCTGGGGGAGGTGACAGTGATAGGGAGGGATAGAGTGATTCGAGGAGGTGACAGCGATACAGAGGGTTGGAGTATATTGAGGATGTTACAGTGAGAGGGAGGGTTGAAGTTACTCGAGGAATTGACAGTAATAGGGAGGGTTGAAGTGGTTGGAGGAGGTGACAGTGATTGGGAGGGTTGGCGTGTTTGGAGGAGGTGACATTAATAGTGGGGTTTGAGGGTCCAGAGGAGGTGACAGTGATAGGGAGGGTTGGAGTGGTTGGAGGAGGTGACAGTGATGGGAGGGATGGAGTGTTGGAGGAGGTGACAGTGAAAGGGACGGTTGGCGTATTTGGAGGAGGTGACAGTGATAGAAAGGGTTCGAGTGTTTGGAGGAGGTGACAGTGATAGGGAGGGTTGCAGTGTCTGGAGGAGGTGACACTGAAAGTGAGGGTTGGAGTGTTTGGAGGAGGTGACAGTGATAGGGAGGGTAGGAGTGTTTGGAGGGGGCGACAGTGATAGGGAGGGTTGGACTGTTTGGAGGAGGTGACAGTGATTGAAAGGGTTAGAGTGTCTGGAGGAGGTGACAGTGATAGGGAGGGTTGGACTGTTTGGAGGAGGTGACAGTAATAGGGAGGGTTGGAGTGTCTGAGGGAGGTGACAGTGATAGGGAGGGTTGTAGTATTTGGAGGAGGTGACAGTGATAGAAACGGTTCGAGTGTTTCGAGAAGGTGACAGTGATAAGGATGGTTGGAGTGTTTGGAGAAGGAGACAGTGATCGGGAGGATTGGAGTGTGTGGACGAGGTGACAGTGATAGGGAGGGTTGGAGTGTTTGGAGAAGGAGACAGTGATCGGGAGGGTTGGAGTGTGTGGAAGAGGTGACAGTGATAGGGAGGGTTGGAGTTGTTGGAGGAGGTGACAGTTATAGGGAGTGATGGAGTGATTGCAGGAGGTGACAGTGATAGGGAGGGTTGGAGTCTCTGGAGGAGGTGACAGTGGTAGGGAGGATTGGAGTGTTTGGAGGAGGTGACAGTGGTTGGGAGGGTTGGAGTGTTTGGAGGTGCCAACAGTGATAGGGAAGGTTACAGTGTCTGGAGGATGTGACAGTGATCGGGAGGGTTGGAGTGATTCGAGGAGGTGACAGCGATACGGAGGGTTGGAGTATATTGAGGAGGTTACAGTGAGAGGGTGGGTTGATGCTACTGGAGGAGGTGACAGTGATAGGGAGGGTTGGAGGAGGTGACAGTGATCGTGGGGTTTGAGTGTCCGGAGGAGGTGACAGTGATGGGGAGGGTTGGAGCGTTTGGAGGAGGTGCCAGTGATAGGGAGGGATGGAGTGATTCAAGGAGGTGACAGAGATATGGAGTGTTGGAGTATATGGAGATGGTTACAGTGAGAGGCAGGGTTGATATTACTGGAGGAGTGGACAGTGATAGGGAGGGTTGGAGTGTGTGGAGGAGGTGACAGTGATAGGGAGGGTTGGAATATATGGAGGAGGTTACAGTGAGAGGCAGGGTTGATGTTACTGGAGGAGTGGAGAGTGATAGAGAGGGTTGGAGTAGGTGACAGTTGTAGGGAGGGTTGTAGTGTTTGGAGGAGGTGACAGTGATAGGGAGGGTTGGAGTGTTTGGAGGAGGTGACAGTGATAGGGAGGGTTGGAGTGTTTGGAGGAGGTGACAGTGGTAGGGAGGGTTGGAGTGTTTGGAGGAGGTGACAGTGATAGGGAGGGTTGGAGTGTTTGGAGGAGGTGACAGTGATACGGAGGGTTGGAGTGTTTGGAGGAGGTGACAGTGGTAGGGAGGGTTGGAGTGTTTGGAGGAGGTGACAGTGATAGGGAGGGTTGGAGTGGTTGGAGGAGGTGACAGTGATAGGGAGGGTTGGAGTGTTTGGAGGAGGTGACAGTGATAGGGAGGGTTGTAGTGTGTGGAGGAGGTGACAGTGATAGGGAGGGTTAGGTTGTTTGGAGGAGGTGACAGTGATAGGGAGGGTTGTAGTGACTGGAGGAAGTGACAGTGGTAGGGAGTGTTGGAGTAGGTGACAGTGATAGTGGGGTTTGACTGTCCGGAGGAGGTGACAGTGATAGGGAGGGTTGGAGTGTCCGGAGGAGGTGACAGTGATAGGGAGGGTTGAGTATATTGAGGAGATTACAGTGAGAGGGTGGGTTGATGCTACTGGAGGAGGTGACAGTGATAGGGAGGGTTGGAGTGTTTGGTGGAGGTGTCAGTCATGGGGGGATGGAGTATCTGGAGGAGGTGCCAGTGATAGGGAGGGATGGAGTGATTCGAGGAGGTGACAGTGATAAGGAGGGTTGGAGTATATGGAGGAGGTTACAGTGAGAGGGAGGGTTGATGTTACTGGAGGAGTGGACAGTGATCGGGAGAGTTGGAGTGGTTGGAGTAGGTGACAGTTGTAGGGAGTTTTGTCGTGTTTGGAGGAGGTGACAGTGATAGGGAGGGTTGTAGTATTTGGAGGAGGTGACAGTGATCGGGAGGGTTGGACTGTTTGGAGGAGGTGACAGTGATAGGGAGGGTTGGAGTGTTTGGAGGAAGTGACAGTGATAGTGGGGTTTGAGTGTCCGGAGGAGGTGACAGTGGTAGGGAGGGTTGGAGTGTTTGGATGTAGTGACAGTGATAGGGAAGGTTGGAGTGTCTGGGGGGGGGTGACAGTGATAGGGAGGGTTGGAGTGTTTGGAGGAGGTGATAGTGGCAGGGAGGGTTGGCGTGGTTGGAGGAGGTGACAGTGATAGGGAGGGTTGGAGTGTTTGGAGGAAGTGACAGTGATAGTGGGTTTTGAGTGTCCGGAGGAGATGACAGTGGTAGGGAGGGTTGGAGTGTTTGGATGTCCTGACAGTGATAGGTAAGGTTGGAGTGTCTGGGGGAGGTGACAGTGATAGGGAGGGTTGGAGTGTCTGGAGGAGGTGACAGTCATAGGGAGGGTTGGAATGTCTGGAGGAGGTGACAGTGATAGGGATGGAGGGTTTGGTGGAGGTGACAGTGATTGGGAGGGTTGGAGTATATGGAGGAGGTGACAGTGATAGGGACGGGTGGAGTGTCTGGAGGAGGTCACAGTTATAGGGACGGTTGGCATGTTTGAGGAGGTGGCAGTGATAGGGAGGGTTGGCGTGTTTTGAGGATGTGACAGTGGTAGGGAGGGATGGAGTGTTTGGAGGAGGTGACAGCGATAGGGAGGGTTGGAGTGTTTGGAGGAGGTGACAGCGATAGGGAGGGTTGGAGTGTTTGGAGGAGGTGACAGTGATAGGGAGGGTTGGAGTGTTTGGAGGAGGTGACAGTGGTAGGGAGGGTTGGAGTGTTTGGAGGAGGTGACAGTGATAGGGAGGGTTGGAGTGTTTGGAGGAGGTGACAGTGATACGGAGGGTTGGAGTGTTTGGAGGAGGTGACAGTGGTAGGGAGGGTTGGAGTGTTTGGAGGAGGTGACAGTGATAGGGAGGGTTGGAGTGGTTGGAGGAGGTGACAGTGATAGGGAGGGTTGGAGTGTTTGGAGGAGGTGACAGTGATAGGGAGGGTTGTAGTGTGTGGAGGAGGTGACAGTGATAGGGAGGGTTGGGTTGTTTGGAGGAGGTGACAGTGATAGGGAGGGTTGTAGTGACTGGAGGAAGTGACAGTGGTAGGGAGTGTTGGAGTAGGTGACAGTGATAGTGGGGTTTGACTGTCCGGAGGAGGTGACAGTGATAGGGAGGGTTGGAGTGTCCGGAGGAGGTGACAGTGATAGGGAGGGTTGAGTATATTGAGGAGATTACAGTGAGAGGGTGGGTTGATGCTACTGGAGGAGGTGACAGTGATAGGGAGGGTTGGAGTGTTTGGTGGAGGTGTCAGTCATGGGGGGATGGAGTATCTGGAGGAGGTGCCAGTGATAGGGAGGGATGGAGTGATTCGAGGAGGTGACAGTGATAAGGAGGGTTGGAGTATATGGAGGAGGTTACAGTGAGAGGGAGGGTTGATGTTACTGGAGGAGTGGACAGTGATCGGGAGAGTTGGAGTGGTTGGAGTAGGTGACAGTTGTAGGGAGTTTTGTCGTGTTTGGAGGAGGTGACAGTGATAGGGAGGGTTGTAGTATTTGGAGGAGGTGACAGTGATCGGGAGGGTTGGACTGTTTGGAGGAGGTGACAGTGATAGGGAGGGTTGGAGTGTTTGGAGGAAGTGACAGTGATAGTGGGGTTTGAGTGTCCGGAGGAGGTGACAGTGGTAGGGAGGGTTGGAGTGTTTGGATGTAGTGACAGTGATAGGGAAGGTTGGAGTGTCTGGGGGGGGGGTGACAGTGATAGGGAGGGTTGGAGTGTTTGGAGGAGGTGATAGTGGCAGGGAGGGTTGGCGTGGTTGGAGGAGGTGACAGTGATAGGGAGGGTTGGAGTGTTTGGAGGAAGTGACAGTGATAGTGGGTTTTGAGTGTCCGGAGGAGATGACAGTGGTAGGGAGGGTTGGAGTGTTTGGATGTACTGACAGTGATAGGTAAGGTTGGAGTGTCTGGGGGAGGTGACAGTGATAGGGAGGGTTGGAGTGTCTGGAGGAGGTGACAGTCATAGGGAGGGTTGGAATGTCTAGAGGAGGTGACAGTGATAGGGATGGAGGGTTTGGTGGAGGTGACAGTGATTGGGAGGGTTGGAGTATATGGAGGAGGTGACAGTGATAGGGACGGGTGGAGTGTCTGGAGGAGGTCACAGTTATAGGGACGGTTGGCATGTTTGAGGAGGTGGCAGTGATAGGGAGGGTTGGCGTGTTTTGAGGATGTGACAGTGGTAGGGAGGGATGGAGTGTTTGGAGGAGGTGACAGCGATAGGGAGGGTTGGAGTGTTTGGAGGAGGTGACAGCGATAGGGAGGGTTGGAGTGTTTGGAGGAGGTGACAGTGATAGGGAGGGATGGAGTGTTTGGAGGAGGTGACAGTGGTCGGGATGGTTGGAGTGTTTGGAGGAGGTGACAGTGATAGGGAGGGTTGGAGTGTTTGGTGGAGGTGACAGTGATAGGGAGGGTTGGAGTGGCTGGAGGAGTTTAACTGATTGGGACGGCTGTGATGTTCCCCCAAGGTGATATACATAGGTAGGGCTGTTCAGACAGTAGAATATGAAAGCCTGTGGAGGAGGCTGGGTGGTACGAGCAGGGAAGGGAATAGTGTGTGTGAGAGGGAGCATAAAGTGAGTCTGAGTGATGTTTGTGAGGGAGACCACACATACGAGTGGAATAAATTAACAGCACATACCTCAGGGACCTGCAGTGATGAAACCCTCATTTGAACATGACTGGAAGAATAACAGTAAACTGTCACAGAAAGTCAAAACACTCATTATTAAAGGTAGTGCAGGTTGGACAATTGCAAAGAGATTGTCATGAAGGACAGGGATGAAACAGAATAATGCATGGGTATGCATTCAGATCCACAGTAAGGGGATCATACCAGGGCCTATCCAATGAACCACAGCAAAACAAGTTAACTCTTGAATTATAGATGAATGTTCAAAAACATTCACCTCTGAATCAATGTCATTGTACTTCAATGTCAACTCTCTGGCTGAAGCTTTTAGCTGAGAAGTTAGCACAGGACTGGCATCAAACACTTCGTTTTCATGAATTCCACTTCTCTGTAAAATGAGATGACAAAAGAAACCTGTTGAGAGACATTCAGAATAAACAAGCCCTTGGCTTGAGTGTTAAATATCCACCTATTGAAGGAGTTTCCAAAATCTACCACCATCAGTTGAGGACGGGAATTGATCAAATGATTTGAGAGAATTAGTATTTTAATGACAAGGTTATGTTGTAGAGATGACTTGGGAGATTTGATCGATGCTTCAAATTTTAAGATATTTATCTAACCGCTAATTGTGTTCTTCCAAAGATTATTTGGATAGCAGAAGATTGGAATACAGGAAAGAGAAACTTATTAATGAACAGAATTAATCTTCTGTGTTAATCTCCTCAATGGCGGAGTACCTACCCAGCATTCCCCGCGGTGGCGAATACCCTCTATACTCACTACAGGCGAGGGCGGCGCAGCCGCAGTGCCGGGTCTGTCTCCGTGGGAAACGGGAAGAGACGCGCTTTTCCAGACGGCAAGGCTGCAGGAGCTGGACAGAGGGATTCGGACCGAGAATAAACCCTTCCAGAGAGAAGCGAGCACCTTGAAAAATAACGTGTGGTTAAATGTTTTGCAATTTCGATGGTGAAAATCCGCCATCTTGGCCGGGACCGTGGACGCATGCGCACACGGATATGTGACGTCACGGGGCGGGGCCTGAGGGTGATTCATGCAGATGCTGAAAATCTGAGACTGGAGTCACAGAAATGTCCAACATGGAAACAGACCCTTCGGTCCAACCCGTCCATACCGACCGGATATCCCAACCCAATCTAGTCCCACCTACCAGCACCCGGCCCATATCCCTCCAAACCTTCTTATTCATATACCCATCCAAATGTCTTTTAAATGTTGTAATTGTACCAGCCTCCACCACTTCCTCTGGCAGCTTATTCCATACACATACCACCCTCTGTGTGAAAATATTGCCCCTTAGGTCTCTTTTATATCTTTCCCCTCTCACCCTAAACCTATGCCCCTCTAGTTCTGGATACCCCCACCCCAGGGAAAAATCTTTGTCTGTTTATCCTATCCATGCCCCTAATGATTTTGTAAACCTCTGTCAGGTCATCCCTCAACCTCCGCCACTCCAGGGAAAACAGCCCCAGCCTGTTCAGCTTCTCCCTCTTGCTCAAATCCTCCAATCCTGGCAACAGCCTTGTAAATCTTTTGTGAACGCTTTCAAGTTTCATAACATCTTTCCAATAGGAAGGAGACCAGAATTGAACACAATATTCCAACAGTGGCCTAACTGATGTCATATACAGCCACAACATAACCTCCCAACTCCTGTAATCAATACTCTGACCAATAAAGGAAAGCATACCAAACGCCTTCTTCACTCTCCTATTAATCTGCGACTCCACTTTCAAGGAGCTATGAACCTGCACTCCAAGGTCTCTTTGTTCATCAACACTCCCTTGGACCTTACCATTAAGTATATAAGTCCTGCTAAGATTTGCTTTCTCAAAATCCAGAACCTTGCATTTATCCGAATTAAACTCCATCTGCCATTTCTCAGCCCATTGGCCCATCTGGTCAAGATCCTGTTGTAATCTGAGGTAACCTTCTTCTCTGTCCTCTACACCTCTAATTTTGGTGTCATCTGCAAACTTACTAACTGTGCCTCACATCCAAATCAAATCAGAAAGTGCTGGAGGAAGTCAGTGGGTCTGGCAGGAGATGTGGACAGAGAAACAGAGTGAACCATTTCAGTTCTGTGTGCATCTTCTTCAGAACCCATTGCCCGGGTGGTGCAGTGTCCTGGGCATTAGCTTTATAACAGCTTCATCCTCAGGTGATCTCTGAAACAAACAGCAGTCTACTTGAACCCCTGGAGTTTTCTGCAGGTGACATTTTTAACCAACCTGTTCAGACGTGTCATGTCCCACTTGTGAAGGAGGTGGGCCTTGAGAATCCAGGCCTTGTTAGTTCGAGGGGAGTCCCTCAGGGTGGAGTCTCAGGGTCAACCATCTTCAGCTGCTTCGTCAATCACTTTCCCTTCAGAAGTGGGGATGTTAGTTAACGATTGGACAGTATTCAACATCATTTTCAACTGCTCCGATACTGATGTAGCACATATCCATATGTTCAGGTTGTAAGTTTGCTCGCTGAGCTGGTAGGTTTGTTCTCATTGAGAACAATCTTACAACCTGAACCTCAACCTGAGCTAAACATTTTCTCAAACACAACACATCCATATGTAGCAAGACCTGGTCAGCATCTAGAATCTGCACAAATGGTAAGTAACAGCTGTATCACATCCGTGCCTGGCAAAGCCCATCTTCAACAAGAGAATATCTGAGTATCCCTTGTTGACATTCCACAGCAATATCATTGTTGAATCCTCCATGAACAGCATTCCGGGGGTGTAATATTGATGAGAAACTGAACAGGAGTAGCCATGCAATTGATACAAGATCAGGGCAGAGGCAAAACAATCTTACAGCGCTCAACTCACCTCCTGCCTGCCCACCTTACAAGACATAAGTCAGGTGTGATATGGAATCCTCTCCACTTGCCTGGTTGAATGCTGCTTCAACAACACAAGAAGCTCATCAACAGGTGGGACAAAACAGCACTCTTGATTGCCAACAACCTTCCCCATTCCCTTTCTTCCCCATTGATATACAGTCACAGCAAATCTCTTGTGTAATATTCTTCTGGATAGGGAGCTGTGCTGTCCATCAGTTGGCGAGGTACATCCCACAACATGTTTGCACCTCAGGACACACATTGTCTCATGTATGCTGTAACAACAACCTGATTTATTCAGGAAGGTTCCTTTTTGCTTTTGATGGGGATTTTTGCATCTTTTGATGTGACTGGATCATTTGTTTGGGTGCGGTATAGAATAGAGGAACAATGTCTTTTTGAAATTGGATTTGTTTGTTCTGAGATTTTACCCTGTATGGACTGTGATAATGTTTGAAGATAATTTCACAGAGAAAAAGACTGAAAGAATTGAAGATGAGTGAGTCAAATCAAACATGAAATAAAGATCCAACAGAGTCACTTAATTCATTTGGACATAAAAGGAATGTGTTTATCTGGTATGTCTGTCAGCAAAGATTTCACAAAAACATTGTGAGTGGTAAAGAGACACACACACACACACAAGAGTGTGAGTGTTCCACTGAACTGACTGCAGAAATTATTTAACATTATCGAGTTAACATTCTTTAAAAATCCACAGACAGAGAAGCCATAAATATGTTGTGTTTATGGAAAAGGATTCAACAGATCATCCAACTTGGAGATATCTGAAGAGATCAGCACCATGGAAATGTCTGGATTGTGAGAAGGATTGCAAATCCCAGACCAGCTGGAGACTCATCGACACAGACATTCTGGGGAGAGACTGTTCACCTGCTCTATGTGTTGGGAGGGATTTACTCTGTCATCCAGCTTCATGTAACACCAGTGGGTTCACACTGACAAGAGAACTTTCCCCTGATTGTGGGAAAAAAAGAAACTTTAAGATGTGTAAAGGTCTTAAATTTAATGGTCATAATTTAACCTCAACCCGTTCCCATGGGGGAGAAGGTATTCAGCTGTTCCACGTGTGGGAAGGTATTCACTTGGGGATCCAGCCTCATGTCAGATAAACGTCTTCATCATCGGGAGAGAAGCGTTGTCTGCTCTGTTTGGGAATGAATAAACTTCCCAATTCAGCCTAATGTCAACTGTTGAGTTGACTCTGGAGAGAGACTAATCATCTGCTCTGTGTGTGAGAAGGGATTTATTAAATCAGCAATGCCTCAAATACACAAGTGTGGCCATACTAGAGAGAGAGAGAGAGAGAGAGAGAGTGAGAGAGACTGTCCGCCTGCACTGAGTGTAGGAAGGGACTCACTTAGTCATCTGGACTCAGTGAGCACCAACACATTCCCACCTTTTCCCTCCTCCTTGTGTGGGAAGGGGTTCTCTCGGTTCTCCAATCTCAGCAGCTATGGCTTTGTTCACATCAATGAGAGAACATGTCAATGCGCTGACTGTGAGAAGAGCTTTATGAGTAGTAATGATTTGATGAAACACCAACAAACACATTGTGGGAAGAAGCCGTTCACCTGCACTGTGTGTAGCAAGGGATTCAATTATTCATCCCCACACGTGACACTCCAGTTTAGCTGAGTTGGTTGTATTGTTGGTTTACAGAGCAGTGTGATGTGAACAGCGTGGGTTCGGTTCCCATTGCCAGTTTAAGATTACCATGAAGGACACTCGTTCTCAAATTCTTCCCTTGCCTGAGGTCTGAGGGCCCTCTGGTCAAATCACCATGAGTTGCTTCTGTCTGTAATGAAGAGATCAGCCCCTATGGTCTGGGAAGACTATGGTGACACACACACACACATTCCAGTGGGGTAACATGTGATCGTATTCTGCTGTTATTGTATCCAGAATTGGACTGTGTTCATTCTGTCGGCAGTGGTTCACTTCATTGGATGTGAATTGTCTTTTTAATTGAACTGGTGTTTAATTATTCAGGTAGCAATCACATCAAAAACACAGTTTTTACCCACTGATTTCTCTCCCGTGAGATGAGACCGATAGATGTCCATTTCCTTCCCTGTTCTTGGGTCCTTTATTCATTACTAAGGCTTGATTTGTATTTATAAATGTATTTTCACACATTCAGGATTTCTGAATGTGCTTCATAGCAACTGAAGTCCTTGTGAGGTGGAGTCACAAGGCCCAGGTCTCCCACTTAGAATTTAATGGCACCTGCATGAATTCTCCAATTATTGTTGCCCTACATCAATTCCTTCCATTTAGTTATTCCCTGATACACATCTTCCACGTACGGATGCCCTGCTGATTTTTTTTCATTTCCCGATGCTTGCAACATTTCTTCTTTTTATTGAATCCCTGTCCCCTATTCCCCAATTTCGACAGGCTCTACTCCAATTTTCCAATATATTGGCACTCCCACCAATTTTCTAATGTAACGGCAATGTGCACCAATCTCCCATTTATTGTTTCCCACCAAATCTCCCATTTTCTCATATCCCTGTACTAATCCTTCCATTTACTGATGCCCGAGCCTGATAATACCATTTAAGGGTGCACTACTCTAATTCTCCCATTTACTGTCGCCATGCACCAATTCTCTAATTTAGCTCCACTGTGCACCAGGTCTCTCATTTACTGAGGTCCCACACCAATTCTCCAATCCCGTGTTGCTGAGCACCATTTCCCCCAATTACTGACGTCCTGGACAAGTTCTCCATTCAGTGTTGCCTTACACCAATCCTCATACTGACTGATGCCCTCGCCCAATTTAGGGGTGCGCTACTCTAAATCTCCCAAGAGGTAATGTCCTGCCCCAATTCTCCCATTTAGTGCAACACAGCACGACTCACCCATTCAGTGCTGAACTGCACTAATTAACCATTATCTGAAGCCCAGTTGCAAATTCTCACATTTCCATAATCACTTTCCCAGTTTTTTTTCATTTAGTAGTTTCTTGCAATGATTCTCCAATTTCGTGGAGACCTGCCAGAATTCTTAAATTTAGGCGTGGACAAGTTGGACTGAGGAATCTGTTTCCGTGCTGTACATCTCTAAGGCTGTAATTAGTGCTCTACTTCCCTGCACCAATTCTCCCATTTACCAATCCTGCACTAATTCGGGAATTTCACCAACTCACCCATTGAGGTTATCCTGTCCCAGTCCTCCCATTTAGAATTTAATAGCATCTGCATGAATTCTCCAATTATTGTTATCCTGTATCAATTCCTTACATTTAATTGTTCCCTGAAACACTTCTTCCACGTACGGGTGCCCTGCTGAATTGTTTTCATTCAGTAATGCACTGAACTGAATCTCCAATTTCCCGATGCTTGCACCATTTCTTCTTTTTATTGATTCTCTGGCCCCTATTCCCCAATTTAGACAAACTGTGCTCCACTTTTCTAATATATTGACACTCCCACCAATTTTCTAATGTAATGGCACTGTGCACGGAATATCCCATTTATTGATTCCCACCAAATCTCCCATTTACTCATACCCCTGTACTAATCCTTCCATTGACTGATGGCCTAGCTGATTCTACCATTTAAGGGTGCGCTACTCTAATTCTCCCATTTCCTGTTGCCATGCACCCATTCTCTAATTGAGCTCCACTGTGCACCAGGTCTTCCATTCAGTATTTCCCTGCAAAAATTCTCCCATTTAGTAGTCTGCTGCCAGAATTCTCTAATCTTGCGATTCTTGCATGAAATCTCCAAATTACCGATCCTACACATATCTTCCCTTTAGTGGTGAACTGCACCAACTCCCCCATTTCGTGGTGCACTGTATTGAATCTCGACCACTAATCCTTTGCAACATTTGTCCTATTTACTGATTCACTGCCCGTGTTCTCCCAGTTGCTCCAATTCTCGAAGTTATCAGCACCCTGCACCAGGTCTCTCTTTTACTGATGCCCCACACCAATTCTCCAATTCAGTGTTGCTGAGCACCACTTTCCTAAATTACTGAAGTCTGGAACAAGTTCTCCTCACAGTGTTGCCTTACACCAAACCTCATACTGACTGATGTCCTTGAACAATTTAGGGTGTCCAACTCTCAATCTCCCATCAAGTATTGTCCTGCCCGAATTCTCCCATTTAGTGTTACACTGCACCAATTCTCCCATTAACTGATGCCCTGTTACATTTCTCACATTTCGATAAGCCCTTCCCCAATTCTCCCAGTAAGTACTTCCTTGCAATGATTCTCCAATTTATTTGAGCGCTGCCAGAATTCTTTAATTGTGGCATGGACAAGTTGGACCGAAGGATCTGTTTCTGTGTTGTAAATCTCTATGATTGTATGACTCTATTTATGGCTATTTCCCCCATTTCCGTATCCTGCACACATCCTGGAACTGCACCAATTCTCCCACTTCGAATTTAAATGGCACCTGCATGAATTCTCCAATTAATGATGCCCTGCATTTTTTTTTCATTTCGTGATGCACTGATCTGAATCTCCAGTTAACTGATACTTGCAACACTTCTTTTTTCTAAAGGTCGAAGACAGAGGGTGGTGGGGGAGGGTTGCTTTTCAGACTGGAGGCCTGTGACCAGTGGTGTGTCACAAGGATCGGTGCTGGGTCCACTGTTGTTTTGTCATTTATATAAATGATTTGGATGTGACCATAGGACGAATGGTTAGTAAGTTTGCAGATGACAGTAAAATTGGAGGTGTCGAGGACAGTGAAGATGATTATCTCAGATTACAACAGGATCTCGATCAGATGGGCCACTGGGCTGAGGAGTGGCAGATGGAGATTAATTTAGATAAGTCTGAAGTGCTGCATTTTGGAGAAGCAAAAGAGAGCAGGACTTACACACTGAATGACAAGGTATGAGGGATGTTGTGAAACAAATAGACCTGGAGTGCTTTTTCATAGACTATTGAAGGTGGACTAACATTTCGATAGGATCTTTGAAGGTTGCCACTCAGGTGGATAGAGTTTGTAAGAAGGCCTATGGAGTATTATCGTTCATTAGCAGAGGGATTGAATTCAAGAGTCGTGAGGTGATGTTGCAGCTGTACAGGACTTTGGTTAGGCCACATTTGGAGTACTGTGTGCAGTTCTGGTCGCCTCACTTTAGGAAAGATGTGGAAGCTTTGGAGAGGGTGCAGAGAAGATTTACCAGGATGTTGCCTGGAATGGAGAGTAGGTCGTACGAGGATAGGTTGAGAGTTCTCGGCCTTTTCTCGTTGGAACGGCGAAGGATGAGGGGTGACTTGATAGAGGTTTATAAGATGATCAGAGGAATAGATAGAGTAGACAGTCAGAAACTTTTTCCCCGGGTACAACAGAGTGTTACAAGGGGACATAAATTTAAGGTGAAGGGTGGAAGGTATAGGGGAGATGTCAGGGGTGGGTTCTTCACCCAGAGAGTGGTGGGGGCATGGAATGCGCTGCCCGTGGGAGTGGTAGAGTCAGATTCATTGGCGACCTTTAAGCGGCATTTGGATAGGTACATGGATGGGTGCTTAATCTAGGATAGAAGTTCGGCACAACATCATGGGCCGAAGGGCCTGTTCTGTGCTGTATTGTTCTATGTTCTATGTTCTATGGTGAAGAAGGCGTTTGGCATTTTTGTCTTTATTGCTCAGTTAATTGTGTAAAGGGGTTGGGAGGTCATGTTGTGGTATTGGTTCGACAACCTTTGGTATATAATGTGCAATTCTGGACTCCATCCTGTAAGAGGGATGTTGTGAAACTTTAAAGTGTTGAGAAAAGTTTTACAAGGATGTTGCCAAGGTTGGAGGGTGTGTGCTGGAGGGTAAGACTGTATAGGTTGGGGCTATTATCCCTGGAGTGTCAGTGGCTGAGGGGCAACCTTATAGAGGTTCACAAAATCATGAAGGACCCTCAATAGGGTAAAAAGTCAAGGTGATTTCCCTGTGGTGTGGGAGTCCAGAAGCAGATGGTACATGTTAACGTTGAGAGGGGAAACATAAAAGGGACCTAAGGGGAACATTTTTCACACAGAGGGCACTGTGTGCATGAGCTGCCAGAGGAAGTAGTGGAGGCTGGTACAATTACAACATTTAAAAGGTATCTGGGTGGGTGTAGGAATTAAAAAGGGTTCAGAGGAACATGGGCCAAATTCTGACAAATAGGATGAGATTGACATCGGATATCAGTTCAGCATGGATGTGTTGGACTGAATGATTTGTTTCCGAGTTTATATTGCTCTGAGTGGGTTGAGCTCCTGATTGTAGATTTATGAAGCAGAAAATAAAGTATGGTACAGAGTTAGACCGAGAAATCCTGCTGATCCCATCAGCTTTATCCTGTTTCCTTAATCCTCCTCCTTCAATCAATGCATTTTTCCGATCCTCATTCAGAATTCCTGGAGCTCTGTAACTGACCTGGAACAATGTGTTGAAAGTCCTATTGCAGTCCACACGAGGTACCTTTCCCAGTGCCCTGCTCCCATGGCCTGCAATGCTGCAGACTGAGCAGACAACCCGAAGTACAATGATGAGCTCCTTCTGGCCCACGGCCCTCCTTCTCACTGAATGAAGACAATCACCAGAAACAGAATCCAGCTCTTGTTGGAGCCTTGAATACCTGACTCTGTCTCACTGAGTGAAGATTGGACTCAGAAACAGAAATGAAATCAACTTCCTATCTGCATTGTGTCACTCTTTAAGATCTCTGTGTGTCTGAGTTCAGGTCATTTGATTGGAGACTGTGGATAGTGGGTCCCCAGTGAAATGGAAAGAATGGTGGAGGAGCTCAGTGAGGGACATCTCTCAAAGTGAGAGTCAGAAAGATGCTATTCCACATTGGAAGGGTTTAAGGGGAATTGATGGCTCAGAAAAATGTTATACGGATGTTTGTAAAACTTAGGAACTCTGATTGTTTTGAGGCTGGAGTTTATTTTATCCTTTTATAGATTTGACACATTAACCCTCCCTCCCCACCACTACAGAAGCTGTTGGAACTGTTCAGTGTTTCTAGCAGCTTCTGTAATTATTTCAGGTTCCTGACGGGAGCAGTCCCTCCCTTTTCGAACAAAACAAACCCATCCTTGTGCTGTACCCAATATTTCCATAAGAAATGGGAAGCAGCAGAGGGGAAAGCTTCCGAGATGCCGAGCAATGCTGCCCGTTTCCACACTGCAATTCACAGGAACCATCACCAGGAAAACGAAGGAGCAATCTGACAGATCCGGTTATATCCCGGGGGCTTTCCTTTAGAAACTGATTTAAAAGCCGCAAGATTGCGATGGCCGGGAATCGAACCCGGGTCAACTGTTTGGAAGGCAGCTCTGCTCCCCACTATCCCACCATCACCCTGCTCCCAGCTCCCTCCCCATTCCCAAACACACTTAACAAGGCCGTGATCATAACCAACTGGATTGGGACTGAAATCCAAACAAGAAATTGCTGGGGAATCTCAGCAGGTCTGACAGAGCCTGAGAGTGAAGCGCTGTCTCCTCATCTCAGTCCCAAATAACCTGCCCCTAACCCTGAGAGGGTGGTAATCAAACCCGAATGAACTGCGGATGCTGTAACATTAACGCTGATTTCTCTGCACAGATGCTGCCTGACCTGCTGAGCTTTTCCAGTAACCCCTGAGACTGTGTTATTGTGTTTCAGATTCCCAGACCCACAGGATTAATTTCTCAGCATCTCCCCTCTCAAGCCTCTTCACAATCTGAGACATTCCATTGAAACCACCTTTTAATTTTCTAGAATATCGACCCAATTTATTCAGATATTCAGCCCTGGAGCACACGGGTCCCAAATACTGAGCTTTATTTTGTGATTCATTCATGTGTTTGGGTCATTGCCGCTGGGTCCCCACCGATTGCTCAGATATAATTGCTCTGGTGAAGGTGACGGTGAGTTATTGCCTTGAACTGCTGCCATTTATTTGGGTCAGATAATACCACAATGATGTAACGGAGGGAGTTCCAGGATTTCCAACCAATGGCACTTGTGGGACTGAGATGTTTTTCCAAGCCAGGGTGGGGGGGTGGCTTGATGTGGAATTGTCACCTGGTGGTGTTCCCGTGTATCTGCTGTGTTCAGCATTCCACATGATAGTGCCGTGGGTCTGGAAGCTGCTCTGGAAGGAACCTTGGGGAATTTCTCCAGTTCATCTTGTCTCAGCTGAACTATCCCAGTCAGGCACATGAGCCCTAATCCTGTAATCCAGCTCTGAGAATGTAATAGCAGGTGGGACCCACCCTGTCCCCCCTAATGTGGGCATGTTTGGGAAACCTCGGAGAGTCCAATCTCATTCATTCCATCTCAGCGTTTTTCCCCGTTTAAGATTGCTTTCAAAGTGCAACAGTGAGATGGCAGGGGTTCGAGCCCGGGTTAACTGCTGGGAAGGAGACATGTCCAACCCTTTCCCAGTAATTGGCAAGGTATTCCCGAGGCCGTGATCAGGACCAATTGGATTGGGACTGAAATCCAAACAGAAACTGCTGGGGGAGCTCAGCAGGTCTGACAGCATCAGCATCAGATCCCTTCAGTTCTGAAGGACAATCCCTGGACTCTAGAGGTTCACTCGGATTTCTCCCAGAAATGAGGCCACTCCCACTAATTCCCACCAGTAATTTCTGTGTTATCTGTCAGCTCTCCAGGATCTGCAGTTCATTGTATTAAATACAGTAGATGTTGACCCAACGAAGGGGATATTGGGTCAGGTGAGGGTCTACCTCATTCATTGGGGCAGATACCAAGGAGCATCTTAAACCGGAGAGGGATCAGGGGGGAATTGGAGCCGTTTAGAGAGAGAGTACAGAAGGTAAGACAGCTCAGCTCAAAGCACGGCACTTAATGCTGCCCCGATTAAAATATTGAAGATGGCAGAGGGGCAGATGAGCTGAGACAGGGTGGGAGCTGGGAGATATTGATGATGTGGAAGGACAGTGTGTGTATCTGATCACATTCTGTCAGTCTGACTAATAGCAGTCATTCCTGACACTGGATTCACTGAGGGGTGAAGGGTCAGTGAACAGAGTGGACTGTCCCTGTTATTCTGTTCCTGACTCTCCAGCTCCCACTCTGTTAGTGACCTCTCAGTCTCCCGGGAAATGGGCTGTTTCCCAATTGTGCCGGATTCCTGGCCTTTATCCTTGGCCGAGCTGAGAGTTGATGGTCTGAGGAATATCATTCCCAAATGACTCCTGTCCAAGATAATCCCGATTAATGTGTCTGTGTATCCTCCATTAATCTGTAAACATCATTGCTCAGGGCTGGAGGGACATGGATTGATGACATTGAGGATGTTATGAACCAGACCAAACTCCTCTGCCTTAAGGAAATGGTCTCGACCCCTTTTCCTGATTTCCTGAAGGGAAGTGTAAGGCGTTACAATGTGATTGGTCAAACTGCCAGGCCTGAATCAAAACATACTTTACTCCACACTATCGTTGGAACACAAACATAAGGAAGAAAGATTGGACAAACCGAACTCGATTGGAAAACTTAACTAAATGAACATTATTTAACTATAAACAGTAACTGTTCGGATACAGTAACATTCCATAAACCACATAATTCTGGTCTTTCTGCTATTGGGAGAATGGTGTGAAACTTGTAAAGATTCAGAAAAGATTTACAAGGATGTTTGCAGAGTCAGGATTTCTGATTGTTTTGTGGCTGGAGTTTATTTTATCCTTGTGTAGATTTGCCACATTAACCCTCCCTCCCCACCACTACAGAAGCTGTTGGAAGTGTTCAGTGTTTCCTGCGGCTTCTGTAATTATTTCAGGTTCCTGACGGGAGCAGTCTCTCACTTTTCGAACAAAACAAACCCATCTTTGTGCTGCAACCAATATTTCAATAAGAAATGGGAAGCAGCAGAGGGGAAAGCTTCCGAGATGCCGAGCAATGCTGCCTGGTTCCACACTGCAATTCACAGGAACCACCGCCAGGAAAAGCAAGGAGCAATCTGACAGATCCGGTTTACCACAGAATGAAAGATTTATTGCCTCGTTTCATTCCAGTGCTTTTCCTTTTAAAGACTATTTACCAATCGTGACACTGCAATGGCCGGGAATTGAACCTAGATCAATTGCTTGGAAGGCACCTCTGCTCCCCACTATCCCACCATCACCCTGCTCGCAGCTCCCTCCCCATTCCCAAACACACTTAACAAGGCCGTGATCATCACCAACTGGATTGGGGCTGAAATCCAAACAGACACATACTCTGTATCTAACCCAGTGATGGAGCTATCCTGATTGAGTTTGATGTGAACAGGATGGGGGAAGTGGGAGATTTAATCAGTACCTAACGCCGAGCTCAAAATGGCCTGGGAATTTGAAATGCTGCAGTGTAGAGGGAGATTTACTCTGTATCTGACCCCATTCTCTACCTGCCCTGGGGATTTAAATGGAGACAGTTTAATGGGAGCTTTATTTTGTCTGGAACCCTGTGCTCCCTCTGCCCTGGGAGTGTTTGCTGGGATCACTGTCTAACCTCTGTGATATGGATCCTATGAAGATTGATGGGAGACAGTGTAAATGGAATTGTCAGGATCCAATTCCTTCACGTGGATGAGAGAAGGTGGGGAAAAATGATACCAGTGGGACTGAAGGGTCAGTAGCAGAATGAAGACACCATTGGCTCAGAGAGAGTAGACAGGAGAGAGGGTCATGAGGGTTTCAGACTGGAGGGAGCAACAGGCACATACAAGTTGGGAACTGTTTTCAGTAAAAGGCAATTGATCCCAGGTCACTGCAGAGTGTAAGAATCTGATGCCTTTCCCTCACTATCCCCCTCCAATCCCTGGGAAGATCTGCTCCCACACCATGTTCCATCCCAACTGCTGACTGTGTTACATACATTAATACATTGGAGCTGGGCAGAGGTGCTTTTAACCCTGGGATCTTGCTGTGTAACTTGCCTCCAAAATGCTCTTGCTCCCCCTTTCAACTAATCTTTTCCCTCTTTTATCCCGAGGAACCTTTGTTTGGAAAGCTGCAACGTGAAGATCCAAAATGTTCGAGTCCAGGAAAGAACAACCTCCAGAGGGGGAGCACTGGCCTGAGGCCTGAGGCCTGGTCGACAGGCTGCACCCCGTGGGGGCCCACAGTGAGTTGTGTGTTTATTTACCCCGAGGTTTAATCTCCTCTGGGGGACCCTGGGTTTTAGGGGCCTCTGGGTAACTGGCTCCTGTCAGATTGTGGCCCTGTCATTTTTAAAACAGGTTTGAAGCCTGGGGTTAAAGTTTGTCAATCCCCAGGATCTGAGAGGTAGGACTCTCTCAGGGTGGAATTAAAACCCAAATGCTGTGACCCTCTCTAAAGACTCCCTCTCTCACCCTTCTCTCTCACCCCCCTCTCTCTCACACCCCCTCTCTCAACCCCCCACACTCTCTCATTCCCTCAGTCTCTCACCCCCTCTCTCTCAACCCCTTGCTCTCTAAACCCCCCCACTCTCACCCCCCTCTCTCTCACTCCCCCTCTCTCTCACCACCCCCTCTCTCTCACCCCCACTCCCTCACCCCCTCTGTCTCACCCATCTCTCTCCCCCCTCCCGCTCTCTCCACTCTCTCGCTCCCCCCTCTCTCGCCCTCCCCTCTCTCTCACCCTCCCCTCTCTCTCGCCCTCCCCACTCTCTCTCCCTCCCCTCTCTCGCCCTCCCCTCTTTCGCCCTCCCCTCTCACTCGCCCACCCCTCACTGGCTCTCCCCTCTCTCTCCCTGCCCCCTCTCTCTCTCCCTCCCCTCACTGGCCCTCCCATCTCTCTCCGTCCCCCTCACTCTCCTTCCCCTCTCTTGCCCTCCCCTCCCTCTCACTCTCCCTCCCCTCTCAATCTCCCTCCCCTCTTACTCTCCCTCCCCCTCCACCCACCCAGCCTCCACTCTCTCTCCCACCCGCTCTCTCCCACGCTCTCTCCCCTCTTCTCTCTACCCCCCTCCCCCTCTCACCTGTCTCACGCCCTCCACTCCCCCTCCTCTCTCTCCTCCCTCCTCTCTCTTCCTTCCTCTCTGACCCTCCTCTCTCCCCTCCTCTCTTTCCTCCTCTCTCCCCCTCCTCTCTCCCCTACTCTTTCTCCTCATTGCTCTCCTTCTCTATCTCTCCCTTATCCTCTCTCCCTCCTCTCTCTTCGCACCTCTCTCTTCCCTCCTCTCGCCTCCTCTCTCTCCCACTCTCTCTCTCTCTTGCTCTCTCTCTCTCTCACTCTCTCTCCCCTCTCTCTCTGCACTCTCGCCCCTCTCTCTCCTTCCCCTCTTTCTCTCCCCGAACTTTCTCTCCCCCACACTCTCTCTCTGCCCACTCTCTGTGCCTCATCTCTCTGTCCTCTCCCTACCGTCCCCCCGTCCCCCTCTGTCCCCCACTCTCTGCATCCCCCATTCTCTGTCCCCCTCTCTCTGACCCCTTCTCTCTTCCCCACTCTGTACCCCTCTCTCTGCCCCCGACTCTCTGTCCCCCTCTATCTCCCCCACTCTCTGTGCCCCTGCTCTGTAGTCCTCTCTCTGTCCCCCCTCTCTCTCTGTCCCCCTCTCGCTCTGTCCCCCTCTCTCTGTCCCCCTCTCTCTGTCCCCCTCTCTCTGTCCCCCTCTCTCTGTGCCCCTCTCTCTCCCACCCGCCTCACTATCCCCCCTCTTTGTCCTCCTCTCTCTCTGTTCCCCTCTCTCTCAGTCCGGCTCTCTCTGTTCCCCCTATCTCTGTCGCCCTCTCTCTCCCACCGCCTCTCTCAGACCCCCTCTCTCTCCCACCACATCTCTCTCTGTCCCCCTCTCTCTGTCTCCCCCTCTCTCTGTCCACCCTGTCTCTGTCCCACCTCTCTCTGTCCACTCTCTCTGTCCCCCTCTCTCTGTCCCCTCCACCTCTACCCCGCTCTCTGCCCCCCTCTCAGTCGCCCTCTCTCTGCACCGTCTCTCTCTGCCCCCAGTCTGACCCCCTCTCTCTCTCTGTCCCTCACTCTCTCCATCTCCCCACTCTTTGTCCCCCACTCTCTGTCCCCCTCGCTCTGACCCCCTCTATCTCCCCCACTCTCTGTGCCCCTCTCTCTATCGCCCTCTCTCTGCCCCCTCCCCTTCCACCCGCCTCTCTCTGTCCCCCCCTTTCTCTCTCCCCCTCTGTGTCCCCCCTCTGTCCCCCCCTCTGTGCCCCCTCTCTGCCCCCTCAATCTCCCCCTCCCTCTAACCCCCTCTACCTCGCCCTCTTTTTGTCCCCCTCTATCTCCCCCACTCTCAGTACCCCACTATCTGTCCCCCTCCCTCTGACCATCTCTACCTCCCCCTCTTTTTCCCCCTCTTTTTGTCCCCCTCTATCTCCCCGACTCTCAGTACCCCCCTCTCTCTGTCCCACTCTCTGTCCCCCTCTCCGTGCCCCCCTCTCTGTGCCCCCCTCTCCGTGCACCCCTCTCCGTGCCCCCCTCTCCGTGCACCCCTCTCCGTGCCCCCCCCCCCGTCCCCCCTCTCTCTCAGTTCGGCTCTCTCATACCCCTTCTCTCACCCACCGCAACTCTCTCTGTCCCCCTCTCTCTGTCCCCCTCTCTCTGTCCCCCCTCTCTCTGTCCACCCTCTCTCTGTCTCCTCTCTCTGTCCCCCTCTCTCTGTCCCCCTCTCTCTGTCCCCCCTCTCCCTGTCCCCCCTCTCTCTGTCCCCCCTCTCTGTCCCCCTCTCTCTGTCCCCTCTTTCTCTCCCCTGCTCTCTGCCACCCCCTCTGTCGCCCTGTCTCTGCTCCGTCACTCTCTGCCCCTCTCTCTAACCCCCCCTCTCTCTCTCTCCCCCACTCTCTCCATCCCCCCCACTCTCTGTCCCCCTCTCTGACCCCCTCTCTCTGACCCCCCCTCTCTCCTCCACTCTGTACCCATCTCTCTGTCCCCCACTCTATATTGCCCTCTCTCTCTGTCACCCTGTCTCTGAGCCCCGCTATCTCCCACCTCTCTCTGTCCCCCCTCTCTCTATCCCCTCTCTCTCTGTCCCCCTCTCTCTCTGCCCCCTCTGTCTCTCTGTCCCCTCTCTCTCTGTCCCCTCTCTCTCTGTCACCCTCTCTCTGTCGCCATTTCTCAGCCCCCCTCTCTCACTGTCGCCCTCTGTCTCTGACCCCCTCTCTTGCTGTCCCCCTCTATATCACCCTCTCTCTGTCCCCCTCTCTCTGACCCCCTCGATCTCCTCCACATTCTGTGCCCCTCTCTCTGTCGCCCTCTCTCTGTCACCCTCTCTCTGTACCCCCTCTCTCTCTGTCCCCCCTCTGTCTCCCCCACTCTCTCTGTCCCCCTCTATCTCCCCCTCTCTCTGACCCCCTCTATCACCCCCTCTTTTTGTCCTACTCTCTGTCCACCTCTATCTCCCCCACTCGCTGTACCACTATCTCTGTACTCTTCGCTCTGAACCCCTCTATCTACCCCTCTCTCTGTGCCTCTCTCTCTGTCCCCCTCCCTTTGTCAACCTCTATCTCCCCTTTCTCTGTCCCCCTCTCTCTGTCCCCCTCTCTCTCCCACCAGCCTCTCTCTGACCCCCTCTCTCTCCCACCCGCCTCTCCCTCTCTGTCCCTCTCTCTGTTCCCCCCACCTCTGTCCCCCCCTCTCTGTCCCCCCTCTCTCTGTCCCCCCTCTTTCGGTCCACCCCTCTTTCTGTCCCTCCCTCTCTCTGTCCCCCTCTCTCTGACCCTCTCTCTCTGACCCACTCTAGCTCCCCCACTCTCTGTGCTCGTCTCTCTGTCGCCCTCTCTCTGCCCTCCTCTCCCTTCCACCTGCCTCTCTCTTCCCCCCCTCGCTCTGACCCCCTCTCTCTCTGCCCCGCTCTCTCTGTCCCCCTCTCTCTCTCTGTCCCCCTCTCTGTCCCCCTCTCTGTGCCCCCCTCTCTGTGCCCCCCTCTCTGTGTCCCCCTTTCTGTTCCCCCTCTCTCTGTCCCCCTCACTCTGTCCCCCTCTCTCTCTGTCCCCTTCTCTCTGCCCCCCCCCTCTCTGTCCCACCTCTCTCTGTCCCCCCTCTGTCTGTCCCCCCTCTCTCTCTGTCCTCCCCTCTGTCCCCCTCTCTCTCTGTCCCCCCCTCTCTCTCTGTCCCCCCTCTGTCTGTCCCCCTCTCTCTCTGTCCCCCCCTCTCTCTGCCCCCTCTCTCTCTGCCCCGCTCTCGCTCTGTCCCCCTCTCTCTCTCTGTCCCCCTCTCTGTCCCCCTCTCTGTGCCCCCCTCTGTGTGCCCCCCTCTCTGTGTCCCCCTTTCTGTTCCCCCTCTCTCTGTCCCCCTCACTCTGTCCCCCTCTCTCTGTCCCCCTCGCTCTCTGCCTCCTCTCTCTGTTCCCCTCTCTCTGTCCCCCTCTATCTGTCCTCCTCTCTCTGTCCCCTCTATCTCTACCCCGCTCTCTGCGCCCCTCTCTTTCGCCCTCTCTCTGCTCCGTCTCTCCCTGTCCCCCTCTCTGACCCCCTCTCTCTCTCTCTCTCTCTGTCCCACACTCTCTCCATCTCCCCACTGTCTGTCTCCCCCTCTCTCTGACCCCATCTATCTCCCCCACTCTCGGTGCCTCTCTCTGTCGCCCTCTCTCTGCCCCTCTCTCCCTTCTACCTGCCTCTCTCTGTCCTCCTCTCTCTCTGACCTCCTCTCTCTGTCCTTCTCTCTCTGTCCACATCTCTCTCTGTCCCTCTCTCTCTCTGTTCCCCTCTCTCTCCGTCCCCCCAACTCTCCGTCCCCCCAACTCTCCGTCCCCCCCACTCTCTGTCCCCCTCTCTCTGTCGCTCTCTCTCTGCCCCCATCTCTCTGATTCCCTCTCTCTCCCCCACTCTGTACTCCTCTCTCTGTCCCTCACTCTCTGTCCCCTCTCTCTGTCCCCCTCTATATCTCCGTCTCTCTGTCCCCTCTCTCTGTCCCTCTCTCTCTCTGTCCCCCTCTCTGACCCTCTCTCTCTGCCCCCTCACTCTGTCCCCTTCTGTCTGCCCCATCTCTCTCTGCCCCTCTCTCTCTGTCCCCCTCTCTTTCTGCCCCCTTTTCTCTCTGTCCCCCTCTCTCTGTTGCCCTCTCTCTGCCCCTCTCTCTCTGTCCCCCTCTCTTTCTGCCCCCTTTTCTCTCTGTCCCCCTCTCTCTGTTGCCCTCTCTCTGCCCCTCTCTCTCTGTCCCCCTCTCTTTCTGCCCCCTTTTCTCTCTGTCCCCCTCTCTCTGTTGCCCTCTCTCTGCCCCTCTCTCTCTGTCCCCCTCTCTCTGTCCCCTTCTGTCTGCCCCATCTCTCTCTGCCCCTCTCTCTCTGTCCCCCTCTCTCTCTGCCCCCTTTTCTCTCTGTCCCCCTCTCTCTGTTGCCCTCTCTCTGCCCCTCTCTCTCTGTCCCCCACTCTCTCTGTCACCGTCTCTCTGTCGCCATTTCTCTGCCCCCCCTCTCACAGTCCCCCTCTGTCTCTGACTCCTTCTCTCGTAGTCCCCCTCTATATCACCCTCCCTCTGTCCCCCTCTCTCTGACCCCCTCTATCTCCCCCACTCTCTGTGACACTCTCTCTGTCGCCCTCTCTCTGTCCCCCCTCTCTCTGTCACCCCCTCTCTGCCCCTCTCTCTACCCCCATGCCCCCCCACTCTCAGTCCCCCCAACTCTCTGTCCACCCCATCTCTCTGTCCCCTCTATCTCCCGACTCTCTGTCCCCCTCTCTCTGTCCCGCGCTCTCTCTGCCCCCTCTCTCTGTCCCCCTCTCTCTGAACTCCCCTCTCTCTGTCCCCCTCTCTCTGTCGCCCTCTCTCTCTTTCCCTCTATCTCTCCCCCGCTCTCTGCTCCCTCTCTCTGCTCCGTCTCTCTCTGCCCCTCTCTCTTTGACACCCTCTCTCTCTCTGTCCCCCACTCTCTCCATCCCCCCACTCTCTGTCCCCCTCTCTCTGACCCCCTCTCTCTCCCACTCTTTACCCCTCTCTCTGTCCCCTCTCTCTGTCCCCCACTATCTGTCCCCCACTCTCTGTCCCCCTCTCTGTCCCCCTCTCTCTGTCCCCCTCTATGTCCTCCTCTCTCTGAGCCCCGCTATCTCCCCCACACACTGTGCTCCTCTCTCTGTCCCCCCTCTCTGCCCCCTCTCCCTTCCACCCGCCTCTCTCTCTGTACCCCCCTCTATGACCGCCTCTCTCTCTGTCCCCCTCTCTCTCTGTCCCCCTCTCTTTCTGCCCCCTTTTCTCTCTGTCCCCCTCTCTCTGTCGCCCTCTCTCTGCCCCACTCTCTCTGTCCCCCACTCTCTTTTCACTCTCTCTCTGCCCCCTCTCTCTCTGCCCCCCTCACTCTGTCTCCCTCTGTCTGCCCCATCTCTCTTTTCCCCTCTATCTCTGCCCCGCTCTCTCTCTGTTCCCCCCCTCTCTTCCCCCCCCCTCTGTCCCACCCCCTCTCTGTCCCCCCTCACTGTCCCCCCTCTCTCCGGCCCCCCCTCTCTCTGACCCCCTCTATCTCCCCCTCTCTCTTTTTCCCCTCTCTCTCTTTCCCCTCTCTCTCTGCCCCCTCACTCTGTCCCACTCTCTCTGCCCCACTCTCTCTGTCCACTCTTTCTCTGTCCCCCACTATCTCCCCCACTATCTGTGCACCTCTCTCTGTACCCCTCTCTCTGACCCCCTCTACCTCCCGCACTCTCTGTGCCCCTCCCTCTGTCCCCTCTCTCTGACCCCCTCTATCTCCCCCTCTCTCTGTCCCCCTCTCTCTGAACCCCTCTACCTCCCCCTCTTTCTGTCCCCCTCTCTCTGTTCCCCCTCTCTCTCTGTCGCCCTCTCTGTGTCGCCCTCTCTCTGTCGCCCTCTCTTTTCCCCCTCTCTCTCTGTCCCCCTCTCTCTCTATCCCCCTCACTCTGTCCCTTACTCTCTGTCCCCCTCTCTTTGTCCCCCTCTCTCTGACCACCTCTACCTCCCCCACTCTCTGTCCTCTCACTCTGTCCCCCCTGTCCCTGTGCCATCTCTCTCTGTCCCCCTCTCTCTGACCCCCTCTCTCTCTGACCTCCCGCTCTCTCTCTGACCCCCTCCCTCTGTCCGTCTCCCTCTGTCCCCCCCCCTCTGTCCCCTCTCTCTGCCCCGCTCTCTCTCCCACCCGCCTCCCTCTCTCCCCCTCTCTCTCCCCCACTCTCTGACCCCCTCTCTCTCTGACCTCCCGCTCTCTCTCTGACCCCCTCCCTCTGTCCGTCTCCCTCTGTCCCCCCTCCCTCTGTCCCCCCTCTCTCTGTCCCCCCTCTCTCTGGTCCCCCTCTCTCTCTGTACCCCTCTCTCTGTACGCCTCTCACTCTGTCCCCCCCTCTCTCTGACCCCCTCTTTCCCACCCGCTTCTCTCTCACCCCCGCTCTCTGCCCCCCTCTGTCCCCTCTCTCTGCCCCGCTCTCTCTCCCACCCGCCTCCCTCTCTCCCCCTCTCTCTCCCCCACTCTCTGTCCCCCTCTCTGTCGCCCTCTCTCTGACCCCCACTGTCTGACCCACTCTTTCACCCCCCTCTCTCCCACCCATCTCCCTCTATCCCCCCTCTTTGACCCCCTCTCTCTCTGTCCCCTCTCTCTCTGTCCCGCGCTCTCTCCCACCCGCCTCTCTCTGATGCCCTCTCTGTCCCTCGCTCTCTGACCCCTCTCTCTGTCCCCCCCTCTCTCTGTCCCCCCTCCCTGTCCCCTCTCTCTGCCCCCCTCTCTCTGACCCCTCTCTATGTCGCCCTCTCTCCGCCCCCTCTCTGTCACTGTCTCTTTGCCCCCCCCGTCCCCCCTCTCTGTGTCCCTCCTCTCTCTGTCCCCCTCTCTCTCCCCCATCTCTGTCATCGTCTTTCTGTCCCCCCCTCCCTCTCTCCACTCCCTCTCTCCCCCCTTTCTCTGTCCCCCTCTCTCTCTCTGTCCCTCCCTCTAGCTGTTCCCCCTCTCTCTGTCCCCCTCTCTATCCCGCCTCTATCTGTCCATCCTCTTTGTCCCAACCCTCTCTGAACCCCCTCCTCCTCTCACTGTCCCCCTCTCTTTCTGTTCCCCTGTCTCTGAACCCCTGTACCTCCCCCACTCTCTGTCCCCCCACTCTCTGTCCCCCCCTCTCTCTGTCCCCCCCTCTCTCTGTCGCCCTTTATCTAACCCCCTCTCTCTCTGTCCCTCTCTCTGTCCTCTCTCTCTGTCCCCCACACTCTGTCTCTGACCCCCTCTCTCTGTCCCTCTCTGCCCCCTCTCTCTGTCCCCCTCTCTCTCTGTTCCCCTCTATCTCTGTCCCCCTCTCTCTCTGTCCTCCCCACTCTGTCCCCCATTTCTCTGTCCCCCATTTCTCTTTTCCCTCTCTCTCTGTCCCGCCTCTCTGTCCCCCTCTCTCTCTGTCCCCCCTCTCTCTCTGTCCCCCTCTCTCTGACCCACTCTCTCTGTCCGCCTCTCTCTGTCCCGCTCTCCCTCCCACCCACCTCTCTCTGACCCCCTCTCTCTATCCCCCTCTCTCTGAACGCATCTATCTCACCCACTCTCTGTCCCCCCCTCTATCCCACCCATCTCCCTCTATCCCCCCTCTTTGTCCCCCTCTCTCTCTGTCCCCCTCCCTCTTTACCCCCGCTCTCTGTCCCCCTCTCTGTCGCCCTCTATCTTCCCCCCTCTCTGTCCCTCTCTCTCTCTGTCCCCCTCTCTCTCTGTCCCCCTCTCTCTGACCCACTCTCTCTGTCGCCCTCTATCTGTCCCCCTCTCTCTGTCCCGCTCTCCCACCCACCCACCTCTCTCTGATCCCCTCTCTCTCCCACCCGCCTCTCTCTCTGTCCCATGCCCTCTGACCCCCTCTCTCTCTGTCCCCCTCTCTCTGTCCCCCCTCTCTCTGTCCCCCCCTCTCTCTGTCCCCCCTCTCTCTTTCCCCCTCTCTCTCTTTCCCCCTCTCTCTGTCCCCCCTCTCTCTGTCCCCCCTCTCTCTCTGTCCCCCTTTCTCTCTGTCCCCCCTCTCTCTCTCTGTTCCCCTCTCTCTGTCCCCCCTCTCTCTGTCCCCCTCTCTCTCTGTCCCCCTCTCTCTCTTCCCCCTCTCTCTGTCCCCCTCTCTCTGTCCCCCTCTCTCTGTCCCCCCTCTCTCTGTCCCCCCCTCTCTCTGTCCCCCTCTCTCTTTCCCCCTCTCTCTCTGTCCCTCTCTCTCTGTCCCCCCTCTCTCTGTCCCCCTCTCTCACTGTCCCCCCTCTCTCTCTGTCCCCCTCTCTCTGTCCCCCCTCTCTCTGTCCCCCCTCTCTCTGTCCCCCTCTCTCTCTGTCCCCCTCTCTGTCTGTCCCCCTCTCTCTCTTCCCCCTCTCTCTCTGTCCCCCCTCTCTGTCCCCCCTCTCTGTCCCCCCTCTCTCTGACCCCCTCTCTCTGTCCCCCCTCTCTCTGTCCCCCTCTCTGTCTGTCCCCCTCTCTCTCTGTCACCCTCTCTCTGTCCCCCTCTCTCTGTCCCTCTCTCTCTGTCCACCTCTCTCTGTCCCTCTCTCTCTGACCCCCTCTCTCTGCTCCTCTCTCTCTCACCCGCCTCCCTCTATCACCCCTCTTTGTCCCCCTCTCCCTCTCCCCCTCTATCTCTGTCCTGCACTCCCTCCCACCCGCCTCTCTCTGACCCCCTCTCTCTCGCACACGCCTCTCTCTCTGTCCCCCTCTCTCTGTCCCCCCCCCTCTGTCCCACGCTCTATCCCACCCGCCTCTCTCTGTCCCCCTCTCTCTGTCCCCCTCTCTCTGTCGCCCTCCCTCTGCACCCTCTCTCTGACCCCCTCTCTCTGACCCCCTCTGTCTGACCCACTCTCTGTCCCCCACCCGCCTCTCTCTGTCCCCCTCTCTCTCTCCCCCTCTCTCTGTCCCCCTCTCTCTGTCCCCCACTTTCTCTGTCCCCTCTCTCTCTGTCCCCCCCATCCCCCCACTATATGACCCCCTCTCTCACCTCCACTCTGTATCCCTTTCTCTGACGCCCATTCTCTGTCCCCCCACTCTCTGTCCCCCTCTATCCCCCCTCTCTCTGACCCCCTCTACCTCCGCCTTTTCTGTCCCCCTCTCTCTGACCCCCTCTATCTCCCCTTCTCTCTGCCCCCCTTTCTCTGTGCCCCTCTCTCTGTCCCCCTCTCTCTGTTCCCCCCCCTCTCTCTGTCCCCCCCTCCCTCTGTCCCCCTCTCTCTCTCTGACCCCCTCACTCTGTCCCACTCTCTCTGCCCCGATCTCTCTCTGCCTATGTCTCTCTGTCCCCCTCTATCTCCCCCTCTCTCTGTCCCCCTCTATCTCCCCCACTCTCTGTGCCCCTCTCTCTGTGCCCATCTCTCTGACCCCCTCTACCTCCCACTTTTTCTGTCCCCATCTCTGACCCCCTCTATCCCCCCATTCCCTGTGCCCCTCTCTCTCTTCCCCCTCTCTCTCACCCCCTCTACTTCCCCCTCTCTCTATACCCCCTCTCTCTGTCCCCCTCTCTCTGTCCCCTCTCTGTCTGTCCCCCTCTCTCTCTGTCCCCCTCTCTCTCTTCCCCCTCTCTCTCTGTCCCCCCTCTCTCTGTCCCCCTCTCTCTCTGTCCCCCTCTCTCTCTGTCCCCCTCTCTCTCTGTCCCCCCTCTCTCTCTTCCCCCTCTCTCTCTGTCCCACTCTCTCTGTCCCCCCTCTCTCTCTCCCCCTCTCTCTGTCCCCCTCTCTCTCTGTTCCCCTCTCTCTGTCCCCCCTCTCTCTCTCCCCCTCTCTCTGTCCCCCTCTCTCTCTGTCCCCCTCTCTCTGTCCCACTCTCTCTCTGTCCCCCCTCTCTCTCTTCCCCCTCTCTCTCTGTCCCCCTCTCTCTGTCCCCCTCTCTCTCTCCCCCTCTCTCTGTCCCCCTCTCTCTCTGTTCCCCTCTCTCTGTCCCCCCTCTCTCTCTCCCCCTCTCTCTGTCCCCCTCTCTCTCTGTCCCCCCTCTCTGTCCCCCCCCTCTCTGTCCCCCTCTCTCTCTGTCCCCCTCTCTCTCTGTCCCCCCTCTCTCTGTCCCCCTCTCTCTCTGTCCCCCCTCTCTCTGTCCCCCCTCTCTGTTCCCCCCCCTCTCTGTCCCCCCTCTCTCTGTCCCCCTCTCTCTCTGTCCCCCCTCTCTCTTCCCCCTCTCTCTCTGTCCACCCCTCTCTCTGCCCCCTCTCTCTGTCCCCCCTCTCTCTCTGTCCCCCTCTCTCTGTCCCCCTCTCTCTGTCCCCCCTCTCTCTCTGTCCCCCTCTCTCTGTCCCACTCTCTCTCTGTCCCCCCTCTCTCTCTTCCCCCTCTCTCTCTGTCCCCCCCCCTTCTCTCTGTCCCCCCCTCTCTCTCTGTCCCCCTCTCTCTCTGTCCCCCTCTCTCTCTCTGTCCCCTCTCTCTCTGTCCCCCTCTCTCTCTCCCCCTCTGTCTGTCCTCCTCTCTCTGCCCCACTCTCTCTGCTCCCCTCCCTCCCACCTGCCTCTCTCTTTCTCCCTCTCTCTGTTCCCCCTCTCTCTGCCCCCCCCTCTATGCCCCCCTCTCTCTGTCCCCCTCTCTCTCTGTCCCCCTCTCTCTGTCCCCCCTCTCTCTCTGTCCCCCACTCTCTCTGTCCCCCTCTCTCTCTGTCCCCTCTCTCTCTGTCCCCTCTCTCTCTCTCCCCCTCTCTCTATGTCCCCCTCTCTCTGTTCCCCTCTCTCTGTTCCCCTCTCTCTCTGTCCCCCCTCTGTCTGTCCTCCTCTCTCTGCCCCACTCTCTCTGCTCCCCTCCCTCCCACCTGCCTCTCTCTTTCTCCCTCTCTCTGTTCCCCCCTCTCTCTGTCCCCCCCTCTATGCCCCCCTCTCTCTCTGTCCCCCTCTCTCTCTGTCCCCCTCTCTCTCTGTCCCCCCCTCTCTCTGTCCCCCCTCTCTCTGCCCCACTCTCTCTGCTCCCCTCCCTCCCACCTGCCTCTCTCTTTCTCCCTCTCTCTGTTCCCCCTCTCTCTGTCCCCCCTCTCTCTGTCCCCCCTCTGTCTGTCCTCCTCTCTCTGCCCTCCTCTCTCTGTCCCCCCTCTCTGTCCCGCCTCTATATGTCCCCTCTCTCTCTGTCCCCCTCTCTCTGACCCCCTCCATCTCCCCCACACGCTGTCCCCTCTCTCTGTCTGCCTCTCTCCTCACCCCCTATCTCTGCCTTCCTCTCTCTGTCTCCCTCTCTCTGTCCCCCTCTCTCTGCCCCTTCTCTGTCCCCCCTCCCTCTGTCCCCCTCTCTCTGTCCCCCTCTCTCTCCCCCCCCTCTCTCCCCCTCTCTATCTCCCCCTCTCTCTCTCCCCCTCTCTCTGACCCCCCTTTCTCTGTCCCTCTAACTCTGTCGCCCTCTCTGTACGCCCTCTCTGTCACCGTCTCTCTGTCCCCCCTCCCTCTGTCCCCCCTCTCTCTTTCCCCCTCTCTCTCTGTCATGCTCTCTCTGTCCCCCTCTCTCTGTCCCCCTGTCTCTGATCCCCCTCTCTCTGTCCCCCTCTCTTTCCCACCCGCCTCTCTCTGTTCCCCGCTCTCTGTCCCCCTCTGTCTGTCTCCATCTGTCTGTCCCCTTCTCTCTGTCCCCCTCTCTCTCCCACCTGCCTCTCTCACCCCCGCTCTCTGCCCCCCTCTGTCTGTCGCCCTCTCTCTGCCCCACCCATCTCCCATCCGCTTCCCTCTATCCCCCCTCTTTGGCCCCCTCTCTCTCTGCCCCCCTCTCTCTGTCCCACGCTCTCTCCCACCAGCCTCTCTCTGACCCCTCTCTCTCTCCCACCTGCCTCTCTCTCTGTCCCCCTCTTTCTGTCCCCCTCTCTCTCTGCCCCCTCACTCTCTCCCCCTCTCTCTCTCCCCCCTCTCTGCCCCCCCTCTGTCGCCCTCACTTTCTGTCCCCCTCTCTCTCTGTCCCCCACTCTCTCTGTTCCCCACTCTCTCTGTCCCCTACTATCTCCATCCCCCCTCTCTCTCTGAACCCCTCTGCCACCCCACTCTGTACCCCTCTCTCTCCCCCACTCTCTGACCCCCTCTCTCACCCCACTCTGTACCCCTCTCTCTGCCCCCCCCCCTCTCTCTGTCCCCTCTTTCTCTGCCCCCCTCTCTCTCTGTCCCTCTCTCTCTGCCCCTTCTCTCTCTGCCCCCCTCTCTGTCTGTCCCCTTCTCTCTCTGCCCCCCTCTCTCTCTGTCCCCCTCTCTCTCTGCCCCCCTCTCTCTCTGTCCCCCTCTCTCTCCGACCCCCCTCTCTCTCTGGCCCCTCTCTCTCTGTCCCCCTCTCTCTCTGTCCCCTCTCTCTGTCCCCTTCTCTCTCTCTCTCTCTCTGCCCCCCTCTCTCTCTGCCCCCCTCTCTCTCTCCCCCCCTCTCTCTGTCCCCCTCTCTCTCTGTCCCCTCTCTCTGTCCCCTTCTCTCTCTCTCTCTCTCTCTCTGCCCCCCTCTCTCTGCCACCTCTCTCTCTGTCCCCCTCTCTCTCTGTCCATCTCTCTCTGTCCCCCCTCTCTCTGTCCCCATCACTCTCTGTCCCCTCTCTCTCTGTTCCCCTCTCTCTCTGTCCCCCTCTCTCTGTCCCCCCTCTCTCTGTTCCCCTCTCTCTCTGTCTCCCTCTCTCTCTGTACCTTCTCTCTCTGCCCCCCTCTCTCTCTGCCCCTCTCTCTCTGCCGCCCTCTCTCTCTGTCCCCCACTCTCTCTGTTCCCCTCTCTTTCTGTTCCCCTCTCCCTTTGTCTCCCTCTCTCTCTGTCTCCCTCTCTCTGTGTGTCTCTCTCTCTCTGTCCCCCACATTGTCTGTCACCCTCTCTCTCTCCCCCCTCTCTCTCTGCCTCCCTCTCTCTCTCGCCTTCTCTCTGCCCCCCCTCCCCCTCTCTCTCTGCTCCCCTCTCTCTCTGTCCCCCTCTCTCTGTCCCCCTCTCTCTGTCCCCCTCTCTCTGTCCCCCACTTTCTCTGTCCCCTCTCTCTCTGTCCCCCCCATCCCCCCACTATATGACCCCCTCTCTCACCTCCACTCTGTATCCCTTTCTCTGACGCCCATTCTCTGTCCCCCCACTCTCTGTCCCCCTCTATCCCCCCTCTCTCTGACCCCCTCTACCTCCGCCTTTTCTGTCCCCCTCTCTCTGACCCCCTCTATCTCCCCTTCTCTCTGCCCCCCTTTCTCTGTGCCCCTCTCTCTGTCCCCCTCTCTCTGTCCCCCCCTCTCTCTGTCCCCCCCTCCCTCTGTCCCCCTCTCTCTCTCTGACCCCCTCACTCTGTCCCACTCTCTCTGCCCCGATCTCTCTCTGCCTATGTCTCTCTGTCCCCCTCTATCTCCCCCTCTCTCTGTCCCCCTCTATCTCCCCCACTCTCTGTGCCCCTCTCTCTGTGCCCATCTCTCTGACCCCCTCTACCTCCCACTTTTTCTGTCCCCATCTCTGACCCCCTCTATCCCCCCATTCCCTGTGCCCCTCTCTCTCTTCCCCCTCTCTCTCACCCCCTCTACTTCCCCCTCTCTCTATACCCCCCTCTCTGTCCCCCTCTCTCTGTCCCCTCTCTCTCTGTCCCCCTCTCTCTCTGTCCCCCTCTCTCTCTTCCCCCTCTCTCTCTGTCCCCCCTCTCTCTGTCCCCCTCTCTCTCTGTCCCCCTCTCTCTCTGTCCCCCTCTCTCTCTGTCCCCCCTCTCTCTCTTCCCCCTCTCTCTCTGTCCCCCTCTCTCTGTCCCCCCTCTCTCTCTCCCCCTCTCTCTGTCCCCCTCTCTCTCTGTTCCCCTCTCTCTGTCCCCCCTCTCTCTCTCCCCCTCTCTCTGTCCCCCTCTCTCTCTGTCCCCCTCTCTCTGTCCCACTCTCTCTCTGTCCCCCCTCTCTCTCTTCCCCCTCTCTCTCTGTCCCCCTCTCTCTGTCCCCCTCTCTCTCTCCCCCTCTCTCTGTCCCCCTCTCTCTCTGTTCCCCTCTCTCTGTCCCCCCTCACTCTCTCCCCCTCTCTCTGTCCCCCTCTCTCTCTGTCCCCCCTCTCTGTCCCCCCCCCTCTCTGTCCCCCTCTCTCTCTGTCCCCCTCTCTCTCTGTCCCCCCTCTCTCTGTCCCCCTCTCTCTCTGTCCCCCCTCTCTCTGTTCCCCCTCTCTGTTCCCCCCCCTCTCTGTCCCCCCTCTCTCTGTCCCCCTCTCTCTCTGTCCCCCCTCTCTCTTCCCCCTCTCTCTCTGTCCCCCCCTCTCTCTGCCCCCTCTCTCTGTCCCCCCTCTCTCTCTGTCCCCCTCTCTCTGTCCCCCTCTCTCTGTCCCCCCTCTCTCTCTGTCCCCCTCTCTCTGTCCCACTCTCTCTCTGTCCCCCCTCTCTCTCTTCCCCCTCTCTCTCTGTCCCCCCCTTCTCTCTGTCCCCCCCTCTCTCTCTGTCCCCCTCTCTCTCTGTCCCCCTCTCTCTCTCTGTCCCCTCTCTCTCTGTCCCCCTCTCTCTCTCCCCCTCTCTCTGTCCCCCTCTCTCTGTTCCCCTCTCTCTGTTCCCCTCTCTCTCTGTCCCCCCTCTGTCTGTCCTCCTCTCTCTGCCCCACTCTCTCTGCTCCCCTCCCTCCCACCTGCCTCTCTCTTTCTCCCTCTCTCTGTTCCCCCCTCTCTCTGCCCCCCCCTCTATGCCCCCCTCTCTCTGTCCCCCTCTCTCTCTGTCCCCCTCTCTCTGTCCCCCCTCTCTCTCTGTCCCCCACTCTCTCTGTCCCCCTCTCTCTCTGTCCCCTCTCTCTCTGTCCCCTCTCTCTCTCTCCCCCTCTCTCTATGTCCCCCTCTCTCTGTTCCCCTCTCTCTGTTCCCCTCTCTCTCTGTCCCCCCTCTGTCTGTCCTCCTCTCTCTGCCCCACTCTCTCTGCTCCCCTCCCTCCCACCTGCCTCTCTCTTTCTCCCTCTCTCTGTTCCCCCCCCTCTCTGCCCCCCCCTATGCCCCCCTCTCTCTCTCCGCCTCTCTCTCTCCCCCTCTCTCTCTGTCCCCCTCTCTCTCTGTCCCCCTCTCTCTCTGTTCCCCCTCTCTCTCTGTCCCCCTCTCTCTGTCCCGCTCTCTCTGTCCCCCTCTCTCTGTCCCCCCCCCTCTCTCTCTCCCCCCTCTCTCTGTCCCCCTCTCTCTGTCCCCCTCTCTCTGTTCCCCTCTCTCTCTGTCCCCCCTCTGTCTGTCCTCCTCTCTCTGCCCATCTCTCTCTGTCCCCCTCTCTCTCTGTCCCCCTCTCTCTCTGTCCCCCTCTCTCTCTGTCCCCCTCTCTCTCTGTTCCCCCTCTCTCTCTGTCCCCCTCTCTCTGTCCCGCTCTCTCTGTCCCCCTCTCTCTGTCCCCCCCCCCTCTCTCTCTCCCCCCTCTCTCTGTCCCCCTCTCTCTGTCCCCCTCTCTCTGTTCCCCTCTCTCTCTGTCCCCCCTCTGTCTGTCCTCCTCTCTCTGCCCCACTCTCTCTGCTCCCCTCCCTCCCACCTGCCTCTCTCTTTCTCCCTCTCTCTGTTCCCCCCTCTCTCTGTCCCCCCCTCTATGCCCCCCTCTCTCTCTGTCCCCCTCTCTCTCTGTCCCCCTCTCTCTCTGTCCCCCCCTCTCTCTGTCCCCCCTCTCTCTGCCCCACTCTCTCTGCTCCCCTCCCTCCCACCTGCCTCTCTCTTTCTCCCTCTCTCTGTTCCCCCTCTCTCTGTCCCCCCTCTCTCTGTCCCCCCTCTGTCTGTCCTCCTCTCTCTGCCCTCCTCTCTCTGTCCCCCCTCTCTGTCCCGCCTCTATATGTCCCCTCTCTCTCTGTCCCCCTCTCTCTGACCCCCTCCATCTCCCCCACACGCTGTCCCCTCTCTCTGTCTGCCTCTCTCCTCACCCCCTATCTCTGCCTTCCTCTCTCTGTCTCCCTCTCTCTGTCCCCCTCTCTCTGCCCCTTCTCTGTCCCCCCTCCCTCTGTCCCCCTCTCTCTGTCCCCCTCTCTCTCCCCCCCCTCTCTCCCCCTCTCTATCTCCCCCTCTCTCTCTCCCCCTCTCTCTGACCCCCCTTTCTCTGTCCCTCTAACTCTGTCGCCCTCTCTGTACGCCCTCTCTGTCACCGTCTCTCTGTCCCCCCTCCCTCTGTCCCCCTCTCTCTCTTTCCCCCTCTCTCTCTGTCATGCTCTCTCTGTCCCCCTCTCTCTGTCCCCCTGTCTCTGATCCCCCTCTCTCTGTCCCCCTCTCTTTCCCACCCGCCTCTCTCTGTTCCCCGCTCTCTGTCCCCCTCTGTCTGTCTCCATCTGTCTGTCCCCTTCTCTCTGTCCCCCTCTCTCTCCCACCTGCCTCTCTCACCCCCGCTCTCTGCCCCCCTCTGTCTGTCGCCCTCTCTCTGCCCCACCCATCTCCCATCCGCTTCCCTCTATCCCCCCTCTTTGGCCCCCTCTCTCTCTGCCCCCCTCTCTCTGTCCCACGCTCTCTCCCACCAGCCTCTCTCTGACCCCTCTCTCTCTCCCACCTGCCTCTCTCTCTGTCCCCCTCTTTCTGTCCCCCTCTCTCTCTGCCCCCTCACTCTCTCCCCCTCTCTCTCTCCCCCCTCTCTGCCCCCCCTCTGTCGCCCTCACTTTCTGTCCCCCTCTCTCTCTGTCCCCCACTCTCTCTGTTCCCCACTCTCTCTGTCCCCTACTATCTCCATCCCCCCTCTCTCTCTGAACCCCTCTGCCACCCCACTCTGTACCCCTCTCTCTCCCCCACTCTCTGACCCCCTCTCTCACCCCACTCTGTACCCCTCTCTCTGCCCCCCCCCTCTCTGTCCCCTCTCTCTCTGCCCCCCTCTCTCTCTGTCCCTCTCTCTCTGCCCCTTCTCTCTCTGCCCCCCTCTCTGTCTGTCCCCTTCTCTCTCTGCCCCCCTCTCTCTCTGTCCCCCTCTCTCTCTGCCCCCCTCTCTCTCTGTCCCCCTCTCTCTCCGACCCCCCTCTCTCTCTGGCCCCTCTCTCTCTGTCCCCCTCTCTCTCTGTCCCCTCTCTCTGTCCCCTTCTCTCTCTCTCTCTCTCTGCCCCCCTCTCTCTCTGCCCCCCTCTCTCTCTCCCCCCCTCTCTCTGTCCCCCTCTCTCTCTGTCCCCTCTCTCTGTCCCCTTCTCTCTCTCTCTCTCTCTCTCTGCCCCCCTCTCTCTGCCACCTCTCTCTCTGTCCCCCTCTCTCTCTGTCCCCCTCTCTCTGTCCCCCCTCTCTCTGTCCCCATCACTCTCTGTCCCCTCTCTCTCTGTCCCCCTCTCTCTGTCCCCCCTCTCTCTGTCCCCATCTCTCTCTGTCCCCTCTCTCTCTGTTCCCCTCTCTCTCTGTCTCCCTCTCTCTCTGTACCTTCTCTCTCTGCCCCCCTCTCTCTCTGCCCCTCTCTCTCTGCCCCCCTCTCTCTCTGTCCCCCACTCTCTCTGTTCCCCTCTCTTTCTGTTCCCCTCTCCCTTTGTCTCCCTCTCTCTCTGTCTCCCTCTCTCTGTGTGTCTCTCTCTCTCTGTCCCCCACATTGTCTGTCACCCTCTCTCTCTCCCCCCTCTCTCTCTGCCTCCCTCTCTCTCTCGCCTTCTCTCTGCCCCCCCTCCCCCTCTCTCTCTGCTCCCCTCTCTCTCTGCCCCCGCTCTCTCTGCCCCATCTCTCTGTCCCCTCTCTCTCTGTCCCCTCTCTCTGTTCCCCTCTCTCTTTGTCCCCTTCTCTCTCTGCCCCCCTCTCTCTCTGTCCCCCTCTCTCTCTGTCCCTCCTCTCTCTGTCCCCCTCTCTCTCTGCCCCCCTCTCTCTCTATCCCCCACTCTCTCTGTCCCCCTCTCTCTCTGTTCCCCTCTCTCTCTGCCCCCCTCTCTCTCTGTCTCCCTCTCTCTCTGTCACCCTCTCTCTCTGCCCCCCCTCTCTCTGACCCCTCTCTCATTATGTCCTCCCCTATTTCTCTCTCTCTCCCTCCCTCCCTCACCTTATTTCTCCCTTCCCTCTCTCTCTGTCTTTCCCTGCTCCTTCGCTCTCTCTCCATCTTCTCTCACTCTCGATCTCCCTATCTTGGTCTCTCTTTTCCCACCACCCTCCGTTTCTCTCTAACTGAATCTCTCTCCCTTCTGTCCCGCCCTTACTCTCTCTCTCTCTGACACACTCTGTGTCGCTGGTCCTTCCCTCTCCCTCTGACCCAGAGACTGCAGGTTGGTGGTGAGTCTGCTTGTGGGGTTTGGGGGGGTGGGGGGCTTGTGGGTGTGAGATGATCGAGAGATGTGGGAAGTGGGAGGTGGGGAAAATGGGGTAGAGCCAGAATTGTGAGAAGGAGATAGAGACGGCAGGAGAGAGAGAGAGAGAGAGAGAGAGAGAGAGAGGGTGAGGGGGAGAGAGAAGAATGGAGGCAGGTGGATAAACTCATGTTGGGGGTGTGAGAGAGAGAGAGGGGGAGAGTGAGGCAGAAAGAATAGTGGAGGCAGGTGGAGAAACTGGGGTTGGGGGCTCTGAGAGGGGACCAGAGAGAGTGAAAGGGAGAGGTGGTGAGAAAGAGAGATTGTGCAGGAAGGGAGAGATGGAGAGAATTGAGGAGGAAAAGTGGGGGTGAGGAATTGGGGAGGCCAGGTTGGAATGGGGGGGCGGTTAGAGGGAGTTAAACCCAGCTCCTGAGCTCAGGGCGCCGTGCCCTCCCCTTCCCTGAGGACCAGGACTTGGGGCTGAGTCTGTCTCTCTCCAGCTCAGCTTCTCCAACACAAAGACACACAACAACATCGGTCACTCTGCTGCTCGGCACGATTTAATCAACATTGTTATTGGTTACAAATGGAAGTGATGGATACAGTCAGTGGGATGGTGCCTTTTCTCACTGGCCCCTGAGTTGTGAGAAACATTGAAATGTTTCCCTGTAACCCCCCTGTGGGATAAGGATGGACAAACCAGCGCTACCCTCAGTCTGTTACCATAGCGACAGGCTGCTCCATCGCTGAAACACTGAATTGAAATGAGAAAATCCCAGATGGATTGATTAATGAGGGAATTTGATTGATGGATGGATTTGGGTGAAGGGATATTTCAGCACATTCTTCAGCTGCTGCCTGAACTTAGTCTGGGTCACGGCATAAATCGCGGTGTTTGTGCAGCAACTGAGGAGCTGCAGCATGAAGCCCAATTCCTGCACAAACTCATGGAGATACAGAGGGGTATCCACAATCCACCACATCCGGTACCATATAGAATACAGCATTAACATTGACCATAACAGGATGAAATTGGCCGAGATCACAAACAGTAAAATGATGGATTTTTTTCGGTTTCTCATTTCAGTGTCAGACTGAGCGTCCCCATTGGTGTGAGCGCGGAGTCTCCTGCGGGCTCTGCTGGTCACTATAATGTGTCTGACGGTGAGAACATTGAGCAGCAGAATCAGGAGAAATGGGACACACGGGGTTAGAATGTGGTGGAGGAACTCGATTGTGCCCCAGACACTGGAGGATCGAGCAGCGACTGTTACATCACAAAACCAGGGGTCGTTCACCAGCCAATACCGAGCCTCGAGCATAAAATACCAGGAAATGTTCTTTAAACAGCTCAGCACAGTCACTGCTCCCAGAACCACAGCCGCCGTTTTCTCACTGCAATATTTACTTTTCAGCTTCTGGCAACAAATGGCCACAAACCGATCAAAGGTGAAAGTGACGGTGAACCAGACAGAGCAGTCAGTGGCTGCATAAAGCAGGACGGCGTGGATATTACACACGGGGACGGAGTACAGGAAATAAAACTGTTCCCGATAAACAATGGGAATGTGTCTCAGGATCAGGTCGAGGATAATGACCAGGAGATCCGCCGCTGCCATGGCCCCCAGGTAACGTCTGACACATGGAGACAATCCACAATCTTTATAAAGCAGGACGTAGATGGTCACTACGTTAACTGTGAGGAAGGAAAACAAACCCATTATCCATCAGCCTGGAGGCAAAGGAACCCGTTTGATCGGGGACCCAGTGAGATTTTCAAATGTGTCCCTGTATTCAGGGATTTATTAAAATAATTGGAGCTGGAATAACAAATGGGAAGGTCGGAATTACTGACAAAAATGTGACATAAACCACAAGAAACCCTCCCTCCCCAAACACACAGAGACACATCCATAAGGACAGATGGTTTCTAGAACATTCCCACACACTCGATCACTCGAGAGCAGACACAGGTCACTCCTTCCCAGTTCCTAATACGGAAAGTGGGAACGTTGCTGTCCTGAAGGATTCTCTCCCAGTTTCCTGAAGACAAATGGAGTTTGGGAATTCCTGTATTTTGGTCTAAATTGTGGTCGATCCTGTGTCGTGGAGAAATGTAAACGCAGGGAAAACGTATTCACCCCTTTAACTGCCTGAGGGTCCTTCGGAACAGTGTCTCCTTCTCCCTGGAACGGGATCTCTTCCCTTGGGATCTTATCGTTTGTTCAATTCACTGATGTCTGGCCGTTCACAAACAATGTCAGGGACAGAACGTTCCGGGGAATGTCAGTTATAGAATGTCGGGGACAGAACGTTCCAGGGAATGGCAGTTATAGAATGTCAGGGACAGAACGTTCCGGGGAATGTCAGTTATAGAGTGTCAGGGACAGAACGTTCCGGGGAATGGCAGTTATAGAATGTTGGGGACAGAACGTTCCGGGGAATGTCAGTTATAGAATGTCAGGGACAGAACGTTCCGGGGAATGGCAGTTATAGAATGTTGGGGACAGAACGTTCCGGGGAATGGCAGTTATAGAATGTTGGGGACAGAACGTTCCGGGGAACGTCAGTTATAGAATGTCAGGGACAGAACGTTCCGGGGAATGTCACTTACAGAATGTTGGGGACAGAATGTTCCGGGGAATGTCAGTTATAGAATGTCGGGGACAGAACGTTCCGGGGAATGTCAGTTATAGAATGTCAGGAACAGAACGTTCCGGGGAATGTCAGTTATAGAATGTCGGGGACAGAACGTTCCGGGGAATGGCAGTTATAGAATGTCGGGGACAGAACGTTCCGGGGAATGTCAGTTATAGAATGTCAGGGGCAGAACGTTCCGGGGAATGTCAGTTATAGAATGTTGGGGACAGAACGTTCCGGGGAATGTCAGTTATAGAATGTCGGGGACAGAACGTTCCGGGGAATGTCAGTTATAGAATGTCAGGGACAGAACGTTCCGGGGAATTCCTTGACCTGTCCATGACCTCCCCCCCCTATCCACCCCACCAACATGATGTACTGAGCAAAGGCCACAGATCCATCCAGCGTGGGGAGCTGCACTGACCACATCATTGCATTCTCTATAAACCGCAGATAGTCTGACCAACACAGCAGGATGTGCAATGATCGCACGGGAATTAATCTGTAAACCACGAGCAGTTACCCCCCCAGCATGTAGGACTGTGTACCCCAACCCCAGTACATTGATCTGTAACCCAGGTGCAGTTACCCTCCCAGTCATGTAGGGCTGTGTACCCCAACCCCAGTGCATTGATCTGTAAACCAGGAGCAGTTACCCCCCCAGCATGTAGGACTGTGTACCCCAACCCCAGTACATTGATCTGTAACCCAGGTGCAGTTACCCCCCCAGCATGTCGGACTGTGTACCCCACCCCAGTACATTGATCTGTAACCCAGGAGCAGTTACCCTCCCAGTATGTAGGACTGTGTACACCACCCCAGTACATTGATCTGTAAACCAGGAGCAGTTACACTCCCAGCATGTAGAGCTCTGTACCCCATCCCACTGCATTCCTCAGTAACACTGTGTTAGATCCCTGCCCAGTGTGGGGAAACTAGCAGCCCGGGCTGGAAGTGACAGGATGTACAGCTCCCACCCATTTACAGCTCCATATCTCCATTGTTGCCCTGACAAGGGGGTGCTGTGGGTGTTAACATCACTTCCAGAGAGAGGTGGCGGGGGAATCAGTTTAAATATCATGACATGGGAGGGGTTTAGGAAATAGACAGAGAGGGGGAAACTGAGAGACAGTGTCATGGAAGGATGTGTTCCCAGGTTGCAGAATACTGAAATGTGGACACTTTGATAGCATTCTGTAACAAGAGCCAGTCTTCCCAGGAAAGATGGGAAAAAAGGATCTTGGTGTGAGGTCAGATGAAACAACAGCTGCTGTGTGGTTTTAAAATTATGTTTATGTAATTTTAATAAGTGTCTTTTTGAAACAGTACATTACTGTAGAGTTGGAGTCGGGTAATAAGCAGTTAAGGAAAGGGGGTCTCAGAGTTGTGAATAGTTGATGTAAAATGTTCAGTTTCAGAGTTAAAAAATAAATTGATGTTTTTATTTAAACAGTGGAATTTGGGAGTCCTCTGTCACTCATATTTTAACAGTTTACAAGGCCAATTGAGCATTTCTTTATGTTTAGTTTATATTACCAGATGAGCTCAATGTTGTGTCCTACCAATTGCTGTGTGTATCTGTGTATCTGTGTGGGGCAGGTCTGGCAGTCTCTGTGGTGCTTAAAGTGATACAATGCCACCCTCTGCTGGCCTCCACACGCCACTGCACAGACATTGGCAGAGGGTGAAAACCAACAGGGATTCATTCAGAGATGGGGAGGGAGAGGGCAGCTGCTCACAGCACCATCCAAACTGATGTCTTATCCATGGACTGATCTAAATGTCCTTAAAATGTTGTAACTGTCCCTGCTTTCACCACTTCCTCTGGAAGTTCATTCCACACACAAGCCAGATTTGGTCTAAAATAATTACCTCTCGTGACATTTGTGAATCATTTTTCCTCACAACTTAAAATATCCCTCAGTTTTGAATCCCCAACTCTAGGGAAAAGACATCAGCCCTCCCTTCAGCTTCTCTGTACCCCCCATTATTTTATAAACCTCTGTAAAGTTACTGATTAATCTCATATTCTTCAGTGAAAAAAATCCCAGCCTAGCTCAATCCCTCCTTTCCCAGAAACATCTAGGTTAATCTCTTCTGAATCCTCTCCAGCTTAATAATATCAAGGTCAGTAATATCAAAGTGAATAGTCAAGGTATTTTCTTAGGGTACGGGGAGACCAAAACTAGCGGACATCAGCTTAAGGTGAGAGGGGAAACATTTAAAAGTGACCTAAGGGGCAGCTTTTTCACCCAGAGGGTGGTGTGCCTATGGAATGAGCGAGCAGGATGACCAGACTGGACACAGTATTCCAGAAGAGGTCTCACCAATAACCTGTACAACCACAACATGACGTCCCAATTCTGATACTCAAAGGTCTGATCAATGAAGACAAGTGTGTTAAACACCTTCTTAACCGTACTATCTATATGAGATTCAAATTTTAAAGAATTAAATCTGACGGCCTATGTTTCTGTTCTACAACATTGCCAAAGGCCCTGCTTTTAATTGTATAGGTCCTGCTGTTGTTTGATTTACCAAATCCAATGCCTCGCATTAATCCAAACTAAACTCCATCCGCCACCCCTCAGCCCAGTGAGTGACATTACTGTCACCTCACCCTCCCCCTTCAATTTTAAAATGCCCATCCCTTTCCAGGAGGCCTACACACTCCGGCCTTGATTTTCACAAAGACCCTGAGCTTGGGTTGCCTTGTGTGGTTAGGGGGAGGAGGAACAAATTGCAGACACAGTCAGTGGGGAGGAGAGGCTGTACAGTAATCAGTGGCCTGGTGTCACTTCATGGTTTTAGGAAGAGGGCAGTCGCAAGTTAGAGGTGGGTAAGAGTGATCGGTGTTTTGGGACCAGAAATTAAGCTCTTCCTTCGTCTCTGGTGTTCAGTAATAAATATCTATTTGAGACCCTTCATTGGGCAGAGTGTGGCTGCAGGATTTCTTTCCTTAATATTGCAGACTTCAGATAATAGCAATTAAAGATGGTCATAGTTAATTTCGATAGCATAGCATATAGAATCAATATCCTACAGTTGAGACAAATATCTTGCATTTGTTTAATAATACAAAGTATTTTTTGTAATTCAGTAATGGCAACCTGATTATAATCATCCACACCGAACTGAAAATGGGCACTAAAATATGACCCAAAATCTGAGTATGGTAGTTGTATTGGGTAGTGTCCCTGTCTCTGAGCCAGAGCTCTGGATATGATTCCAGTTCCTGAGCTTGTGTGGTAGTGTTTTGTATATTAACCACACTGAACCCCTCGGATACATTCCAGGCTTTAACTCACTCCGGGATATCGGTTATTCTGTACATAAACCACTCTGAACCCCTCATTTAGATTCCAGGATGTAACTCAGTCTGGGCTATCTGTTATTCGGTATATAAACCACTCTAACCCCCTCAATTAGATTCCAGGCTGTAACTCACTCTGGGATATCTGTTATTCTGTATATAAACCACTCTGAAACCCTCAATTAGATCCAGGCTGTAACTCACTCTGGACTATCTGTTATTCTGTATATTAACCACTCTGAATGCCTCAATTAGATCCAGACTGTAACTCACTCCAGGATATCTATTATTCTGTATATAAACCACTCTGAACCCCTCAACTAGATTCCAGGCTGTAACGCACTCCAGGATATCTGTTAATCTGTATATAAACCACTCTGAACCTCTCAATTAGATTCCAGGCTGTAACTCACTCCGGGATATCTGTTATTCTGTATATCAACCACTCTGAACCCCGCAATTAGATTCCAGGCTGTAACTCACTCCGGGATATCTGTTATTCTGTGTATAAACCACCCTGAACCACTCAATTAGATTCCAGACTGTAACTCACACCGGGATATCTGTTATTCTGTATATAAACCACTCTGAACCCCGCAATTAGATTCCAGACTGTAACTCACACCGGGATATCTGTTATTCTGTATATAAACCACTCTGAACCCCGCAATTAGATTACAGGCTGAAACTCACTCCGGGATATCTGTTATTCTGTATATAAACCACTCTGAACACCGCAATTAGATTACAGGCTGTAACTCACCCTGGGCTTTCAGGTATTTTGTATATTAATCACTCTGAACGCTTCAATTAGATTCCAGGCTGTATCCCACCCTGGGCTATCTGTTATTCTGTATATAAACCACTCTAAACCCCTCTATTAGATTCCAGGCCGTCACTCAGTCTGGGCTATTTGTTGTTCTGTATATTAACCACTCTGAAGGCCTCAATTAGATCCAGACTGTAACTCACTCCAGGATATCTGTTATTCTGTATATAAACCACTCTGAACCCCTCAATTAGTTTACAGGCTGTAACTCACTCCGGGATATCTGTTGTTCTATATATAAACCACTCTGAACCTCTCAATTAGATTCCAGGCTGTAAGTCACTCCAGGCTATCTGTTATTCTGTATATAAACCACTCTAAACCCCTCTATTAGATTCCAGGCCGTAACTCAGACTGGGCTATGTGTTATTCTGTATATAAACCACTCTGAACCCCTCAGTTTGATTCCAGACTGTAACTCGATCTGGATTATCTGTTATTCTGTATATTAACCTCTCTGAAGGCCTCAATTAGATCCAGACTGTAACTCATTCCAGGATATCTGTTATTCTGTATATGAACCACTCTGAACCCCTCAATTAGATTCCTGGCTGTAACTCACTCCGGGATATCTGTTATTCTGTAGACAAACCACTCTGAATCCCTCAATTAGATTCCAGGCTGTAACGCACTCTGGGATATCTGTTAATATGTATATAAACCACTCTGAATGCCTCAATTAGATTCCAGGCTGTAACTCACTCCCGGATATCTGTTATTCTGTATATAAACCACCCTGAACCCCGCAATTAGATTCCAGGCTGGAACTCGCTCTCGACTATCTGTTATTCTGTATATGAACCACTCTGAAGGCCTCAATTAGATCCAGACTGAAATTCACTCCAGGATATCTGTTATTCTGTATGTAAACCTCTCTGAACCCCTCAATTAGATTCCAGGCTGTAACTCACTCCAGGATATCTGTTATTCTGTATATAAACCACTCTGAACCCCTCAATTAGATTCCAGGCTGTAACCCACTTCGGGATATTTGTTATTCTGTGTATAAACCACCCTGGACCCCTCGATTAGATTCCAGGCTGTAACTCACTCCGGAATATCTGTTATTCTGTGTATAAACCACTCGGAACCTCTCAATTAGATTCCAGGCTGTAACTCACTCCAGGCTATCTGTTATTCTGAATATAAACCACTCTAAACCCCTCTATTAGATTCCAGGCCGTAACTCAGACTGGGCTATGTGTTATTCTGTATAAAAACCACTCTGAACCCCTCAATTTGATTCCAGACGGTAACTCGATCTGGATTATCTGTTATTCTCTATATTAACCTCTCTGAAGACCTCACATAGATCCAGACTGTAACTCATTCCAGGATATCTGTTATTCTGTATATAAACCACTCTGAACCCCTCAATTAGATTCCAGGCTGTAACGCACTCCGGGATATCTGTTAATCTGTATATAAACCACTCTGAAGGCCTCAATAAGATTCCAGGCTGTAACTCACTCCGGGATATCTGTTATTCTGTATATAAACCACTCTGAACCCCGCAATTAGATTCCAGGCTGGAACTTGCTCTCGACTATCGGTTATTCTGTATATGAACCACTCTGAAGGCCTCAATTAGATCCAGACTGAAATTCACTCCAGGATATCTGTTATTCTGTATATAAACCACTCTGAACCTCTCAATTAGATTCCAGGCTGTAACTCACTCCAGGCTATCTGTTATTCTGTATGTAAACCTCTCTGAACCCCTCAATTAGATTCCAGGCTGTAACCCACTTCGGGATATTTGTTATTCTGTGTATAAACCACCCTGGACCCCTCAATTAGATTCCATTCTGTAACTCACTCCGGAATATGTGTTATTCTGTGTCTCAACCACTCGGAACCTCTCAATTAGATTCCAGGCTGTAACTCACTCCAGGGTATCTGTTATTCTGTATATAAACCACTCTAAACCCCTCTTTTAGATTCCAGGCCGTAACTCAGTCTGGGCTATGTGTTGTTCTGTATATAAACCACTCTGAACCCCTCAATTAGATTCCAGGCTGTAACTCGCTCTGGACTATCTGTTATTCTGCATATTAACCACTCTGAAGGCCTCAATTAGATCCAGACTGTAACTCACTCCAGGATATCTGTTATTCTGTATATCAACCACTCTGAACCCCTCAATTAGATTCCAGGTTGTAACGCACTCCGCTTTACCTGTTATTTTGTACATAATCCACCCCGAAATCAGCAATTAGATTCCAGGCTGTAACTCTTTCTGGCCTTTCTGTTATTCTGTATAAAACCACCCCGAACCCCTCGATTAGATTCCACTCTGTCCCTCACTCCTGGGTACCTCATATGCTGTATGTAAACCCGAAACCCCTCAATTAGATTCCAGTCTGGAAATCACTCCTGGGGATCTGTTATTGGATCTGTGTAGTGATCCTTGTTGGATGTTAGACCGAAGACAAGATAAAGTAAATGGTCAAATGTTACTTTGGGAGCAGGAACACAGAAAGCTGCTGGTTCATTTCTGTCCTGTTACATATCTCCAAGTTTCAGATTGGACTGAATTTCTGTCACAATGGGGAAAGTCTCAAAAGCTGTTTACTGTCCTGCATGAATGCATCATCATAACATGAATTCTCTTGCAAGATAGGAAATGGAGACAGCTTCTGAAAGGTGTCTGTATCTCTGTGTGTGTGATTCTGTGTGTCTGTGATTCTGTGTGCATGTTCAATGTTTTATATATTTTCAAACTGTATTGATTTTACCAGTCTCTCTTGCTTTTCCTTATTTATAAACTCAATGTCATCATTTTGCTGATATAAAATGGTGGCTGTGGACAAATCTAAAATGTCTGCCTGACTGATTTGTGTCAGGAATACTTTCAGCAAGGGAGAGGGGGCAATGTGTCAAAAGCCATTTCCATTCATTGATGCCAGCAGAGATAGGAAATGGAGACAGCTCTTTGAAGATGGTTAAAATGTAAATCCCAGAACCTGTTTACAGTGAATGCGGAGAGACAATGTGACATTCCAGTCAGGTCTGCCTTACTTTCCAAGCTCCTGATATATGAGAGAAACATAATATACAAAACCTGAAAGAGCTCAGCCACTGAATTGTAGATTTGGAGCGTTGGATCAGAATAATGCCTGGAGAGGCGTTATCCCAAAATGAAGGGTTTCTCAAATCCCACACTGACCTTCTGTGGGTTCAAATTGGGAACCCATTGACTAGATTCAAGGCTATAAACCACTCCGGGCTATCTTTTTATTCTGTCCATAAACCGCACTGAACTCCTTGATTAGATTCCAGGCTGTAACTCACTCTGGACTATCTGGTATTCTGTATATAAACCACTCTGAACCCCTCAATTAGATTCCAGGCTGTTACTCACTCCGGGATATCTGTTATTCTGTATATAAACCACTCTGAACCCCACAATTAGATTCCAGGCTGTAACTCACTCTCGACTATCTGGTATTCTGTATATTAACCACTCTGAATGCCTCAATTCGATCCAGACTGAAATTCACTCCAGGATATCTGTTATTCTGTATATAAACCACTCTGAACCTCTCAATTAGATTCCAGGCTGTAACTCACTCCAGGCTATCTGTTATTCTGTATATAAACCACTCTGAACCCCTCAATTAGATTCCAGACTGTAACTCACTCCGGGATATCTGTTATTCTGTGTATAAACCACCACGGAACCCCTCAATTAGATTCCAGGCTGCAACTCACTCCGGGCTATCTGTTATTCTGTATATAAACCACTCTGAACCCCTCAATTAGATTCCAAGCTGTAACTCGCTCTGGACTATCTGTTATTCTGTATATTAACCACTCTGAACCCCTAAATTAGATTCCAGGCTGTAACTCACTCCGGGATATCTGTTAATCTGTATATAAACCACTCTGAACCCCTCAATTAGATTCCTAGCTGTAACTCACTCCAGTGTATCTGTTATTCTGTATATAAACCACTCTAAACCCCTCTATTAGATTCCAGGCCGTAACTCAGACTGGGCTATCTGTTATTCTGTATATAAACCACTCTGAACCCCTCAATTCGATTCCAGGCTGTAACTCACTCCGGGATATCTGTTATTTAATATATAAACCACTCTGAACCCCTCAATTAGATTCCAGGCTGTAACTCACTCCGGAATATCTGTTATTCTGTATATAAACCACTCTGAAACCCTTAATTAGATTCCAGGTTGTAACTCACTCCGGGACAACTATTATTCTGTATATTAACCTCTCTGAAGGCCTCAATTTGATCCAGACTGTAAGTCACTCCAGGATATCTGTTATTCTGTATATAAACCACTCTGAACCCCTCAATTAGATTCCAGGCTGTCACCCACTTCGGGATATTTGTTATTCTGTATATAAACCACTCTGAACCCCTCAATTAGATTCCAGGCTGGAACTCACTCCGGGATATCTGTTAATCTGTATATAAACCACTCTGAACCCTGCAATTAGATTCCAGGCTGTAACTCGCCCTGGACTATCTGTTATTCTTTATATTAACCATTCTAAAGGCCTCAATTAGATCCAGACTGTAATTCACTCCAGGATATCTGTCATTCTGTATATAAACCACTCTCAACCTCTCAATTAGATTCCAGGCTGTAACTCACGCCGGGATATCTATTATTCAGTATATAAAAAACTCTGAACCCCTCAATTAGATTCCAGACTGTAACTCACTCCAGGATATCTGTTATTCTGTATATAAACCACCCTGAACCCCTTAATTAGATTCCAGGCTGTAACTCACTCCGGGACAACTATTATTCTGTATATAAACCACTCTGAAACCCTCAATTAGATTCCAGACTGTAACTCACTCCGGGATATCTGTTATTCTGTGTATAAACCACTCGGAACCCCGCAATCACATTCCAGGCTGTAACTCACTCCGGGATATCTGTTGATCTGTATATAAACCCCTCTGAACCCCTCAATTAGATTCCAGGCGGCAACTCACTCCGGGCTATCTGTTATTCTGTATATAAACCACTCTGAACCCCGCAATTAGATTCCAGGCTGTCACCCACTTCGGGATATTTGTTATTCTGTATATAAACCACTCTGAACCCCTCAATTAGATTCCAGGCTGCAACTCACTCCGGGATATCTGTTAATCTGTATATAAACCACTCTGAACCCCTCAATTAGATTCCAGGCCGTAACTCAGTCTGGGCTATGTGTTATTCTGTATATAAACCACTCTGAACCCCTCAATTAGATTCCAGGCTGCAACTCGCTCTGGATTATCTGTTATTCTGTAAATTAACCTCTCTGAAGGCCTCAATTAGATCCAGACAGTAACTCACTCCAGGATATGTGTTATTATGTATATAAACCACTCTGAACCCCTCAATTAGATTCCAGGCAGTAACTCACTCCGGGATATCTGTTATTCTGTATATAAAACACTCTGAACCCCTCAATTAGATTCCAGGCTGTAACCCACTCCGGGATATCTGTTAATCTGTATATAAACCACTCTGAACCCCTCAATTCGGTTCCAGGCTGTAACTCACTCCGGGATATCTGTTATTCTGTATATAAACCACTCTGAACCCCGCAATTAGATTCCAGGCTGTAACTCACTCTCGACTATCTGTTATTCTGTATATTAACCACTCTGAAGGCCTCAATTAGATCCCCACTGAAATTCATTCCAGGATATCTGTTATTCTGTATATAAACCACTCTGAAGGCCTCAATTAGATCCAGACTGAAATATATTCCAGGCTGTCTGTTATTCTGTATATAAACCACTCTGAACCCCTCAATTAGATTCCAGGCTGTAACCCACTTCGGGATATTTGTTATTCGGTAAATAAACCACCCTGAACCCCTCAATTAGATTCCAGGCTGTAACTCACTCCGGGACATCTATTATTCTGTATATAAACCACCCTGAACCCCTAAATTAGATTCCAGGCTGTAACTCACTCCGGGATATCTATTATTCTGTGTATAAACCACTCGGAACCCCACAATTACATTCCAGGCTGTAACTCACTCCGGGATATCTGTTATTCTGTGTATAAACCACTCTGAACCCCTCAATTAGATTCCAGTTTGTAACTCACGACGGGCTATCTGTTATTCTGTATATAAACCACTCTGAACCCCTCAATTAGATTCCAGGCTGGAACTCACTCCGGGCTATCTGTTATTCAATACATAAACCACTCTGAACCCCTCAATTACATTCCAGGCTGTAACTCACTGCGGGATATCTGTTAATCTGTATATAAACCACTCTGAACCCCTCAATTAGATTCCAGGCTGTAACTCACTCCGGGATATCTGTTATTCTGTATATAAACCACTCTGAACCCCGCAATTAGATTCCAGACTGTAACTCGCTCTGGACTATCTGTTATTCATTATATTATCCATTATGAAGGCCTCAATTAGATCCAGACTGTAATTCACTCCAGGATATCTGTCATTCTGTATATTAAACACTCTCAACCCCTCAATTAGATTCCAGACTGTAACTCACTCCGGGATATCTGTTATTCTGTATATTAACCACTCTGAACCCCTCTATTAGATTCCAGGCTGTAACCCACCCTGGGCTATCTGTTATTCTGTATATACACACTCTAAACACCTCTATTAGATTCCAGACCGTAACTCAGTCTGGGCTATGTGTTATTCTGTATATAAACCACTCTGAACCCCTCAATTAGATTCCAGGCCGTAACTCAGACTGGGCAATCTGTTATTCTGTATATATACCACTCTGAACCCCTCAATTAGATTCCAGGCTGGAACTCGATCTGGATTATCTGTTATTCTGTAAATTAACCTCTCTGAATGCCTCAATTAGATCCAGAGTGTAACTCACTCCAGGATATCTATTATTCTGTATATAAACCACTCTGAACCCCTCAATTAGATTCCAGGCAGTAACTCACTCCGGGATATCTGTTATTCTGTATATAAACCACTCTGAACCCCTCAATTAGATTCCAGGCTGTAACTCACTCCGGGATATCTGTTAATCTGTATATAAACCACTCTGAACCCCTCAATTAGATTCCAGGCTGTAACTCACTCTCGACTATCTGTTATTCTGTATATTAACCACTCTGAAGGCCTCAATTAGATCCCGACTGAAATTCATTCCAGGATATCTGTTATTCTGTATATAAACCACTCTGAAGGCCTCAATTAGATCCAGACTGAAATTCATTCCAGGATATCTATTATTCTGTATATAAACCACTCTGAACCCCTCAATTAGATTCCAGGCTGTAACCCACTTCGGGATATTTGTTATTCTGTGTATAAACCACCCTGGACCCCTCAATTAGATTCCAGGCTGTAACTCACTCCAGGATATCTGTTATTCGGTAAATAAACCACCCTGAACCCCTCAATTAGATTCCAGGCTGTAACTCACTCCGGGACATCTATTATTCTGTATATAAACCACCCTGAACCCCTAAATTAGATTCCAGGCTGTAACTCACTCCGGGATATCTATTATTCTGTGTATAAACCACTCGGAACCCCACAATTACATTCCAGGCTGTAACTCACTCCGGGATATCTGTTATTCTGTGTATAAACCACTCTGAACCCCTCAATTAGATTCCAGTTTGTAACTCACGACGGGCTATCTGTTATTCTGTATATAAACCACTCTGAACCCCTCAATTAGATTCCAGGCTGGAACTCACTCCGGGCTATCTGTTATTCAATACATAAACCACTCTGAACCCCTCAATTACATTCCAGGCTGTAACTCACTGCGGGATATCTGTTATTCTGTATATAAACCACTCTGAACCCCTCTATTAGATTCCAGACCGTAACTCAGTCTGGGCTATGTGTTATTCTGTATATAAACCACTCTGAACCCCTCAATTAGATTCCAGGCCGTAACTCAGACTGGGCTATCTGTTATTCTGTATATATACCACTCTGAACCCCTCAATTAGATTCCAGGCTGGAACTCGATCTGGATTATCTGTTATTCTGTAAATTAACCTCTCTGAATGCCTCAATTAGATCCAGAGTGTAACTCACTCCAGGATATCTATTATTCTGTATATAAACCACTCTGAACCCCTCAATTAGATTCCAGGCAGTAACTCACTCCGGGATATCTGTTATTCTGTATATAAACCACTCTGAACCCCTCAATTAGATTCCAGGCTGTAACTCACTCCGGAATATCTGTTATTCTGTATATAAACCACTCTGAACCCCGCAATTAGATTCCAGGCTGTAACTCACTCTCGACTATCTGTTATTCTGTATATTAACCACTCTGAAGGCCTCAATTAGATCCAGACTGAAATTCACACCAGGATATCTGTTATTCTGTATATAAACCATTCTGAACCTCTCAATTAGATTCCAGGCTGTATCTCACTCCAGGCTATCTGTTATTCTGTATATAAACTATTCTGAACCCCTCAATTAGATTCCAGGCTGTCACCCACTTCGGGATATTTGTTATTCTGTATATAAACCACTCTGAACCCCTCAATTAGATTCCAGGCTGGAACTCACTCTGGGCTATCTGTTATTCTATATATAAACCACTCTGAACCCCTCTATTAGATTCCAGACTGTAACTCACTCTGGACTATCTGTTATTCTGTATATTAACCACTCTGAAGGCCTCAGTTTGATCCAGGCTGTAACTCACTCCAGGATATCTGTTAATCTGTATATAAACCACTCTGAACCCCTCAATTAGATTCCAGGCAGTAACTCGCTCTGGACTATCTGTTATTCTGGATATGAACCACTCTGAACCCCTCAATTACATTCCAGGCTGTAACCCACCCTGGGCTATCTGTTATTCTGTATATAAACCACTCTAAACCCCTCTATTAGATTCCAGGCCGTCACTGAGACTGGGCTTTGTGTTATTCTGTATATAAACCACTCTGAACCCCTCAATTCGATTCGAGGCTGTAACTCGCTCTGGATTATCTGTTGTTCTGTATATTAACCTCTCTGAAGGCCTCAATTAGATCCAGACTGTAACTCACTCCAGGATATCTGTTATTCTGTATATAAACCACTCTGACCCCCTCAATTGGATTCCAGGCAGTAACTCACTCCGGGATATCTGTTATTCTGTATATAAACCACTCTGAACCCCTCAATTAGATTCCAGGCTGTAACTCACTCCGGGATATCTGTTATTCTGTGTATAAACCACTCTGAACCCCGCAATTAGATTCCAGGCTGTAACTCACTCTCGACTATCTGGTATTCTGTATATTAACCACTCTGAAGACCTCAATTAGATCCAGACTGTAACTCACTCCGGGCAATCTGTTATTCTGTATATAAACCACTCTGAACCTCTCAATTAGATTCCAGGCTGTAACTCACTCCAGGCTATCTGTTATTCTGTATATAAACCACTCTGAACCCCTCAATTAGATTCCAGGCTGTAACCCACTTCGGGATATTTGTTATTCTGTGTATAAACCACCCTGGACCCCTCAATTAGATTCCAGGCTGAACTCACTCCAGGATATCTGTTATTCTGTATATGAATCACCCTGAACCCCTCAATTAGATTCCAGGCTGTAACTCACTCCAGGCTATCTGTTATTCTGTATATAAACCACTCTAAACCCCTCTTTTAGATTCCAGGCCGTAACTCAGTCTGGGCTATGTGTTATTCTGTATATAAACCACTTTGAACCCCTCAATTAGATTCCAGGCCGTAACTCAGTCTGGGCTATGTGTTATGCTGTATATAAAACACTCTGAACCCCTCAATTCGATTCCAGGCTGTAACTCGCTCTGGACTATCTGTTATTCTGCATATTAACCACTCTGAAGGCCTCAATTAGATCCAGACTGTAACTCACTCCAGGATATCTGTTATTCTGTATATCAACCACTCTGAACCCCTCAATTAGATTCCAGGTTGTAACGCACTCCGCTTTACCTGTTATTTTGTACATAATCCACCCCGAAATCAGCAATTAGATTCCAGGCTGTAACTCTTTCTGGCCTTTCTGTTATTCTGTATAAAACCACCCCGAACCCCTCGATTAGATTCCACTCTGTCCCTCACTCCTGGGTACCTCATATGCTGTATGTAAACCCGAAACCCCTCAATTAGATTCCAGTCTGGAAATCACTCCTGGGGATCTGTTATTGGATCTGTGTAGTGATCCTTGTTGGATGTTAGACCGAAGACAAGATAAAGTAAATGGTCAAATGTTACTTTGGGAGCAGGAACACAGAAAGCTGCTGGTTCATTTCTGTCCTGTTACATATCTCCAAGTTTCAGATTGGACTGAATTTCTGTCACAATGGGGAAAGTCTCAAAAGCTGTTTACTGTCCTGCATGAATGCATCATCATAACATGAATTCTCTTGCAAGATAGGAAATGGAGACAGCTTCTGAAAGGTGTCTGTATCTCTGTGTGTGTGATTCTGTGTGTCTGTGATTCTGTGTGCATGTTCAATGTTTTATATATTTTCAAACTGTATTGATTTTACCAGTCTCTCTTGCTTTTCCTTATTTATAAACTCAATGTCATCATTTTGCTGATATAAAATGGTGGCTGTGGACAAATCTAAAATGTCTGCCTGACTGATTTGTGTCAGGAATACTTTCAGCAAGGGAGAGGGGGCAATGTGTCAAAAGCCATTTCCATTCATTGATGCCAGCAGAGGTAGGAAATGGAGACAGTTCTTTGAAGGTGGTTAAAATGTAAATCCCAGAACCTGTTTACAGTGAATGCGGAGAGACAATGTGACATTCCAGTCAGGTCTGCCTTACTTTCCAAGCTCCTGATATATGAGAGAGACATAATATACAAAACCTGAAAGAGCTCAGCCACTGAATTGTAGATTTGGAGCGTTGGATCAGAATAATGCCTGGAGAGGCGTTATCCCAAAGTGAAGGGTTTCTCAAATCCCACACTGACCTTCTGTGGGTTCAAATTGGGAACCCATTGACTAGATTCAAGGCTGTAAACCACTCCGGGCTATCTTTTTATTCTGTCCATAAACCGCACTGAACCCCTTGATTAGATTCCAGGCTGTAACTCACTCTGGACTATCTGGTATTCTGTATATAAACCACTCTGAACCCCTCAATTAGATTCCAGGCTGTAACTCACTCTGGGCTATCTGTTATTCTGTATACACTCCACTGTGAACCCCTCAATTAGATTCCAGGCTGTAACTCACCCTGGGCTATATGTCATTCTCTATATAAACCGCTCTGAACCCCTCAATTAGATTCCAGGCTGTAACTCACCCTGGGCTATCTGTTATTCTGTATATAAACCACTCTGAACCCCTCAATAGATTCCAGGCAGTTACTCACTGTGGGCTTCAGTTATTCTGTATATGAACGATTCAGAACCCCTCAATTAGATTCCAGGCTGTAACTCACCCTGGGCTATCTGTTATTCTGTATATAAACCACTCTGAACCCCTCAATTAGATTCCAGGCAGTTACTCACTGTGGGCTATCAGTTATTCTATATATTAACGATTCAGAACCCCTCAATTAGATTCCAGGCTGTAACTCACTCTGGGCTATCTGTTATTCTGTATATAAACCACTCTGAACCCCTCAATAAGTTTCCAGACTGTAACTCACTCTGGGCTATCTGTTATTCTGTATATAAACGACTCTGAAACCCTCAATTATATTCCAGTCTGTAACTCACCCTGGGTTATCTGTTATTCTGTATATAAACCACTCTGAACCCCTCAATTAGATTCCAAACTGTAACTCATTCCGGGCTATTTGTTATTCTGTATATAAACCACACTGAACCCCTCAATTAGATTCCAGGCTGGATCTCACTCCGGGGAATCTGTTATTCTGTATATAAACCACACTGAACCCCTCAATTAGATTCCAGGCAGTTACACACTCTGGGCGATCTATTATTCTCTATATTAACGATTCAGAACCCCTCAATTAGATTCCAGGCTGTAACTCACCCTGGGCTATTTGTTATTCTGTATATAAACCAATCTGAAACCCTCAATTAGATTTTAGGCTGTAACTCACTCCAGGCTATCTGTTATTCTGTGTATAAACCACTCTGAAGGCCTGAATTAGTTTCCAGACTGTAACTCACTCCGGGATATCTGTAATGCTGTACATAAACCACTCTGATCCCCTCAATTAGATTCCAGTCTGTAACTCACTCCACGCTATCTGTTATTCTGTATATAAACCACTCTTAACCCCTCAATTTGATTCCAGGCTGTAATTCACGCTGGGCTATCTGTTATTCTGGATAGAAACCAGTCTGAAGCTCTCAATTAGGTTCCTGGGTGTAACCCACTCCGGGATATCTGTTATTCTGTATATTATCCACCCTAAACCCCTCAATTAGATTCCAGGCTGTAACTCACTCTGGGCTATCTGTTATTCTGTACATAAACCACTCTGAACACCTCAATTAGATTCCAGGCTGTAACTCACTCCGGGATATCTGTTATTCTTTATATAAACCACCCTGAACCCCTCAATTAGATTCCAGGCTGTAAGTCACTCTGGACTATCTGTTATTCTGCGTATAAACCACTCTGAACCCCTCAATTAGATTCCAGGCTGTAAGCCACTTCAGGATATTTGTTATTCTGTATATAAACCACCCTGAACCCCTCAATAGATTCCAGACTGTAACTCACTCCGGGATATCTGTTATTGTGTATATAAACCACTCTGAACCCCTCAATTAGATTCCAGGCTGTAACTCACTCCGGGATATCTGTTATTCTGTAACATAAACCAGAGGATTTGAGCCACGGGGAGAGGCTGAATAAGCTGAGGCTGTTTTCCCTGGAGCATCAGAGGCTGAGGGGTGACTTTATCGAGGTTTATAAAATCAAGACGGGCATGGATAGGAAAAATAGACAAAGTCTTTTCCTCGCTGTAGGGGAGTCTAGAACTAGAGGGCAGAGGTTTAGTGTGAGAGGGGAAAGATAAGGAAGAGACCTAAGGGGCAACTTGTTCACTCAGAGGGTGGTCCATGAATGGAATGAACTGTCAGAGGAAGTGGTGGAGGGTAGTACAATTGCAACATTTAAAATTCAGCTCGGTGGGTATGTGAATGGGAAAGGTTTGGAGGGAGATGGGCCAAGTGCTTGAAAAAGAGACTAGAGTAGGTTAGGATATCTGGTCGGCATAGACGGGTTGGACCAAAGGGTGTGTTTCCATGCTGTACATCCCTAGGAGTGTATGACTCCGCGATTTTGTGACTCATTACATTCTGTCCATAAACCACACTGAACCCCTTGATTAGATTCCAGGCTGTAACTCACTCAGGGCTATCTGTTATTCTGTATATAAACAAGCCTGAACCCCTCAATTAGATTCCATGCCTTAACTCACTCCAGGGTATCTATTTCTGTATATAAACCACCCCGATCCCCTCGATTAAATTCCAGGCTTTAACTCAATCCGGGATATCTGTTTTTCTGTATATAAACCTCTCTGAACCCCTCAATTAGATTCCAGGCTGTAACTCACTCCGGACTATCTGTTATTCTGTATATAAACCACTCTGAACTCCTCGATTAGGTTCCAGGCATTTGCTCACTCAGGACTATCTGTTAATCTATATATAAACAAGCCTGAACCCCTCAATTCGATTCCATGCTGTAACTCACTCTGGGCTATCTGTTATTCTGTATATTAACCACCCTGAACCCATTGATTTGATTCCACTTCCTGTCATGTTAAGCTCATGTTCCCAACACAATCTAATCTTAATAATGATCAATGTATCACTGGTCCTCCAATCTGCTGGCACTACCATCATGTTAACTTACTGATGTTTACGTACATGATCAGCTGTAGCATCTGAACAATACTGCTTCAGAATTTCTCATCATTTTACACAGAAACATTCAGCTTTTTCTATTCTTACTGCAAATCACCTTCCAGAATATTCTGTTGCACCTGCCAATGTTTTCAATATAATTCACAAAACACTGACAGCAGGGTAGATGACATGATAGGATGTAGCAAACTGTTACACTCAGTACCTTCATGTTGCAATGTAATAGTATCCAGTCAGAAACATGCCCTGGGTCAGGGATAAAACCTCCCGGGGTCTGGAAGTGGGGACTGGGCAGAGAACGGGGTTTTCGTCTGTCACTGAGTTAGTTTGGAAATCTGTGCTGCACATGGACATTTCTCCACATTATATTCAGTTTCTATGTGTGGGTGTGTGTGTGTGATGGAGAGAGTTTAAACTGAGTTTAACTCTGCGTCTCTGCTTAGGGATTCCCTTTCTTTCAGATATTTGACTGCAACATCATAGAAACTGTGGGTATCTGCCTGTTTCTCTCCCATCTTTCAGAACACATAGAAACCTCCACATAAAGCAGTTGAATCCTGTCTGGCTCAGCTCATTGTTGAGTTGGTCCATGGTGGGTAATTTCTCCTCTGCTTTCTCTCCTCTCGTATCCCGTTGCTCTGTCGATAAATCGCAAAATACCCTCAATTTGAATGCAATCTGCAACTCACTCCAGGCTATCTGTTATTCTGTATATAACCCACCCTGAACACCTCGATTCGATTCCAAGCTGTAACTCACTCCAGGCTATCTGTTATTCTGAACATAACCCACCCTGAACACCTCAATTCAATTCCAAGCTGTAACTCACTCCGGGCTGCCTGTTATGGTGTCTATAAACCACCCTGAACCCCGCGATTAGATTCCAGGCTGTAACTCACACTGGGCTAACTGTTATTTTGTATATAAGGAACCTTGAACACCTCGATTCAAATCCAGGCTGTAACTCACTCCAGGCTATCTGTTATTCTGTATGGAACCCACCCTGAACACATCGATTCGATTACAAGCTGTAACTTACTCCAGGCTATCTGTTATTCTGTATATAAACTACTCTGAACCCCGTGATTAGATTCCAGGCTGTAACTCACCCTGGGCTATCTGTTATTCTGTATATAAATCACCCTGAACCCCGCGATTCGATTCCAGGCTGTAACTCACTCCGAGCCATCTGTTATTCTGAATATAAACCACCCTGAACCCCTCGATTAGATTCCAGGCTATATCTCATTCCGTGGCATCTGTTATTCTGTATATAAATCACTGTGAACTCCTCAATTAGGTTCAAGGCATTAGCTCACTCAGGGCTATCTGTTATTCTGTATATAAACAAGCCTGAACCCCTCAATTAGTTTCCGTGCCTTAACTCACTCCAGGCTATCTGTTTTCTGTGTATAAACCACCCCAAACCCCTCGATTACATTCCAGGCTTTAACTGACTCCGGGATGTCTGTTATTCTGTAACATAAACCAGCCTGAACCCCTTGATTAGATTCCAGGCTGTAACTCACTCCGGGCTATCTGTTCTTCTGTATATAAACCACTCTGAGCCCTCAATTAGATTTCAGGCTGTAACTCACTCTGGGCTATCTGTTATTCTGTATAAGAACCACCCTGAACTCCTCAATTAGATTCCAGGCTGTATCTCACTCTGGAATATCTGTTATTCAGTATATAGACCACACTGAACCGCTCAATTTGATTCCAGGCTGTAACTCACTCCGGGATATCTGTTATTCAGTATATAGACCACTCTGAACCGCTCAATTAGATTCCAGGCTGTAACTCACTCCGGGATATCTGTTATTCTGTGTATAAACCACTCTGAACCCCTCAATTAGATTCCAGGCTGTAACTCACTCCGGGATATCTGTTACTCTGTGTATAAACCACCCTGAACCCCTCAATTAGATTCCAGGCTGGAACTCACTCCGGGATATCTGTTAATCTGTATATACACCACTCTGAACCCCTCAATTAGATTCCAGGCTGTAACTCACTCCGGGATATCTGTTATTCTGTGTATAAACCACCCTGAACCACTCAATTAGATTCCAGGCGGTAACCCACCCTGGTATGTGTTAGTCTGTATATAAACCACTCTGAACCCCTCAATTAGATTCCAGGCTGTAACTCGGTCTGGATTATCTGTTATTTTGTATAGAAACCACTCTGAACCCCTCAATTAGATTCCAAGCTGTAACTCACTCCAGGATATCTGTTATTCTGTATATAAACCACTCTGAACCCCTCAATTAGATTCCAAGCTGTAACTCACTCCGGGATATCTGTTATTCTGTGTATAAACCACTCTGAACCCCTCCATTAGATTCCAAGCTGTAACTCACTCCAGGCTATCTGTTATTCTGTATATAAACCACTCTAAACCCCTATTAGATTCCAGGCCGTGACTCAGTCTGGGCTATGTGTTGTTCTGTATATAAACCACTCTGAACCCCTCAATTAGATTCCAGGCTGTAACTCGCTCTGGACTATCTGTTATTTTGCATATTGACCACTCTGAAGGCCTCAATTAGATCCAGACTGTCACTCACACCAGGATATCTGTTATTCTGTATATAAACCACTCTGAACCCCTCAATTTGATCCAGGCTGTAACTCATTCCGGGCTATCTGTCATTCTGTATATAAACCACTCTCAACCTCTCAATTAGATTCCAGGCTGTAACTCACTCCGGGATATCTATTATTCAGTATATAAAAAACTCTGAACCCCTCAATTAGATTCCAGACTGTAACTCACTCCGGGATATCTGTTATTCTGTATATAAACCACTCTGAATCCCGCAATTAGATTACAGGCTGTAACTCACTGCGGGATATCTGTTATTCTGTGTATAAACCACCCTGAACCACTCAATTAGATTCCAGGCTGTAACTCAGTCTGGGCTTTCTGGTATTTTGTATATTAACCACTCTGAACCCCTCAATTAGATTCCAGGCTGTAACCCACCCTTGGCTATCTGTTATTCTGTATATAAACCACTCTGAACCCCTCTATTAGATTCCAGGCCGTAACTCAGTCTGGGCTATGTGTTGTTCTGTATATAAACCACTTTGAACCCCACAATTAGATTCCAGGCTGTAACTCAGTCTGGGCTATGTGTTATGCTGTATATAAAACACTCTGAACCCCTCAATTAGATTCCAGGCTGCAACTCGCTCTGGATTATCTGTTATTCTGTAAATTAACCTGTCTGAAGGCCTCAATTAGATCCAGACTGTAAGTCACTCCAGGATATCTGTTATTCTGTATATAAACCACTCTGAACCCCTCAATTAGATTCCAGGCAGTAACTCACTCCGGGATATCTGTTATTCTGTATATAAAACACTCTGAACCCCTCAATTAGATTCCAGGCTGTAACCCACTCCGGGATATCTGTTAATCTGTATATAAACCACTCTGAACCCCTCAATTAGATTCATGGCAGTAACTCACTCCGGGATATCTGTTATTCTGTATATAAAACACTCTGAACCCCTCAATTAGATTCCAGGCAGTAACCCACTCCGGGATATCTGTTAATCTGTATATAAACCACTCTGAACCCCGCAATTATATTCCAGGCTGTAACTCACTCTCGACTATCTGTTATTCTGTATATTAACCACTCTGAAGGCCTAAATTCGATCCCGACTGAAATTCATTCCAGGATATCTGTTATTCTGTATATAAACCACTCTGAAGGCCTCAATTAGATCCAGACTGAAATTCATTCCAGGCTCTCTGTTATTCTGTATATAAACCACTCTGAACCTCTCAATTAGATTCCAGGCTGTAACTCACTCCAGGCTATCTGTTATTCTGTATATAAACCACTCTGAACCCCTCAATTAGATTCCAGGCTGTAACCCACTTCGGGATATTTGTTATTCTGTGTATAAACCACCCTGGACCCCTCAATTAGATTCCAGGCTGTAACTCACTCCAGGATATCTGTTATTCGGTATATAAACCACCCTGAACCTTCAATTAGATTCCAGGCAGTAACTCACTCCGGGACATCTATTATTCTGTATAAAAACCTCTCTGAACCCCTAAATTAGATTCCAGACTGTCACTCACTCCGGGATATCTATTATTCTGTGTATAAACCACTCGGAACCCCACAATTACATTTCAGGCTGTAACTCACTCCGGGATATCTGTTATTCTGTGTATAAACCACTCTGATCCCCTCAATTAGATTCCAGTCTGTAACTCACGACGGGCTATCTGTTATTCTGTATATAAACCACTCTGAACCCCTCAATTCGATTCCAGGCTGTAACTCACTCCGGGATATCTGTTATTTAATATATAAATCACTCTGAACCCCTCAATTAGATTCCAGGCTGGAACTCACTCCGGGATATCTGTTAATCTGTATATACACCACTCTGAACCCCTCAATTAGATTCCAGGCTGTAACTCACTCCGGGATATCTGTTATTCTGTGTATAAACCACCCTGAACCACTCAATTAGATTCCAGGCGGTAACCCACCCTGGTATGTGTTAGTCTGTATATAAACCACTCTGAACCCCTCAATTAGATTCCAGGCTGTAACTCGGTCTGGATTATCTGTTATTTTGTATAGAAACCACTCTGAACCCCTCAATTAGATTCCAAGCTGTAACTCACTCCAGGATATCTGTTATTCTGTATATAAACCACTCTGAACCCCTCAATTAGATTCCAAGCTGTAACTCACTCCGGGATATCTGTTATTCTGTGTATAAACCACTCTGAAACCCTCAATTAGATTCCAAGCTGTAACTCACTCCAGGCTATCTGTTATTCTGTATATAAACCACTCTAAACCCCTATTAGATTCCAGGCCGTGACTCAGTCTGGGCTATGTGTTGTTCTGTATATAAACCACTCTGAACCCCTCAATTAGATTCCAGGCTGTAACTCGCTCTGGACTATCTGTTATTTTGCATATTGACCACTCTGAAGGCCTCAATTAGATCCAGACTGTCACTCACACCAGGATATCTGTTATTCTGTATATAAACCACTCTGAACCCCTCAATTTGATCCAGGCTGTAACTCATTCCGGGCTATCTGTCATTCTGTATATAAACCACTCTCAACCTCTCAATTAGATTCCAGGCTGTAACTCACTCCGGGATATCTATTATTCAGTATATAAAAAACTCTGAACCCCTCAATTAGATTCCAGTCTGTAACTCACTCCGGGATATCTGTTATTCTGTATATAAACCACTCTGAATCCCGCAATTAGATTACAGGCTGTAACTCACTGCGGGATATCTGTTATTCTGTGTATAAACCACCCTGAACCACTCAATTAGATTCCAGGCTGTAACTCAGTCTGGGCTTTCTGGTATTTTGTATATTAACCACTCTGAACCCCTCAATTAGATTCCAGGCTGTAACCCACCCTTGGCTATCTGTTATTCTGTATATAAACCACTCTGAACCCCTCTATTAGATTCCAGGCCGTAACTCAGTCTGGGCTATGTGTTGTTCTGTATATAAACCACTTTGAACCCCACAATTAGATTCCAGGCTGTAACTCAGTCTGGGCTATGTGTTATGCTGTATATAAAACACTCTGAACCCCTCAATTAGATTCCAGGCTGCAACTCGCTCTGGATTATCTGTTATTCTGTAAATTAACCTGTCTGAAGGCCTCAATTAGATCCAGACTGTAAGTCACTCCAGGATATCTGTTATTCTGTATATAAACCAATCTGAACCCCTCAATTAGATTCCAGGCAGTAACTCACTCCGGGATATCTGTTATTCTGTATATAAAACACTCTGAACCCCTCAATTAGATTCCAGGCTGTAACCCACTCCGGGATATCTGTTAATCTGTATATAAACCACTCTGAACCCCTCAATTAGATTCATGGCAGTAACTCACTCCGGGATATCTGTTATTCTGTATATAAAACACTCTGAACCCCTCAATTAGATTCCAGGCAGTAACCCACTCCGGGATATCTGTTAATCTGTATATAAACCACTCTGAACCCCGCAATTATATTCCAGGCTGTAACTCACTCTCGACTATCTGTTATTCTGTATATTAACCACTCTGAAGGCCTAAATTCGATCCCGACTGAAATTCATTCCAGGATATCTGTTATTCTGTATATAAACCACTCTGAAGGCCTCAATTAGATCCAGACTGAAATTCATTCCAGGCTCTCTGTTATTCTGTATATAAACCACTCTGAACCTCTCAATTAGATTCCAGGCTGTAACTCACCCCAGGCTATCTGTTATTCTGTATATAAACCACTCTGAACCCCTCAATTAGATTCCAGGCTGTAACCCACTTCGGGATATTTGTTATTCTGTGTATAAACCACCCTGGACCCCTCAATTAGATTCCAGGCTGTAACTCACTCCAGGATATCTGTTATTCGGTATATAAACCACCCTGAACCTTCAATTAGATTCCAGGCAGTAACTCACTCCGGGACATCTATTATTCTGTATAAAAACCTCTCTGAACCCCTAAATTAGATTCCAGACTGTCACTCACTCCGGGATATCTATTATTCTGTGTATAAACCACTCGGAACCCCACAATTACATTTCAGGCTGTAACTCACTCCGGGATATCTGTTATTCTGTGTATAAACCACTCTGATCCCCTCAATTAGATTCCAGTCTGTAACTCACGACGGGCTATCTGTTATTCTGTATATAAACCACTCTGAACCCCTCAATTAGATTCCAGGCTGGAACTCACTCCGAGCTATCTGTTATTCTATACATAAACCACTCTGAACCCCTCAATTACATTCCAGGCTGTAACTCACTGCGGGATATCTGTTAATCTGTATATAAACCACTCTGAACCCCTCAATTAGATTCCAGGCTGTAACTCACTCCGGGATATCTGTTATTCTGTATATAAACCACTCTGAACCCCGCAATTAGATTCCAGACTGTAACTCGCTCTGGACTATCTGTTATTCTTTATATTATCCATTCTGAAGGCCTCAATTAGATCCAGACTGTAATTCACTCCAGGATATCTGTCATTCTGGATATTAAACACTCTCAACCCCTCAATTAGATTCCAGACTGTAACTCACTCCGGGATATCTGTTATTCTGTATATTAACCACTCTGAACCCCTCTATTAGATTCCAGGCTGTAACCCACCCTGGGCTATCTGTTATTCTGTATATAAACCACTCTAAACACCTCTATTAGATTCCAGGCCATAACTCAGTCTGGGCTATGTGTTATTCTGTATATAAACCACTCTGAACCCCTCAATTAGATTCCAGGCCGTAACTCAGACTGGGCTATCTGTTATTCTGTATATAAACCACTCTGAACCCCTCAATTAGATTCCAGGCTGGAACTCGCTCTGGATTATCTGTTATTCTGTAAATTAACCTCTCTGAATGCCTCAATTAGATCCAGACTGTAACTCACTCCAGGATATCTGTTATTCTGTATATAAACCACTCTGAACCCCTCAATTAGATTCCAGGAAGTAACTCACTCCGGGATATCTGTTATTCCGTATATAAACCACTCTGAACCCCTCAATTAGATTCCAGGCTGTAACTCACTCCGGGATATCTGTTAATCTGTATATAAACCACTCTGAAACCCTCAATTAGATTCCAGGCTGTTACTCACTCCGGGATATCTGTTATTCTGTATATAAACCACTCTGAACCCCACTATTAGATTCCAGGCTGTAACTCACTCTCGACTATCTGGTATTCTGTATATTAACCACTCTGAATGCCTCAATTCGATCCAGACTGAAATTCACTCCAGGATATCTGTTATTCTGTATATAAACCACTCTGAACCTCTCAATTAGATTCCAGGCTGTAACTCACTCCAGGCTATCTGTTATTCTGTATATAAACCACTCTGAACCCCTCAATTAGATTCCAGGCTGTAACCCACTTCGGGATATTTGTTATTCTGTGTATAAACCACCCTGGACCCCTCAATTAGATTCCAGGCTGTAACTCACTCCAGGATATCTGTTGTTCTGTATATAAACCACCCTGAACCCCTTAATTAGATTCCAGGCTGTAACTCACTCCGGGACAACTATTATTCTGTATATAAACCACTCTGAACCCCTCAATTAGATTCCAGACTGTAACTCACTCCGGGATATCTGTTATTCTGTGTATAAACCACTCGGAACCCCTCAATTAGATTCCAGGCTGCAACTCACTCCGGGCTATCTGTTATTCTGTATATAAACCACTCTGAACCCCTCAATTAGATTCCAGGCTGTAACTCGCTCTGGACTATCTGTTATTCTGTATATTAACCACTCTGAACCCCTAAATTAGATTCCAGGCTGTAACTCACTCCGGGATATCTGTTATTCTGTATATAAACCACTCTAAACACCTCTATTAGATTCCAGGCCGTAACTCAGACTGGGCTATCTGTTATTCTGTATATAAACCACTCTGAACCCCTCAATTCGATTCCAGACTGTAACTCACTCCGGAATATCTGTTATTTAATATATAAACCACTCTGAACCCCTCAATTAGATTCCAGGCTGTAACTCACTCCGGAATATCTGTTATTCTGTATATAAACCACTCTGAACCCCTTAATTAGATTCCAGGCTGTAACTCACTCCGGGACAACTATTATTCTGTATATTAACCTCTCTGAAGGCCTCAATTTGATCCAGACTGTAACTCACTCCAGGATATCTGTTATTCTGTATATAAACCACTCTGAACCCCTCAATTAGATTCCAGGCTGTCACCCACTTCGGGATATTTGTTATTCTGTATATAAACCACTCTGAACCCCTCAATTAGATTCCAGGCTGGAACTCACTCCGGGATATAATTAATCTGTATATAAACCACTCTGAACCCTGCAATTAGATTCCAGGCTGTAACTCGCTCTGGACTATCTGTTATTCTTTATATTAACCATTCTGAAGGCCTCAATTAGATCCAGACTGTAATTCACTCCAGGATATCTGTCATTCTGTATATAAACCACTCTCAACCTCTTAATTAGATTCCAGGCTGTAACTCACGCCGGGATATCTATTATTCAGTATATAAAAAACTCTGAACCCCTCAATTAGATTCCAGACTGTAACTCACTCCAGGATATCTGTTATTCTGTATATAAACCACTCTGAACCCCTTAATTAGATTCCAGGCTGTAACTCACTCCGGGACAACTATTATTCTGTATATAAACCACTCTGAAACCCTCAATTAGATTCCAGACTGTTACTCACTCCGGGATATCTGTTATTCTGTGTATAAACCACTCGTAACCCCGCAATCACATTCCAGGCTGTAACTCACTCCGGGATATCTGTTGATCTGTATATAAACCACTCTGAACCCCTCAATTAAATTCCAGGCCGTAACTCAGTCTGGGCTATGTGTTATGCTGTATATAAAACACTCTGAACCCCTCAATTAGATTCCAGGCTGTAACTCGCTCTGGACTATCTGTTATTCTGCATATTAACCACTCTGAAGGCCTCAATTAGATCCAGACTGTAACTCACTCCAGGATATCTGTTATTCTGTATATCAACCACTCTGAACCCCTCAATTAGATTCCAGGTTGTAACGCACTCCGCTTTACCTGTTATTTTGTACGTAATCCACCCCGAAATCAGCAATTAGATTCCAGGCTGTAACTCTTTCTGGCCTTTCTGTTATTCTGTATATAAACCACCCCGAACCCCTCGATTAGATTCCAGTCTGTCCCTCACTCCTGGGTACCTCATATGCTGTATGTCAACCCGAAACCCCTCAATTAGATTCCAGTCTGGAAATCACTCCTGGGGATCTGTTATTGGATTTGTGTAGTGATCCTTGTTGGATGTTAGACCGAAGACAAGATAAAGTAAATGGTCAAATGTTACATTGGGAGCAGGAACACAGAAAGCTGCTGGTTCATTTCTGTCCTGTTACATATCTCCAAGTTTCAGATTGGACTGAATTTCTGTCACAATGGGGAAAGTCTCAAAAGCTGTTTACTGTCCTGCATGAATGCATCATCATAACATGAATTCTCTTGCAAGATAGGAAATGGAGACAGCTTCTGAAAGGTGTCTGTATCTCTGTGTGTGTGATTCTGTGTGTCTGTGATTCTGTGTGCATGTTCAATGTTTTATATATTTTCAAACTGTATTGATTTTACCAGTCTCTCTTGCTTTTCCTTATTTATAAACTCAATGTCATCATTTTGCTGATATAAAATGGTGGCTGTGGACAAATCTAAAATGTCTGCCTGACTGATTTGTGTCAGGAATACTTTCAGCAAGGGAGAGGGGGCAATGTGTCAAAAGCCATTTCCATTCATTGATGCCAGCAGAGGTAGGAAATGGAGACAGCTCTTTGAAGGTGGTTAAAATGTAAATCCCAGAACCTGTTTACAGTGAATGCGGAGAGACAATGTGACATTCCAGTCAGGTCTGCCTTACTTTCCAAGCTCCTGATATATGAGAGAAACATAATATACAAATCCTGAAAGAGCTCAGCCACTGAATTGTAGATTTGGAGCGTTGGATCAGAATAATGCCTGGAGAGGTGTTATCCCAAAATGAAGGGTTTCTCAAATCTCACACTGCCCTTCTGTGGGTTCAAATTGGGAACCCATTGACTAGATTCAAGGCTGTAAACCACTCCGGGCTATCTTTTTATTCTGTCCATAAACCGCACTGAACCCCTTGATTAGATTCCAGGCTGTAACTCACTCTGGACTATCTGGTATTCTGTATATAAACCACTCTGAACCCCTCAATTAGATTCCAGGCTGTAACTCACTCTGGGCTATCTGTTATTCTGTATACACTCCACTGTGAACCCCTCAATTAGATTCCAGGCTGTAACTCACCCTGGGCTATATGTCATTCTCTATATAAACCGCTCTGAACCCCTCAATTAGATTCCAGGCTGTAACTCACCCCGGGCTATCTGTTATTCTGTATATAAACCACTCTGAAACCCTCAATTAGATTCCAGGCTGTAACTCACCCTGGGCTATCTGTTATTCTGTATATAAACCACTCTGAACCCCTCAATAGATTCCAGGCAGTTACTCACTGTGGGCTTCAGTTATTCTGTATATGAACGATTCAGAACCCCTCAATTAGATTCCAGGCTGTAACTCACCCTGGGCTATCTGTTATTCTGTATATAAACCACTCTGAACCCCTCAATTAGATTCCAGGCAGTTACTCACTGTGGGCTATCAGTTATTCTATATATTAACGATTCAGAACCCCTCAATTAGATTCCAGGCTGTAACTCACTCTGGGCTATCTGTTATTCTGTATATAAACCACTCTGAACCCCTCAATAAGTTTCCAGACTGTAACTCACTCTGGGCTATCTGTTATTCTGTATATAAACGACTCTGAAACCCTCAATTATATTCCAGTCTGTAACTCACCCTGGGTTATCTGTTATTCTGTATATAAACCACTCTGAACCCCTCAATTAGATTCCAAACTGTAACTCATTCCGGGCTATTTGTTATTCTGTATATAAACCACACTGAACCCCTCAATTAGATTCCAGGCAGTTACACACTCTGGGCGATCTATTATTCTGTATATTAACGATTCAGAACCCCTCAATTAGATTCCAGGCTGTAACTCACCCTGGGCTATTTGTTATTCTGTATATAAACCAATCTGAAACCCTCAATTAGATTTTAGGCTGTAACTCACTCTGGGCTATCTGTTATTCTGTACATAAACCACTCTGAACACCTCAATTAGATTCCAGGCTGTAACTCACTCCGGGATATCTGTTATTCTTTATATAAACCACCCTGAACCCCTCAATTAGATTCCAGGCTGTAAGTCACTCTGGACTATCTGTTAATCTGCACATAAACCACTCTGAACCCCTCAATTAGATTCCAGGCTGTAAGTCACTCTGGACTATCTGTTATTCTGCGTATAAACCACTCTGAACCCCTCAATTAGATTCCAGGCTGTAAGCCACTTCAGGATATTTGTTATTCTGTATATAAACCACCCTGAACCCCTCAATAGATTCCAGACTGTAACTCACTCCGGGATATCTGTTATTGTGTATATAAACCACTCTGAACCCCTCAATTAGATTCCAGGCTGTAACTCACTCCGGGATATCTGTTATTCTGTAACATAAACCAGAGGATTTGAGCCACGGGGAGAGGCTGAATAAGCTGAGGCTGTTTTCCCTGGAGCATCAGAGGCTGAGGGGTGACTTTATCGAGGTTTATAAAATCAAGACGGGCATGGATAGGAAAAATAGACAAAGTCTTTTCCTCGCTGTAGGGGAGTCTAGAACTAGAGGGCAGAGGTTTAGTGTGAGAGGGGAAAGATAAGGAAGAGACCTAAGGGGCAACTTGTTCACTCAGAGGGTGGTCCATGAATGGAATGAACTGTCAGAGGAAGTGGTGGAGGGTAGTACAATTGCAACATTTAAAATTCAGCTCGGTGGGTATGTGAATGGGAAAGGTTTGGAGGGAGATGGGCCAAGTGCTTGAAAAAGAGACTAGAGTAGGTTAGGATATCTGGTCGGCATAGACGGGTTGGACCAAAGGGTGTGTTTCCATGCTGTACATCCCTAGGAGTGTATGACTCCGCGATTTTGTGACTCATTACATTCTGTCCATAAACCACACTGAACCCCTTGATTAGATTCCAGGCTGTAACTCACTCAGGGCTATCTGTTATTCTGTATATAAACAAGCCTGAACCCCTCAATTAGATTCCATGCCTTAACTCACTCCAGGGTATCTATTTCTGTATATAAACCACCCCGATCCCCTCGATTAAATTCCAGGCTTTAACTCAATCCGGGATATCTGTTTTTCTGTATATAAACCTCTCTGAACCCCTCAATTAGATTCCAGGCTGTAACTCACTCCGGACTATCTGTTATTCTGTATATAAACCACTCTGAACTCCTCGATTAGGTTCCAGGCATTTGCTCACTCAGGACTATCTGTTAATCTACATATAAACAAGCCTGAACCCCTCAATTCGATTCCATGCTGTAACTCACTCTGGGCTATCTGTTATTCTGTATATTAACCACCCTGAACCCATTGATTTGATTCCACTTCCTGTCATGTTAAGCTCATGTTCCCAACACAATCTAATCTTAATAATGATCCATGTATCACTGGTCCTCCAATCTGCTGGCACTACCATCATGTTAACTTACTGATGTTTACGTACATGATCAGCTGTAGCATCTGAACAATACTGCTACAGAATTTCTCATCATTTTACACAGAAACATTCAGCTTTTTCTATTCCTACTGCAAATCACCTTCCAGAATATTCTGTTGCACCTGCCAATGTTTTCAATATAATTCACAAAACACTGACAGCAGGGTAGATGACATGATAGGATGTAGCAAACTGTTACACTCAGTACCTTCATGTTGCAATGTAATAGTATCCAGTCAGAAACATGCCCTGGGTCAGGGATAAAACCTCCCGGGGTCTGGAAGTGGGGACTGGGCAGAGAACGGGGTTTTCGTCTGTCACTGAGTTAGTTTGGAAATCTGTGCTGCACATGGACATTTCTCCACATTATATTCAGTTTCTATGTGTGGGTGTGTGTGTGTGATGGAGAGAGTTTAAACTGAGTTTAACTCTGCGTCTCTGCTTAGGGATTCCCTTTCTTTCAGATATTTGACTGCAACATCATAGAAACTGTGGGTATCTGCCTGTTTCTCTCCCATCTTTCAGAACACATAGAAACCTCCACATAAAGCAGTTGAATCCTGTCTGGCTCAGCTCATTGTTGAGTTGGTCCATGGTGGGTAATTTCTCCTCTGCTTTCTCTCCTCTCGTATCCCGTTGCTCTGTCGATAAATCGCAAAATACCCTCAATTTGAATGCAATCTGCAACTCACTCCAGGCTATCTGTTATTCTGTATATAACCCACCCTGAACACCTCGATTCGATTCCAAGCTGTAACTCACTCCAGGCTATCTGTTATTCTGAACATAACCCACCCTGAACACCTCAATTCAATTCCAAGCTGTAACTCACTCCGGGCTGCCTGTTATGGTGTCTATAAACCACCCTGAACCCCGCGATTAGATTCCAGGCTGTAACTCACACTGGGCTAACTGTTATTTTGTATATAAGGAACCTTGAACACCTCGATTCAAATCCAGGCTGTAACTCACTCCAGGCTATCTGTTATTCTGTATGGAACCCACCCTGAACACATCGATTCGATTACAAGCTGTAACTTACTCCAGGCTATCTGTTATTCTGTATATAAACTACTCTGAACCCCGTGATTAGATTCCAGGCTGTAACTCACCCTGGGCTATCTGTTATTCTGTATATAAATCACCCTGAACCCCGCGATTCGATTCCAGGCTGTAACTCACTCCGAGCCATCTGTTATTCTGAATATAAACCACCCTGAACCCCTCGATTAGATTCCAGGCTATATCTCATTCCGTGGCATCTGTTATTCTGTATATAAATCACTGTGAACTCCTCAATTAGGTTCAAGGCATTAGCTCACTCAGGGCTATCTGTTATTCTGTATATAAACAAGCCTGAACCCCTCAATTAGTTTCCGTGCCTTAACTCACTCCAGGCTATCTGTTTTCTGTGTATAAACCACCCCAAACCCCTCGATTACATTCCAGGCTTTAACTGACCCCGGGATATCTGTTATTCTGTAACATAAACCAGCCTGAACCCCTTGATTAGATTCCAGGCTGTAACTCACTCCGGGCTATCTGTTCTTCTGTATATAAACCACTCTGAGACCTCAATTAGATTTCAGGCTGTAACTCACTCTGGGCTATCTGTTATTCTGTATAAGAACCACCCTGAACTCCTCAATTAGATTCCAGGCTGTATCTCACTCTGGAATATCTGTTATTCAGTATATAGACCACACTGAACCGCTCAATTTGATTCCAGGCTGTAACTCACTCCGGGATATCTGTTATTCAGTATAAAGACCACTCTGAACCGCTCAATTAGATTCCAGGCTGTAACTCACTCCGGGATATCTGTTATTCTGTGTATAAACCACTCTGAACCCCTCAATTAGATTCCAGGCTGTAACTCACTCCGGGATATCTGTTACTCTGTGTATAAACCACCCTGAACCCCTCAATTAGATTCCAGGCTGGAACTCACTCCGGGATATCTGTTAATCTGTATATAAACCACTCTGAACCCGTCAATTAGATTCCAGGCTGTAACTCACTCCGGGATATCTGTTATTCTGTGTATAAACCACCCTGAACCCCTCAATTAGATTCCAGGCTGTAACCCACCCTGGGCTATCTGTTATGCTGTATATAAACCACTCGAAACCCCTCTATTAGATTCCAGGCCGTAACTCAGTCTGGGCTATGTGTTGTTCTGTATATAAACCACTCTGAACCCCTCAATTAGATTCCAGGCTGTAACTCGCTCTGGACTATCTGTTATTCTGCATATTAACCACTCTGAAGGCCTCAATTAGATCCAGACAGTAACTCACTCCAGGATATCTGTTATTCTGTATATAAACCACTCTGAACCCCTCAATTAGATTCCAGGCTGTAACTCACTCCGGGCTATCTGTTATTCTGTATATAAACCACTCTGAAGGCCTCAATTCGATCCAGACTGTAACTCACTCCAGGATATCTGTTATTCCGTATATAAACCACTCTGAAACCCTCAATTAGATTCCAGGCTGTAACTCGCTCCGGGCTATCTGTTATTCTGTATATAAACCACTCTGAAGGCCTCAATTAGATCCAGACTGTAATTCACACCAGGATATCTGTTATTTTGTATATAAACCACTCTGAAACTCTGAATTAGATTCCAGGCTGTAACTCACTCCAGGCTATCTGTTATGCTGTATATAAACCACTCTAAAACCCTCTATTAGATTCCAGGCCGTAACTCAGTCTGGGTATGTGTTGGTCTGTATATAAACCACTCTGAACCCCTCAATTAGATTCCAGGCTGTAACTCGGTCTGGATTATCTGTTATTTTGTATAGAAACCACTCTGAACCCCTCAATTAGATTCCAAGCTGTAACTCACTCCAGGATATCTGTTATTCTGTGTATAAACCACTCTGAACCACTCAATTCGATTCCAGGCAATAACTCACCCTGGGCTATCTGTTATTCTGTATATAAACCACTCTAAACCCCTATTAGATTCCAGGCCGTGACTCAGTCTGGGCTATGTGTTGTTCTGTATATAAACCACTCTGAACCCCTCAATTAGATTCCAGGCTGTAACTCGCTCTGGACTATCTGTTATTTTGCATATTGACCACTCTGAAGGCCTCAATTAGATCCAGACTGTCACTCACACCAGGATATCTGTTATTCTGTATATAAACCACTCTGAACCCCTCAATTTGATCCAGGCTGTAACTCATTCCGGGCTATCTGTCATTCTGTATATAAACCACTCTCAACCTCTCAATTAGATTCCAGGCTGTAACTCACTCCGGGATATCTATTATTCAGTATATAAAAAACTCTGAATCCCTCAATTAGATTCCAGACTGTAACTCACTCCGGGATATCTGTTATTCTGTATATAAACCACTCTGAATCCCGCAATTAGATTACAGGCTGTAACTCACTGCGGGATATCTGTTATTCTGTGTATAAACCACCCTGAACCACTCAATTAGATTCCAGGCTGTAACTCAGTCTGGGCTTTCTGGTATTTTGTATATTAACCACTCTGAACCCCTCAATTAGATTCCAGGCTGTAACCCACCCTTGGCTATCTGTTATTCTGTATATAAACCACTCTGAACTCCTCTATTAGATTCCAGGCCGTAACTCAGTCTGGGCTATGTGTAGTTCTGTATGTAAACCACTCTGAACCCCTCAATTAGATTCCAGGCCGTAACTCAGTCTGGGCTATGTGTTATTCTGTATATAAACCACTCTGAACCCCTCAATTAGATTCCAGGCTGCAACTCGCTCTGGATTATCTGTTATTCTGTAAATTAACCTCTCTGAAGGCCTCAATTAGATCCAGACTGTAACTCACTCCAGGATATCTGTTATTCTGTATATAAACCACTCTGAACCCCTCAATTAGATTCCAGGCAGTAACTCACTCCGGGATATCTGTTATTCTGTATATAAAACACTCTGAACCCCTCAATTAGATTCCAGGCTGTAACCCACTCCGGGATATCTGTTAATCTGTATATAAACCACTCTGAACCCCTCAATTCGGTTCCAGGCTGTAACTCACTCCGGGATATCTGTTATTCTGTATATAAACCACTCTGAACCCCGCAATTAGATTCCAGGCTGTAACTCACTCTCGACTATCTGTTATTCTGTATATTAACCACTCTGAAGGCCTCAATTAGATCCCGACTGAAATTCATTCCAGGATATCTGTTATTCTGTATATAAACCACTCTGAAGGCCTCAATTAGATCCAGACTGAAATTCATTCCAGGCTATCTGTTATTCTGTATATAAACTACTCTGAACCCCTCAATTAGATTCCAGGCTGTAACCCACTTCGGGATATTTGTTATTCTGTGTATAAATCACCCTGGACCCCTCAATTAGATTCCAGGCTGTAACTCACTCCAGGATATCTGTTATTCGGTAAATAAACCACCCTGAACCCCTCAATTAGATTCCAGGCTGTAACTCACTCCGGGACATCTATTATTCTGTATATAAACCTCTCTGAACCCCTAAATTAGATTCCAGACTGTAACTCACTCCGGGATATCTATTATTCTGTGTATAAACCACTCGGAACCCCACAATTACATTCCAGGCTGTAACTCACTCCGGGATATCTGTTATTCTGTGTATAAACCACTCTGAACCCCTCAATTAGATTCCAGTTTGTAACTCACGACGGGCTATCTGTTATTCTGTATATAAACCACTCTGAACCCCTCAATTAGATTCCAGGCTGGAACTCACTCCGGGCTATCTGTTATTCAATACATAAACCACTCTGAACCCCTCAATTACATTCCAGGCTGTAACTCACTGCGGGATATCTGTTAATCTGTATATAAACCACTCTGAACCCCTCAATTAGATTCCAGGCTGTAACTCACTCCGGGATATCTGTTATTCTGTATATAAACCACTCTGGACCCCGCAATTAGATTCCAGACTGTAACTCGCTCTGGACTATCTGTTATTCATTATATTATCCATTATGAAGGCCTCAATTAGATCCAGACTGTAATTCACTCCAGGATATCTGTCATTCTGTATATTAAACACTCTGAACCCCTCAATTAGATTCCAGACTGTAACTCACTCCGGGATATCTGTTATTCTGTATATTAACCACTCTGAACCCCTCTATTAGATTCCAGGCTGTAACCCACCCTGGGCTATCTGTTATTCTGTATATAAACCACTCTAAACACCTCTATTAGATTCCAGACCGTAACTCAGTCTGGGCTATGTGTTATTCTGTATATAAACCACTCTGAACCCCTCAATTAGATTCCAGGCCGTAACTCAGACTGGGCTATCTGTTATTCTGTATATATACCACTCTGAACCCCTCAATTAGATTCCACGCTGGAACTCGATCTGGATTATCTGTTATTCTGTAATTTAACCTCTCTGAATGCCTCAATTAGATCCAGAGTGTAACTCACTCCAGGATATATATTATTCTGTATATAAACCACTCTGAACCCCTCAATTAGATTCCAGGCAGTAACTCACTCCGGGATATCTGTTATTCCGTATATAAACCACTCTGAACCCCTCAATTAGATTCCAGGCTGTAACACACTCCAGTGTATCTGTTATTCTGTATATAAACCACTCTAAACCCCTCTATTAGATTCCAGGCCGTAACTCACTCTGGAATATCTGTTATTCTGTATATTAACCACTCTGAATGCCTCAATTTGATCCAAGCTGTAACTCACTCCAGGATATCTGTTATTCTGTATATAAACCACTCTGAACCTCTCAATTAGATTCCAGGCTGTAACTCACTCCAGGCTATCTGTTATTGTGTATATAAACCACTCTGAACCCCTCAATTAGATTCCAGGCTGTAACCCACTTCGGGATATTTGTTATTCTGTGTATAAACCACCCTGGATCCCTCAATTAGATTCCAGGCTGTAACTCACTCCAGGATATCTGTTGTTCTGTATATAAACCACCCTGAACCCCTTAATTAGATTCCAGGCTGTAACTCACTCCGGGACAACTATTATTCTGTATATAAACCACCCTGAACCCCTCAATTAGATTCCAGACTGTAACTCACTCCGGGATATCTGTTATTCTGTGTATAAACCACTCGGAACCCCTCAATTAGATTCCAGGCTGCAACTCACTCCGGGCTATCTGTTATTCTGTATATAAACCACTCTGAACCCCTCAATTAGATTCCAGGCTGTAACTCGCTCTGGACTATCTGTTATTCTGTATATTAACCACTCTGAACCCCTAAATTAGATTCCAGGCTGTAACTCACTCCGGGATATCTGTTAATCTGTATATAAACCACTCTGAACCCCTCAATTAGATTCCTGGCTGTAACTCACTCCAGTGTATCTGTTATTCTGTATATAAACCACTCTAAACCCCTCTATTAGATTCCAGGCCGTACCTCAGACTGGGCTATCTGTTATTCTGTATATACACCACTCTGAACCCCTCAATTCGATTCCAGGCTGTAACTCACTCCGGGATATCTGTTATTTAATATATAAATCACTCTGAACCCCTCAATTAGATTCCAGGCTGTAACTCACTCCGGAATATCTGTTATTCTGTATATAAACCACTCTGAACCCCTTAATTAGATTCCAGGCTGTAACTCACACCGGGACAACTATTATTCTGTATATTAACCTCTCTGAAGGCCTCAATTTGATCCAGACTGTAACTCACTCCAGGATATCTGTTATTCTGTATATAAACCACTCTGAACCCCTCAATTAGATTCCAGGCTGTCACCCACTTCGGGATATTTGTTATTCTGTATATAAACCACTCTGAACCCCTCAATTAGATTCCAGGCTGGAACTCACTCCGGGATATCTGTTAATCTGTATATAAACCACTCTGAACCCTGCAATTAGATTCCAAGCTGTAACTCGCTCTGGACTATCTGTTATTCTTTATATTAACCATTCTGAAGGCCTCAATTAGATCCAGACTGTAATTCACTCCAGGATATCTGTCATTCTGTATATAAACCACTCTCAACCTCTCAATTAGATTCCAGGCTGTAACTCACGCCGGGATATCTATTATTCAGTATATAAAAAACTCTGAACCCCTCAATTAGATTCCAGACTGTAACTCACTCCAGGATATCTGTTATTCTGTATATAAACCACCCTGAACCCCTTAATTAGATTCCAGGCTGTAACTCACACCGGGACAACTATTATTCTGTATATAAACCACTCTGAAACCCTCAATTAGATTCCAGACTGTAACTCACTCCGGGATATCTGTTATTCTGTGTATAAACCACTCGGAACCCCGCAATCACATTCCAGGCTGTAACTCACTCCGGGATATCTGTTGATCTGTATATAAACCACTCGGAACCCCTCAATTAGATTCCAGGCGGCAACTCACTCCGGGCTATCTGTTATTCTGTATATAAACCACTCTGAACCCCTCAATTAGATTCCAGGCTGTCACCCACTTCGGGATATTTGTTATTCTGTATATAAACCACTCTGAACCCCTCAATTAGATTCCAGGCCGTAACTCAGTCTGGGCTACGTGTTATTCTGTATATAAACCACTCTGAACCCCTCAATTAGATTCCAGGCTGCAACTCGCTCTGGATTATCTGTTATTCTGTAAATTAACCTCTCTGAAGGCCTCAATTAGATTCCAGGCAGTAACTCACTCCGGGATATCTGTTATTCTGTATATAAAACACTCTGAACCCCTCAATTAGATTCCAGGCTGTAACCCACTCCGGGATATCTGTTAATCTGTATATAAACCACTCTGAACCCCTCAATTCGGTTCCAGGCTGTAACTCACTCCGGGATATCTGTTATTCTGTATATAAACCACTCTGAACCCCGCAATTAGATTCCAGGCTGTAACTCACTCTCGACTATCTGTTATTCTGTATATTAACCACTCTGAAGGCCTCAATTAGATCCCGACTGAAATTCATTCCAGGATATCTGTTATTCTGTATATAAACCACTCTGAAGGCCTCAATTAGATCCAGACTGAAATTCATTCCAGGCTATCTGTTATTCTGTATATAAACTACTCTGAACCCCTCAATTAGATTCCAGGCTGTAACCCACTTCGGGATATTTGTTATTCTGTGTATAAATCACCCTGGACCCCTCAATTAGATTCCAGGCTGTAACTCACTCCAGGATATCTGTTATTCGGTAAATAAACCACCCTGAACCCCTCAATTAGATTCCAGGCTGTAACTCACTCCGGGACATCTATTATTCTGTATATAAACCTCTCTGAACCCCTAAATTAGATTCCAGACTGTAACTCACTCCGGGATATCTATTATTCTGTGTATAAACCACTCGGAACCCCACAATTACATTCCAGGCTGTAACTCACTCCGGGATATCTGTTATTCTGTGTATAAACCACTCTGAACCCCTCAATTAGATTCCAGTTTGTAACTCACGACGGGCTATCTGTTATTCTGTATATAAACCACTCTGAACCCCTCAATTAGATTCCAGGCTGGAACTCACTCCGGGCTATCTGTTATTCAATACATAAACCACTCTGAACCCCTCAATTACATTCCAGGCTGTAACTCACTGCGGGATATCTGTTAATCTGTATATAAACCACTCTGAACCCCTCAATTAGATTCCAGGCTGTAACTCACTCCGGGATATCTGTTATTCTGTATATAAACCACTCTGGACCCCGCAATTAGATTCCAGACTGTAACTCGCTCTGGACTATCTGTTATTCATTATATTATCCATTATGAAGGCCTCAATTAGATCCAGACTGTAATTCACTCCAGGATATCTGTCATTCTGTATATTAAACACTCTGAACCCCTCAATTAGATTCCAGACTGTAACTCACTCCGGGATATCTGTTATTCTGTATATTAACCACTCTGAACCCCTCTATTAGATTCCAGGCTGTAACCCACCCTGGGCTATCTGTTATTCTGTATATAAACCACTCTAAACACCTTTATTAGATTCCAGACCGTAACTCAGTCTGGGCTATGTGTTATTCTGTATATAAACCACTCTGAACCCCTCAATTAGATTCCAGGCCGTAACTCAGACTGGGCTATCTGTTATTCTGTATATATACCACTCTGAACCCCTCAATTAGATTCCAGGCTGGAACTCGATCTGGATTATCTGTTATTCTGTAAATTAACCTCTCTGAATGCCTCAATTAGATCCAGAGTGTAACTCACTCCAGGATATCTATTATTCTGTATATAAACCACTCTGAACCCCTCAATTAGATTCCAGGCAGTAACTCACTCCGGGATATCTGTTATTCTGTATATAAACCACTCTGAACCCCTCAATTAGATTCCAGGCTGTAACTCACTCCGGGATATCTGTTAATCTGTATATGAACCACTCTGAACCCCTCAATTAGATTCCAGGCTGTTACTCACTCCGGGATATCTGTTATTCTGTATATAAACCACTCTGAACCCCACAATTAGATTCCAGGCTGTAACTCACTCTCGACTATCTGGTATTCTGTATATTAACCACTCTGAATGCCTCAATTCGATCCAGACTGAAATTCACTCCAGGATATCTGTTATTCTGTATATAAACCACTCTGAACCTCTCAATTAGATTCCAGGCTGTAACTCACTCCAGGCTATCTGTTATTCTGTATATAAACCACTCTGAACCCCTCAATTACATTCCAGGCTGTAACCCACTTCGGGATATTTGTTATTCTGTGTATAAACCACCCTGGACCCCTCAATTAGATTCCAGGCTGTAACTCACTCCAGGATATCTGTTGTTCTGTATATAAACCACCCTGAACCCCTTAATTAGATTCCAGGCTGTAACTCACTCCGGGACAACTATTATTCTGTATATAAACCACTCTGAACCCCTCAATAAGATTCCAGACTGTAACTCACTCCGGGATATCTGTTATTCTGTGTATAAACCACTCGGAACCCCTCAATTAGATTCCAGGCTGCAACTCACTCCGGGCTATCTGTTATTCTGTATATAAACCACTCTGAACCCCTCAATTAGATTCCAGGCTGTAACTCGCTCTGGACTATCTGTTATTCTGTATATTAACCACTCTGAACCCCTAAATTAGATTCCAGGCTGTAACTCACTCCGGGATATCTGTTAATCTGTATATAAACCACTCTGAACCCCTCAATTAGATTCCTGGCTGTAACTCACTCCAGTGTATCTGTTATTCTGTATATAAACCACTCTAAACCCCTCTATTAGATTCCAGGCCGTAACTCACTCTGGAATATCTGTTATTCTGTATATTAACCACTCTGAATGCCTCAATTTGATCCAGGCTGTAACTCACTCCAGGATATCTGTTATTCTGTATATAAACCACTCTAAACCCCTCAATTAGATTCCAGGCTGTAACTCATTCCGGGATATCTGTTATTCTGTATATAAACCACTCTCAACCCCTCAATTAGATCCAGAGTGTAACTCACTCCAGGATATCTGTTATTCTGTATATAAACCACTCTGAACCCCTCAATTAGATTCCAGGTGTACCTCACTCCGGGATATCTGTTATTCTGTATATAAACCACTCTGAACCCCTGAATTAGATCCAGGCTGTAATTCACTCCGGGATATCTGTTAATCTGTATATAAACCACTCTGAACCCCTCAATTAGATTCCAGGCTTTATCTCACTCCGGGCTATCTGTTATTCTGTATATAAACCACTCTGAACCCCTCAATTAGATTCCAGGCCGTAACTCGCTCTTGGACTATCTGTTAGTCTGTATATTAACCACGCTGAACCCCTCAATTAGATCCAGACTGTAACTCACTCCAGGATATCTGTTATTCTGTATATAAACCAATCTGAACCCCTCAATTAGATTCCAGAGTGTAACTCACTCCAGGATATCTGTTATTCTGTATATAAGCCACTCTGAACCCCTCAATTAGATTCCAGGCTGTAACTCGCTCTGGACTGTCTGTTCGTCTGTATTTTAACCACTCTGAACCCCTCAATTAGATTCCAGACTGAAATTCAATCCAGGATATCTGTTTTTCTGTATATAAACCACTCTGATCCCCTCAATTAGATTCCAGACTTTAACTCACTCCAGGATATCTGTTATTCTGTATATAAACCATTCTGAACTCCTCAATTAGATTCCAGAGTGTAATTCACTCCAGGATATCTGTCATTCTGTATATTAAACACTCTGAACCCCTCAATTAGATTCCAGACTGTAACTCACTCCGGGATATCTGTTATTCTGTATATTAACCACTCTGAACCCCTCTATTAGATTCCAGGCTGTAACCCACCCTGGGCTATCTGTTATTCTGTATATAAACCACTCTAAACACCTCTATTAGATTCCAGACCGTAACTCAGTCTGGGCTATGTGTTATTCTGTATATAAACCACTCTAAACACCTCTATTAGATTCCAGACCGTAACTCAGTCTGGGCTATGTGTTATTCTGTATATATACCACTCTGAACCCCTCTATTAGATTCCAGACCGTAACTCAGTCTGGGCTATGTGTTATTCTGTATATAAACCACTCTGAACCCCTCAATTAGATTCCAGGCCGTAACTCAGACTGGGCTATCTGTTATTCTGTATATATACCACTCTGAACCACTCAATTAGATTCCAGGCTGGAACTCGGTCTGGATTATCTGTTATTCTGTAAATTAACCTCTCTGAATGCCTCAATTAGATCCAGAGTGTAACTCACTCCAGGATATCTATTATTCTGTATAAAAAATAATCTGAACCCCTCAATTAGATTCCAGGCAGTAACTCACTCCGGGATATCTGTTATTCTGTATATAAACCACTCTGAACCCCTCAATTAGATTCCAGGCTGTAACTCACTCCGGGATATCTGTTAATCTGTATATGAACCACTCTGAACCCCTCAATTAGATTCCAGGCTGTTACTCACTCCGGGATATCTGTTATTCTGTATATAAACCACTCTGAACCCCACAATTAGATTCCAGGCTGTAACTCACTCTCGACTATCTGGTATTCTGTATATTAACCACTCTGAATGCCTCAATTCGATCCAGACTGAAATTCACTCCAGGATATCTGTTATTCTGTATATAAACCACTCTGAACCTCTCAATTAGATTCCAGGCTGTAACTCACTCCAGGCTATCTGTTATTCTGTATATAAACCACTCTGAACCCCTCAATTAGATTCCAGGCTGTAACCCACTTCGGGATATTTGTTATTCTGTGTATAAACCACCCTGGACCCCTCAATTAGATTCCAGGCTGTAACTCACTCCAGGATATCTGTTGTTCTGTATATAAACCACCCTGAACCCCTTAATTAGATTCCAGGCTGTAACTCACTCCGGGACAACTATTATTCTGTATATAAACCACTCTGAACCCCTCAATTAGATTCCAGACTGTAACTCACTCCGGGATATCTGTTATTCTGTGTATAAACCACTCGGAACCCCTCAATTAGATTCCAGGCTGCAACTCACTCCGGGCTATCTGTTATTCCGTATATAAACCACTCTGAACCCCTCAATTAGATTCCAGGCTGTAACTCGCTCTGGACTATCTGTTATTCTGTATATTAACCACTCTGAACCCCTAAATTAGATTCCAGGCTGTAACTCACTCCGGGATATCTGTTAATCTGTATATAAACCACTCTGAACCCCTCAATTAGATTCCTGGCTGTAACTCACTCCAGTGTATCTGTTATTCTGTATATAAACCACTCTAAACCCCTCTATTAGATTCCAGGCCGTAACTCACTCTGGAATATCTGTTATTCTGTATATTAACCACTCTGAATGCCTCAATTTGATCCAGGCTGTAACTCACTCCAGGATATCTGTTATTCTGTATATAAACCACTCTGAACCCCTCAATTAGATTCCAGGCTGTAACTCATTCCGGGATATCTGTTATTCTGTATATAAACCACTCTCAACCCCTCAATTAGATCCAGAGTGTAACTCACTCCAGGATATCTGTTATTCTGTATATAAACCACTCTGAACCCCTCAATTAGATTCCAGGTGTAACTCACTCCGGGATATCTGTTATTCTGTATATAAACCACTCTGAACCCCTGAATTAGATCCAGGCTGTAATTCACTCCGGGATATCTGTTAATCTGTATATAAACCACTCTGAACCCCTCAATTAGATTCCAGGCTTTATCTCACTCCGGGCTATCTGTTATTCTGTATATAAACCACTCTGAACCCCTCAATTAGATTCCAGGCTGTAACTCGCTCTTGGACTATCTGTTAGTCTGTATATTAACCACGCTGAACCCCTCAATTAGGTCCAGACTGTAACTCACTCCAGGATATCTGTTATTCTGTATATAAACCACTCTGAACCCCTCAATTAGATTCCAGAGTGTAACTCACTCCAGGATATCTGTTATTCTGTATATAAGCCACTCTGAACCCCTCAATTAGATTCCAGGCTGTAACTCGCTCTGGACTGTCTGTTCGTCTGTATTTTAACCACTCTGAACCCCTCAATTAGATTCCAGACTGAAATTCAATCCAGGATATCTGTTTTTCTGTATATAAACCACTCTGATCCCCTCAATTAGATTCCAGACTTTAACTCACTCCAGGATATCTGTTATTCTGTATATAAACCATTCTGAACCCCTCAATTAGATTCCAGAGTGTAATTCACTCCAGGATATCTGTCATTCTGTATATTAAACACTCTGAACCCCTCAATTAGATTCCAGACTGTAACTCACTCCGGGATATCTGTTATTCTGTATATTAACCACTCTGAACCCCTCTATTAGATTCCAGGCTGTAACCCACCCTGGGCTATCTGTTATTCTGTATATAAACCACTCTAAACACCTCTATTAGATTCCAGACCGTAACTCAGTCTGGGCTATGTGTTATTCTGTATATAAACCACTCTAAACACCTCTATTAGATTCCAGACCGTAACTCAGTCTGGGCTATGTGTTATTCTGTATATATACCACTCTGAACCCCTCTATTAGATTCCAGACCGTAACTCAGTCTGGGCTATGTGTTATTCTGTATATAAACCACTCTGAACCCCTCAATTAGATTCCAGGCCGTAACTCAGACTGGGCTATCTGTTATTCTGTATATATACCACTCTGAACCCCTCAATTAGATTCCAGGCTGGAACTCGATCTGGATTATCTGTTATTCTGTAAATTAACCTCTCTGAATGCCTCAATTAGATCCAGAGTGTAACTCACTCCAGGATATCTATTATTCTGTATATAAACCACTCTGAACCCCTCAATTAGATTCCAGGCAGTAACTCACTCCGGGATATCTGTTATTCTGTATATAAACCACTCTGAACCCCTCAATTAGATTCCAGGCTGTAACTCACTCCGGGATATCTGTTAATCTGTATATGAACCACTCTGAACCCCTCAATTAGATTCCAGGCTGTTACTCACTCCGGGATATCTGTTATTCTGTATATAAACCACTCTGAACCCCACAATTAGATTCCAGGCTGTAACTCACTCTCGACTATCTGGTATTCTGTATATTAACCACTCTGAATGCCTCAATTCGATCCAGACTGAAATTCACTCCAGGATATCTGTTATTCTGTATATAAACCACTCTGAACCTCTCAATTAGATTCCAGGCTGTAACTCACTCCAGGCTATCTGTTATTCTGTATATAAACCACTCTGAACCCCTCAATTAGATTCCAGGCTGTAACCCACTTCGGGATATTTGTTATTCTGTGTATAAACCACCCTGGACCCCTCAATTAGATTCCAGGCTGTAACTCACTCCAGGACAACTATTATTCTGTATATAAACCACTCTGAACCCCTCAATTAGATTCCAGACTGTAACTCACTCCGGGATATCTGTTATTCTGTGTATAAACCACTCAGAACCCCTCAATTAGATTCCAGGCTGCAACTCACTCCGGGCTATCTGTTATTCTGTATATAAACCACTCTGAACCCCTCAATTAGATTCCAGGCTGTAACTCGCTCTGGACTATCTGTTATTCTGTATATTAACCACTCTGAACCCCTAAATTAGATTCCAGGCTGTAACTCACTCCGGGATATCTGTTAATCTGTATATAAACCACTCTGAACCCCTCAATTAGATTCCTGGCTGTAACTCACTCCAGTGTATCTGTTATTCTGTATATAAACCACTCTAAACCCCTCTATTAGATTCCAGGCCGTAACTCACTCTGGAATATCTGTTATTCTGTATATTAACCACTCTGAATGCCTCAATTTGATCCAGGCTGTAACTCACTCCAGGATATCTGTTATTCTGTATATAAACCACTCTGAACCCCTCAATTAGATTCCAGGCTGTACCTCATTCCGGGATATCTGTTATTCTGTATATAAACCACTCTCAACCCCTCAATTAGATCCAGAGTGTAACTCACTCCAGGATATCTGTTATTCTGTATATAAACCACTCTGAACCCCTCAATTAGATTCCAGGTGTAACTCACTCCGGGATATCTGTTATTCTGTATATAAACCACTCTGAACCCCTGAATTAGATCCAGGTTGTAATTCACTCCGGGATATCTGTTAATCTGTATATAAACCACTCTGAACCCCTCAATTAGATTCCAGGCTTTATCTCACTCCGGGCTATCTGTTATTCTGTATATAAACCACTCTGAACCCCTCAATTAGATTCCAGGCTGTAACTCGCTCTTGGACTATCTGTTAGTCTGTATATTAACCACGCTGAACCCCTCAATTAGATCCAGACTGTAACTCACTCCAGGATATCTGTTATTCTGTATATAAACCACTCTGAACCCCTCAATTAGATTCCAGAGTGTAACTCACTCCAGGATATCTGTTATTCTGTATATAAGCCACTCTGAACCCCTCAATTAGATTCCAGGCTGTAACTCGCTCTGGACTGTCTGTTCGTCTGTATTTTAACCACTCTGAACCCCTCAATTAGATTCCAGACTGAAATTCAATCCAGGATATCTGTTTTTCTGTATATAAACCACTCTGAACCCCTCAATTAGATTCCAGACTTTAACTCACTCCAGGATATCTGTTATTCTGTATATAAACCATTCTGAACCCCTCAATTAGATTCCAGAGTGTAACTCACTCCAGGATATCTGTTAATCTGTATATAAACCACTCTGAACCTCCAGGGAATGTCTGTTATAGAATGTTGAGGATAGAACGTTCCGAGGAACTCCTTGACCTGTTCCCCCGACCCACCCCACTAACATGATGTTACGTGCCTGGGCACACTGTAACATTCATGGAGTGAGAGACGGAGAGTCCAATCACAGGAATGGGAACTAAAGGCATTGCCAGATCAGCTGAAATGGTTCGATTTACCACATTCTCAATCCACCTCACAGACCAGCCTAGACACCATAAACCCAGTGGAGATATCTGTTCACCGTTGAACACGCTGTAGACCAGGCCAGTGTACTGCTCAGTACAACCCAGCAATCTGTCCAGATTCATCCATTGTACTGGTCAATACAATCCAGCGATCTGTCCAGAGTGGAGCACTGTGCAGACCACAGCAGTGCATTGATCTATAAACCCAGACTAGATATCTGTCCAGAACGGGGAGCTGCACAGACCACATCATTGTATTATCTATAAACCTCAACTAGATAGTCTGACCAGCTCAGCGACCTGTGCATTGATCACCCGTGAATTAATTTGCAAACGAGGCGCAGTTACCCTCCCAGCATGTAGGACTGTGTACACCACCCCAGTGCATTGATCTGTAACCCTGGAGCAGTTACCCTCTCAGCATGTAGGACTGTGTACCCCACCCCAATTGCATTGATCTGTAAACCAGGAGCAGTTACCCTCCCAGCATGTAGGACTGTGTACCCCACCCCAATTGCATTGATCTGTAAACCAGGAGCAGTTACCCTCCCAGCATGTAGGACTGTGTACACCACCCCAGTACATTGATCTGTAAACCAGGAGCAGTTACCCTCCCAGCATGTAGGACTGTGTACCCCACCCCAGTGCATTGATCTGTAACCCAGGAGCAGTTACCCTCCCAGCATGTAGGACTGTGTACACCACCCCAGTACATTGATCTGTAACCCAGGAGCAGTTACCCTCCCAGCATGTAGGACTGTGTACCCCACCCGAGTACATTGCTCAGTAACACTGTGTGAGATCCCTGCCCAGTTTGGGGAAACTTGCAGCCTGTTCTGGAACTGACAGGATGTACAGCTCCCACCCATTTACAGCTCCATATCTCCATTGTTGCCATGACAAGGGGGTGCTGTGCGTATGAACCTCACTGCCAGAAAGAGATAGTGGGGGACTCAGTTTAATATCATCACATGGGAGGGGTTTGGGGTATAGACAGAGAGGGGGAGACTGAGAGACAGTGTCATGGAAGGATGTGTTCCCAGGTTTCAGAATGCTGAAATATAGACACTTCGATAGCATCCTGTAACAAGAGCCTGTCTTCCCAGGAAAGATGGGAAAGTGGGATATTGGTGTGAGGTCAGATGATGGAGAGTTTTGGATGAGCATTTGTTCTACAGCTTTGTAAATGGAGTCCTTCATGGCTGGAGGTACTCACCATCACCTAGATACCCCTGGATATTCTGTGATCCCTGACACTGATGTCATTTTTAAAAGCATAATGGTCACACGATTGAGCTTTCTCAGCTTGGAGGGGCCCTGCACAGTTTACCCCGAGCATGGCAGATAAGGGACAATTACACCACGGTTTGTCAACAGGGGCACGGAGGTCCTGGTGGATGGGCTAGTACAGAGGGGGACCATTCTCTTCCCAGAGGGGGTGACACCACCAGACCCACCGAGCATGGTCTGAGCTCCCCACCCAGCTCAGTGCAGTATCTGTGGTCTGAAGAAATACCCAGCAATACAGGGCAAGCATCAATAACCTTCCCCACTCTGTCAGGATAAGGGTCACTGTATTCTCTCTGCTCCCTCACACTCACTGTATATCTGTTATTGCACCGACCCCCGAACAAGGCTCATGGTCCACCACTCTCACTGTCGTATGCTGCACCTTCTCTCTCTGTCTCTGTCTCTCTGTCTCTCTCTCCCCTCCTCCCTCCACTTCACCCCCACACTAATAACACTGCATGGATACAACACTGTGGACTGACTCCCTCCGGACACCTCACCATTATACCATTATCCCCACCGATACCAGCACTAACAGCAGGGCCACCCACTCCCACCCTCCCTCTCTCCCTCCCTTTCTCCCATTCCAGGAGAAACAGCCTGAAAGAGGACAGAAAGTGCCAAGCCGGGTGGTGGAGTGCCCGATATCCGTTCCCTCACCCCCCTTCCCCCTGCCATGTGGGGAGGACCCTGGTACGAGCCGGAGAGGACAGGGACGCCTCATGTGGAGATTCTGAAACATCCACGTCCCACCGACCGAGTAAGGAGCAATGTTCAGTGAAGGGCAATTCTCACTTTAAACCCACTGGCAGCTCCGTTTCCCCCCGGCACAACTTCGAAGCCGTGGCCCTGATGCCATCTCCCTTTTGTGTCGAGCTGGTACAAATTGAATCCCCACGGTCTCGGTGGGCAGGAGGGTGGGCTCACAACACATCGTCACCACCACCTCCCAGGAAGGGAGCGCAGAGACTCCCTCCTACACCTCCCCCTGTAAACAGCTCAGATACTGAAACTAATCTGTGATAGTTACTGCTCTCCCCACCTGCCCTGATATCTTCAACAATCTGTGCTCATATACACCCAGCGCTCTCTGCTCCTGCAGCCCCTTTATAATGGCACAGCCTGTTTTAAACTGTCTTTCATTGTCTTTCCTACCAAAGTGTCTCACCTCAAACTGCTCTGCACTGATCCCCATCTGCCCGAAAACTACTCCAACGTGTCACTGTCCTGTCAGAGTTCCACACTGTCCTCCATAGACTTCAGAGTTCTTCCAGGTTCGGTGCCACCTACAAACATTGAGATTGTTATAGCGTCACAGTCCCCATGAAACAACTGAAATCCTGCCCCACATACACGAGTCTGAGCAAGTGAAATACTGATATATTCCTATGGACAAAGTCGAATAATGACATGCTGTCACTGAAGCAACAAAACTCCTGACACACACCAGACGGAGCGAATGAAATATTGACAAACCACAGAGCAAGAGAAATCCGGTTAGGTCCCACTTATCGATATTCATCAGGGTACAGTGTGATGGAGTTGAAAGCGTGTACTATACCTTTAAGAGAGAGGGAATGCTGTTCTGAACTGAGAGCTTACAAACTCCTGTGATACGAGAGGGTGGCAGACCCTGAAACAATATATTGCTGTAGAGCTGGAGTCGGGTAATAAGCAGTTAAGAGAAAGAGGGTCCCAGAGTTGTGAATAGTTCATGTAAAATGTTCACTTTCAGAGTGAAAAAACGAAATTGGTCGTTTTATTTAAACAGTGGAATTTGGCAGATCTGTCCCTCATATTTTAACAGTTTACGAGGCGAATTGAGCATTTCTTTTTGTTTCATTTAAATTACCAGATGAGCTTCACGCTGTGCCCTCACCATCCCCGTGTGTGTATCTGTGTGTCTCTGTGTGGGGCAGGGCTGGCAGTCTCTGTGGTGCTTAAAGTGCTGCAATGCCACCCTCTGCTGGCCTCCACACGCCACTGCACAGGCATTGGCGGAGGGTGAAAACCAACAGGGATTCATTCAGAGAGGGGGAGGGAGAGGGCAGCTGCTCGCAGCACCATCCAAACTGATGTCTTATCCATGTACTGATCTAAATGTCCTTTAAATGTTGTAACTGTCCCTGTTTTCACCACTTCCTCTGGAAGTTCATTCCACACACAAGCCAGCTTCTGTCTAAAATAATTACCTCTCATGACTTTCGTAAATCTTTTTTCCTCGCACCTTGAAAATCCCTCAATTTTGAATCCTCAACTCTAGAGAAAAGACATCAGTCCTTCAGCTTCTCTGTACCCCACATTAATTTATAAACCTCTGTAAAGTTACTGCTTAATCTCATATTCTTCAGTGAAAAAAGTCCCAGCCGATCCAGCCTCTCCTTGCAGCTCACTCCCTCCTTTCCCAGCAACATCCAGGTTAATCTCTTCTCAATCCTCTCCAGCTTAATGATATCAAGGTCAATAATATCAAAGTGAATAGTCAAGGTATTTTCTAAGGGTACGGGGAGTCCAAAACTAGAGGACATGGGGTTAAGGTGAGAGGGGAAACATTTAAAAGTGACCTAAGGGGCAAATTTTTCACCCAGAGGGTGGTGTGCCTATGGAATGAGCGGGCAGGGTGACCAGACTAGACACAATATTCTAGAAGAGGTCTCACCAATAACCTGTACAACCACAACATGACATCCCCATTCCGATACTCAAAGGGTCTGACCAATGAAGACATGTGTGTTAAACACCTTCTTAACCACACTATCTATATGAGATGCAAATTTTAAAGAATTAAATCTGACGGCCTAGGTCTCTGTTCTACAGCACTGCCAAAGGCCCTGCTTTTAATTGTATAGGTCCTGCTGTTGTTTGATTTACCAAATCCAATACCTCGCATTAATCCAAACTAAACTCCATCCGCCACCCCTCAGCCCAGTGAGTGACATTACTGTCACCTCACCCTCCCCCTTCAATTTTAAAATGCCCATCCCTCTCCAGGAGGCCTACACACTCCGGCCTTGAGTTTCACAAAGACCCTGAGCTTGGGTTGCCTTGTGTGGTTAGGGGGAGGAGGAACAGTTTGCAGACACAGTCAGTGGGGAGGAGAGGCTGGACAGTAATCAGTGGCCTGGTATCATTTAATGGTTTTAGGAAAAGGGGAGTCGCACGTGAGAGTTGGGTAAGAGTGATCGGTGTTTTGGGGCCAGAAATTAAGCTCTTCCTTCGTCTCTGGTGTTCAGTAATACATATCTATTTGAGACCCTTCATTGGGCAGAGTGTGTTTGCAGGATTTCTTTCCTTAATATTGTAGACTATAGATAATAGCGATTAAAGATTTTTATAGTTAATTTTGATGGCACAGCACGTACCCTCAATATCCTACAGTTGAGAACAACTATCTTGCGTTTGCTTAACAATACAAAGTGTTTTGTGCAGTTCAGTAATGGGAACCTGATTATAATAAATCCACACTGAGCTGAAAGTGGGCAATAAAATATGACCCAACATCTTGGTATGGTAGTGTAGTGTGTAGTGTCCCTGTGTATGAGCCAGAGCTCTGGATTTGATTCCAATTCCTGTACTAGTGTTCCTAGCTCTGGACTAGAAGGCCTGGATTCAAGTCCTGCCTGTTGCAGAGGTATGTCCCAGCATGTCAGAACAGTCTGATGAACAAACACACAGGAGAATAATGTTACAGCTTTATGGCTATTGTTGAGTGATGCTAGTGTCCCTGCCTCCGGGCACAAAGGTCCAGGCGTAAAGCCCACAGAAGTGTCTCAGGATACATCTGAACAAACTGATTAAAATGGATTTAAAATTGTGACTTGATGGAGAAGGAAGAGGTGTCAATATTGCATTTCAGAATGTAGCCCAGAATGAGTGAAAGTACATCCATTCGTGTTGATTGGAGTCACATTTCACACCAGTGAAGGGTTTATAAAGTCAAAATTGCCATGGATAGGGTGAGTTGTCAGGGGTTTTTCCCCAGGTTAGGGTCGTCCAAAAATAGAGGGCATTGCTGGAAAGTGAGAGGGGAAAGGTTTTGAGGAGGCCTAAAGGGCAACATTTCACACAGAGGGTGGTGTGCGTATGGAATGAGCTGCCAGACAAAGTGGTGGTGGCTGGTACAACTACAGCATCTAGGTACTGAGAGACCTGGTGAGCTTCTCCAGCAATTCCTGTATTTCTTTTAAAAATGCATTCAGTTTAACACAGGTATTCTGAATAAATTAAACATTTTTATTTTTTAATGACGCAGGGACATATAAATATATCTTCAAATTGACCGAGACCATTTTCTGTGAAGGGTATGGCTCTGTGTATGACAGCAGCAATGATGCACCGACATGCAACAGGGAATGTGATGGAGACATAGTTTGGACAATGTACAAGGAGACCTCACATGGTCCAGTTTGGGAGAGGATGACATTACTGTGTGATTCAACTCAGAGAGTGAGAAAATGTAATCTGCCTGAGAAGGAATGGCCTATTGCACTCTCTCTCCTTCATTGTTCCTCATCACAGCAATGTGTGCGAGCTAAAAAAAAAACCTCGACAGTCATCGTTACCATTCTTATTTTTATGGAATCCCTGCAGTGTGGAAACATGCCCTTCGACCCAACAAGTCCATAACAACCTTCCCAAACCATTCCCCTATACTTACCCCTGACTAATTCACATAACCAAGATTTCCATGAACATTACAGACAATTTAGCATGACCAACCCACCGAACCTACACAGTTTGTGGTCGGAAACTAGATCACCCATTAGAAGTTCACACAGGTAACGGGAGAATGTGCAAACTCCACACAGACAGTCACCCAAGGCTGGAATCGACCCCAAGTCCCTGGTGCTGTGAGGCAGCAGTGCTAACCACCGTGCTACCCTTTGGATGATCCCGAACCAGAATTCACTGGAATCTATTCATTGCCTAAAGCAAAGGGAGTTCAGCCAAATCCAAACTCTCCCAGGATGAAATCACATTGCTAGCAGCTTGTGTGAGTAGCAGAATAACGTTTTGGACAATCTCACAATTTTTCCATTGTCATGAGTTCCAATAATACTTTGGACCAAGTTCTTTCAAGTTAAAATTGTGTGTGTGTGTGTGTGTGTGTGTGTGTGTGTGTGTGTGTCAGTGTTTTTAGAATGGGAAATATTGATTATATAATTACAATACCCAAACAGTTTGCCATTCAGCTTTCCACCATAGTTTGAGTAACATTGCTCTGGATCATAAACGTGTTGCTTTAGCAGATTAAAGAAACGAGCCTGATTTGTTCCTAAAACTGACCCTGACCCAGTCTGAGACCGATATCATCGGCCATATCACTGACCTGGTCACATTTAACATTTGTTGTGAGCAGTGGAGGAGTAGGACTAGAAAAGGAAACAGTGACCCCAAAAAGCCGGGGAACTATAAACCGGTGAGCCTGATGTCAGTGGTGGGTAAGTTGTTGGAGGGGTTTCAAAGGGATAGCATTTACATACATTTGGGAAGGCAAGGGCTGATCGGGGTAGACAACGTGTCTTTCTGTATGAGAAATCATGTCTCATTAATTTGGCTGAGTTTTTTGAAGAGATGACAAAGAAGATTGATGAAGGCAGTTTGGTAGACATTGTCTATATGGACTTCAGCAAGGTGTTCATTTAAAGAACAAAGAACAAAGAAAATTTACAGTCCAGGAACAGTCCCTTCGCCCTCCAAGCCTGAGCCGATCCAAATGTACTGTCTAAATCTGTCAGTCAATTCCTAACCATCTGTATCCCTCTGCTCCCCACCTACTCATGCATCTGTCCAGACGCATCTTAAATGAATCTACCGTGCCTGCCTCGACCACCTCTGCTAGCAACGCATTCCAAATGTCCACCACCCTCTGTGTGAAGTACTTACCGCGTGTATCCCCCTTAAATATTCCACCTCTCACTTTGAAAGCACGACCTCTCATTACTGAATCCTTCAACCTGGGAAAAAGTTGATCTCTATCCACCCTGGCTAGATTTTGCAAACGTTAATCAGGTCCCCCCTCAATCTCCTTTTATCTAGTGAAAATAAACCTAACCTACTCAGCCTTCCTTCACAGCTAGTATTTCATTCTGATTGGAAGACAGATTAGTAAGTTTCAGTCACATAAGATACAGAGGAAGCCAGTCACAAATGGCGTGAAGGAAGAGGGATATTTTTTAGCCTGGAAGCTTGTGAGCAGCAGTGTGCTGCAAGAATCAGTACTGAGTTCACTGCATTTCATCATTTATGTTAAGGATTTAGATGTGAATATAGGGGCCATAGTTAGTAAGTTTACAGAAAACATCAGAAAGGTGGTGTGGTAGATTATCTCAGAGTACAACTAGACCACAATTAGATGGGACAAAGGGGCAAGGAGTGACAGATGAAGTCTAATTTAGATAAATATGAAGCTTTGCATTTTGGGAAGGCAAACCAGGGCAATTATTATATACTTCATGGTCAGGTCCTGGGGCATGTTGTGAATCAAAGGGACATAGGGCTGCAGGTGCATTGTTCCTTGAACGTGGAGTCGCAGGTAGACAGTGTGGTACAGAACACATTTGGCACATTTGCCTTAATCAGTCAGAGCATTGAGTATAGGAGTTGTGGTGGTATGTTGTATCTGTACAGGATGTTGGTGAGGCCACTTTAAGAATACTGCATACAATTCGGTTTTCTGCAGAAATGACTTACACGGATGTTCCAGGACTGGAGGTTTAAGCTTTAGGGAGAGTTTGATTAGGTTGAGGTGTTTCCCCCTGGAGTGTCAGAGGCTGAAGGGTGACATTGTGGACGTTTATATAATCATCAGAGGCATGGATATTCTGAACAGCCACGTTCTGCTCTCCAGGATAGGGGAGTCCAGAACAAGAGGGCATAGGCTGAAGGTGAGGGGGATTGATTTAGAAGGGACCTGAAGATAAATGATTCACACAGAGAGTAGCGTATGTACAGAAAGTGCTGTCAGAGGAAGTGCTGAAGGCGGTTACAACCGCACATTTAAAAAGTATCTGAAAGAAGAGGGATATTGGCCAAATGCTGACAAATGGGACGAGATCGGATTTGATATCTGATCGGAGTGAACAGATTGGACTAATGGGTCTGTTTCCATTCTGCATGACTCTCTGATTCTATAAGAGGGATGATGAAAAAATCTGTAAGGTCCTTTCAAGTCGGACTTCTCTTCTCTGGAAGTTTATCGTGCCTCTATGTTCACATTGATTGAAAGCTGCATTAGTTAAATATTTGACAAAGTTGTGAGTCACGGATAATGGGATGGAGACAGGAAAGTGGGGCTGAGACCACAACCTGATCAGCCACAATCTTAGTGCCTGTTGGAGAAGACTCAAATTATCTAATGACCCACTCCTGCTCCTCAGTCCCATGTTCCTGTGTTCCATTCAGCCCCTCAAACCTGCTAGACAGGAGCAGTTGGAGGCCACTTGCTCCTATAACCTGGTGCACAGAAACAGAGGAGACCATTCAGTCCCTCAAGACTGTCACACCCACTTTGAGGTGATTTGGGAAATGTAATTGGAAAATCCAGGCTGGGTATGAAAGAGGCCCCTCATCTCTCTTCACACAGCTTCCCCTATCTGCAGCTTGTGCTCCATTTGTTGGTCATGTTGTAGACCCAGATTCAGTGTGAATACAGCCCACATACCTCACCCAGAGATGGCTCACAAAATCATCTAGTCTCCCTGACTGCAATATGCAATACCAGAATCATTCATAAAAATAACACCCACTAACTTTCCAATAACAGAAGGGGAGAACATCAGAAACAGGGGCATGTCGTTCACTCCCCAAACCTGCCTTGCCCTTCACTAAGATCATGGCTGATCTGCTCCTGGCCTCAAATCCTCTTTCATACCCAATTCTTCATAGCCCTCACCTCTCTGACAGGTCAATATCCATCTACCTCCTCTTCAAATACTTTCAGTCATCTAGCTCCCCGAACACTCTTGAGATGAGAAATCCTGACATTCAATCCCACCTGTTTGAAGAAAACACATGCTGCTCCTATATCATGGACTATTGATATGAAAAAAAGAGGTTCCCGGTAAAAATGAATGGCCCTGATATCAAGACAATGGTTGACTTCTGTTGACATCAAGGAGCTGAACTTAATGGGAATCAGAGTAAACTCTCCAGTGTTTGGAGTCAAACATGGCACAAAGGAAGATGTTCATCATCTCAGTCCTGGGCCAGCTCTGTGGGAGATCCTCAGGGTAGCTTCCTCTTCACAAACATCTTTAGCTGCTTCATCAATGTCTCCCCACCCTCACCCGCCCCACCATAAGATCAGAAGTGGGGATGGTCACTGAAGATTCAACAATGTTCAGAACGTTTTGTCCCCCGTCAGCTCCTGAATTGGTCTGTGTCTGTGTGCAGCAAGACCCAGACTCCATTGAGGCTTGTGCTGCTGAAGTATCAGTAACATTCATATACCAGCACTGCCTGACACTGCACATTGCCACAATAAAACAAGAGTTCATTCAGCACCTCACTCTGGTTTCACAGGAATATGAGGAAGTCGTTCAGCCCATTGACGTTACTGGAGATGAACTGGGATAGCCTATTCAGTGCCTCCAGCCTATTACTCAGGAGGAGAAGAAGTCTAGTATGATGGACCACAACAGAGCACCTCGAAAATATTTGATGGCAATAGCCTAGATTTTTATGTTTTCTTATTTCAAAGGAAATGTAAAGTGTCTGTTCCAGATGCAATGTGACTGGTCAAACTACTCGGTGTGAAGCAAAACACCATCTATTTCAACATGAAAGAAGAAATAACACCACAGAAAGAGGAATTTAGAATAACGTAATTCTATTGGACAGCTTAACAGAAGAATAGATCTAGGAACTATTACTAATGAACTGTTCCAATATAGGGAAATCCCATAAACACAGCCCTTGGCAAAAAGAAATATTCAGACACAGAATGTCACAAATATTTCTCCAATCCAGGAATTAAAAACAGCATCAAGAGAAAATTCAGAGAGAGTAGCAGCCAGGAAACATTCCCTGAAGCTTCCAACTCTGTGGAGACCCCAATAGTTTCTGATGTTACTGAGAAACCAAAACCCAGAGATCCTTATCTGTGAGAGCTGGCCACACCCATTCAGGCTGCATTAAAATAAACACAAGGCTTCCCTAGCTGTTACTCAAGTGGTCTTAACTAGCCAGCTTGGAACAATCGTTCAATCTCTCTCATAAAAGAAACCAGGATAAAAATAACCTCTTTAAGCTGCAGCATTGTCACACTTGTCAGCACATCTAGCTGTTAAACAGGAACCAGGGGTAACCAGCCAGTCCCTTGGCCCTATCCAATTGGACGAGGAAGAAGCCAGTCAGTCCCTTGAGTCACTTATACAGGAACAGTAGGAGGCCATTCCCACCTCAATGCACTTACACGGGGGCAGAATGAGGTAATTGATGCTGATTCCTGATGAATGTCTTATGCCGAATACGTCGATTCTCCTGCTTCTCGGATGCTGCCTGACTTGCTGTGCTTTTCCAGCAATGACTCTCTACTCTGATCTCCAGCATTGGCAGTCATAGGTGTCTACTAAATGATGCTCTAACATGATGAACAAGTGGGGCAGAGGCTGCACAGACAGACTGTTCCACGTTGTTCCAGGTGGCTCCGTTGCTCATGATAAACATGTGGGACTTTAACATGGCTTTCTAGTGGTAAGCAGGGAAGCCATATGTCTTGTGTGAAGTCTCAAGAAGGCACCTTACATCTCTGAGAAGACAGTCTGGTGTTCCCGATGTAGGGCGGAAGCTGGTGGGAATCGGTACCTGCTTCAGACGGAAGGTATTGTGGCTGCTGTTGGGGATTGTGAGCAACCTGACGTTCAGTACAGGGTTCACGCACCGACTGCACAATAACATGGGGAGAGTTATTTTAGGCATATAAACTATTAGGATAGTCACGTTAGACTGATAAATGGACTCTCTAAGTTCAAATAATCGTGATCTTGTTCATGTTGATCTTGTCCAGTGCACGTCCTGTGCAGTGTAACCTGTGTGCCTTACTCTGTCCAAGTCTATTTCCACCCTATGATCTGTCTGGCCATGCTCACTATGATCTTCCTCCACTGCTCATAAACAAAGTGTTTCCCTGGACTGAGATACACATGGCAATAAATCAAACCAATCAATCCTGGGTAAAGTATGGAATTTCTCACCCTATCAATGTCTCTTTTGGAAATAAGAGTTCGCTGTCACTCCTCGTGATTCAGCATCACCATTTCTTCATCTCTCACAGCTCTCCAGATTAAACACTCAGCTTATTCACTCTATCCCCATGTTACCATCACCCGTGTCTGTGGTAAGGAGATCATTCCTTACAAAGGAGATCAAATCTGCACAGAGTGCCCCTAATGCTCTCTCAGGAAGGCTCTACAACAGCAGGAAGATGGCTTTACTTATGTACTTGAATCATCTTACAATAAAGGACAGCATACCATTGACTGCATCCATTACTTACACAGGGTTTGATTCAGACCGGTCAGCATAGACTTGTGAGTGGGAGATCATGCTTGCCAAATTTCTTAGAGTCCTTTGGTGAAGTGACCAAGAATGTTGATGAGGGCAGAGCGGTTAACGTAGTTTCTATGGATTTCAGTAAGGCCTTTGATAAGTTTCCACATGGCAGGCTGCTCTGGAAGGTTCCATCACGTAGAATACTGGGGGAAATTGGCCAATTGGATACACAGTTGGCTTGTTGATAGGAAGCAGAGGGTTTACTGGAAGGATGCTTGTCAGACTAGAGGTTGGGTCCATAGCTGTTTGTTATCTATGATTTGGTTGAGAATGTACAAGGCATGATTAGTAAGTTTGCAGATGACACTAAAGTAAGTGGCAGCATGATCAGTGAGGAAGTTTATAAGAAATTGCAGCAGGACATTAATCAGGTGGGGAAGTGGGCTGAGAAATGGCAAATGGAATTTCATATAGATGTGTGAGGTCTTGCAGTTTGGAATCTCAAATCAAGGTGGGAGTTTCACGGTGAATGGGCGGGCCTTAAGGGGTGTAATGGGCAGAGAGACCTTGTAATTCATGTGCACATTTCCCTGACAGTGGAATCACAGGTAGGCATTGAGAATAGAAGTTGGGAATTTATGTTGCAGTTACACAGGGCATTGGTAAGGCCGCACTTGGAGTATTCTGTTCAGTTTTGTCGACTTGTTATAGGGAGGATATCATGAAATTAGAAAGATTGCAGAAGACATTTACAAGGACATTGCCAGAACCCAATGGTCTGAGTTATAGGGAAAGGTTGGACAAGTTAGGACCTTTTCTTTAGAGTGTAGGAAACTGAGGGGGACCTTATAGAGCTGTATAAGATCATGAGGGATATGGATAGGGTGAATGATCTCAGTCTATTCCAAAGTTTAGAGAATCAAAGACGAGAGGGGACCAGTTTAAGGTTAAAGGGGAAGGAATAAAAGGGAACCTGAGGGACCACTTATTTACATAAATGGCTGGTACGTGGATGAGCTGCCAGAAGATGTGGCTGAGGGGGGTGTATTAACAACATTTCAAAAGCATTTGGATAAATATGTGGATAGGAAAGGACTAGAATGATATGGGCCAACTGCAGGGAAATGGGGTTAGTGTGGATGGACATTTGCAAGCTGGAGTCAAACCCCTTTGTTAATTAAAACCAAACACCCAGGAAAGCTCGCCTCACATCGTAATCTGTTAACATATGAGTGACACAGATCTCCTACATTCCACTATTTAAACAAAAATTAACAAGTTAGTTTCTTAACTTTTATAGTGAACACTAAACAAAAACTATTCGCAAATACAAGCCCCTCTTTTCTTAGCTACTTACTATCTGACTCCAACTCTGTAAAATATATGCTGTTCCAACAACCCACATATTAAACATTACAATCTCAAGACCACACAGTCTCTATCTTCCCCGCTGTGTTCACTCTTTCAGCTGCTGATCTCCCTGGGTCATTTTTTTTAATGCAAGTACGTTTTACATGAACATGTGTCTTTGATAGAGAGTGTTTGAGATGGTCAGTTAGCACTCCTGCTCTACAGCATTTAATCTGCTGTTGGATGGCAGCGGCTCTCCCTCTATTTTCAAAATGCTGGATTTATTTACTTTCCATGATACAATAATGATCATATTTTGATTGATTTCCAGGTGTACGAATAATAATATTCAAATTCCATTGGCTTCGGATATTCTGAGCATTATTTAAAGTCTAAAATTGCATTTGAATTGCTGTCAAAACAGCAACAAAAACTCATGCTTCCATTTCCCAGCTAATTGTTACATTTGGAACAGTCTGACCTTTATCTGGCATCTGTGGATGTACTTTCAATTCAGCAAAACCCGTCCTATCTTAAAGTGAACAGACATTGATTACATTCCAGGCAGTAACACATCCCGGGCGATCTGTTATTCTGTATACTAACCTCCTTGAACCCCTCGATTAGATTCCAGGCTGTAACTCAATCCGAGATATCCGTTAATCTGTATATAAACAACCCTGAACCCCTCAATTACATTCCAGGCTGTAATTGAGTCCGGGGTATCTGTTAATCTGCATATAAACCACCCTGAACCCCTCAATTAGATTCCAGTCTGTAACACACCCCAGAATATCTGTTATTATGGATATAAACCACGCTGAACACGTCGATTCGATTCCAGGCTGTAACTTCCTGTCAGGGTTGAAAGGGAAGGCTGGTAGTTATAGGGAATGCTGGCTGACTAATGAAATTGAGGGTTTCGTTCAGAAAAAGAAGGAAGCATATGTCAGGTATAGATCGAGTGAATCCTTAGAAGAGTAGAAAGGAAGTAGGAGTATACTTAAGAGGGAAATCAGGAGGGCAAAACGCAGACATGAGATAGCTTTGGAAAATAGAATTAAGGAGATTCCAAAGTGTTTTTACAAATATATTAAGGCCAAAGGGTAACTAGGGAGAGAATAGGGCCCCTCTATGATCAGTAAGGCGTCCTTTGTGTGGAGCCACAGAAAATGGGGGAGATAGTAAATGAATATTTTGCATCAGTATTTACTGTGGAAAAGGATATGGAAGATATAGGCTGCAGGGAAATCGATGTTGACATCTTGCAAAATGTTGCAGATATACAGAGGAGGAAGTGCCGGAGGTCTTGAAATGGTAAAAGGTGGATAAATCCCCAGGTCCTGATGAGGTGTACCTGAGAACTCTGTGGGAAGCTAGAGAAGTGATTGCTGGGCCTCTTGCTGAGATATTTGTATCATCAATAGTCACAGGTGAGATGCTGGAAGACTAGAGGTTGGCAAACATGGTGCCAATATTTAAGAAGGGCGGTAAAGACAAGTCAGGGAACTGTAGACCAGTGAGCCTGACCTCGGCAGTGGGAAAGTTGTTGGAGGGAATCCTGAGGGACAGGATGTACATGAATTTGGAAAGGCAAGGACTGATGCGGGATAGTTAACATGGCTTTGTGCGTGGGAAATCATGTCTCACAAACTTGATTGAGTTTTTTGAAGAAGTAAAAAAGAAGATTGATAAGGGCAAAGCAGGAGCAGTAGATGTGATCCATATGAACTTCAGTAAGGCATTCGACAAGGTTCCCCATGGCAGACTGATTGGCAAGGTTAGATGTCATGGAATACAGGGCGAAGTCGCCATTTACATACAGAACTGGCTCAAAGGTAGAAGACAGAGGGTGGTGGTGGAGGGTTGTTTTTCAGACTGGAGGCCTGTGACCAGTGAAATGCCACAAGGATCAGTGTTGGGCCCTCTACGTTTTGTCATTTATATAAATGATTTGGATGCGAGCATAAGAGGTACAGTTCGTAAGTTTGCAGATGACACCAAAATTGCAGGTGTAGTGGACATCGAAGAGGGTTTCCTCAGATTATAACAGGATCTGGACCAGATGGGCCAATGGGCTGAGAAGTGACAGATGGAGTTTAATTCAGATAAATGCGAGGTGCTGCATTTTGGGAAAGCAAATCTTAGCAGGACTTCTACATTTAATGGTGAGGTCCTCGGGTGTGTTGCTGAACAAAGAGACCTTGGAGTGCAGGTTCATGGCTCCTTGAAAGTGGAGTCGCAGGTAGATAGGATAGTGAAGAAGGCGTTTTGTATGATTTCCTTTATTGGTCAGAGTACCGATTACAGGAGTTAGGAGGACATGTTGCGGCTATACAGGACATTGGTTCGGTCACTCTTGGAGTATTGCGTGCAATTCTGTTCTCCTTCCTGTCGGAAAGATGTTGTGAAACTTGAAAGCATTCAGAAAACATTTACAAGGATGTTGCCAGGGTTGAAGGATTGGAGCTACAGGGACAGGCTGAACAGTCTGGGGCTGTTTTCTCTGGAGAGTCGGAGGCTGAGGGGTGAACTTATCGAGGTTTACGCTGGGGTAAGGGAGTCCAGAACCACAGTGAATAGGTTTGGTTTGACAGGGGAAAGATATGAAAGAGAACTAAGGGACAACTTTTTCACGCAGAAGGTGGTACGTGTATGGAGTGAGCTGCTAGAGGAAGTGGTGGAGGCTGGTACAATTGCAACATTTAAGACGAATTTGGATGAGTATATGAATAAGAAGGGTTTGGAGGGACATTGGCCAGGTGCTGCCAGGTGGAACTAGATTGGGTTGGGATATCTGGTCGGCATTGACAGGTTGGACCTAAGGGTTTGTTTCCATGCTGTACATCTCGATGATTCTATGACTCTATAACTCACTCCGGGCGACCTGTTATTCTGCATATAAACCACCCTGAAACCCTCGATTAGATTCCAGTTTGTAAGTCACTCTGGAGTATCTGTTATTGTACATATAATCGTCCCGAATCCCCTTGATAAAATTCCAATCTGTAACTGACTTCCAATTTTAAGGGACTCTGTACATTAGCCACTTCAATCGTTAGATCAGATTCCCATCTGTATCACACTCCTGGGTATCTGTTATTCTGTATTTTAACCATCCAATCCAAACCCTGTTGAAATTGTCCACAGTGTTCAAGGATATGTACGTGAGGTGCATTAGTCAGGGGCAAATGTGGGGAAATGGATCTGGATGGGTTATTCTTCTGTGGGTCAGTGTGGTCTTGTTGGGTTGAAGGGCTTGTTTCGCCACTGTCGGGATTATATGAATCACCTGGAACCCTCTCGATTAGATTCCAACGTGTAACTCACTTCCATGTATGTGTGACTGGCATGTTTCAAAAACACCCCAAAACCTTCAATTCTATTCCACTTCGATAAACACGAGGCGCTGCATTTTGTGAAAGCAAATTTGAGCAGGACTTATATCTTAATGGTCAAGTGCGAGGGAGAGTTGCTGAACAAAGAGACTTTGAAGTGCAGGTTCGTAGCTCCGTGAGAGTAGAGTGGCAGGCGGATAAGATAATGAAGGCAGCGTTTGGTTTGCTTTCCTTTATTGGTCAGTGTTTTGAGTATAGGCATTGAGAGGTCATGTTGTGTCTGGACTGGACATGGTTTAGGCCACTGTTGGAATATGGCATTCAATTCAGGTCTCCTTCCTATCGGAAGGATGTTGTGAAACTTGGAAGAGTTCATAAAAGATTTACAAGCAGGATGCCAGGGTTAGAGGATTTGAGCCACAGGGAGAGGCTGAATAGGCTGGGGCTGTTGTCCCTGGAGTGTCAGAGGCTGAGGGGTGACCTTATCAAGGTTTATAAAATCATGACGGGCATGGATAGGAGAAATAGACAAAGTCTTTTCCTTGGGGTGCGGAGTAAAGAACTAAAGGGCATAGGTTTAGTGTGAGAGGTAATATGAAAGAGACCTAAGGGGCAACTTGTTCACTCAGAGGGTGGTACATGAATGGAATGAACTGTCAGAGGGAGTGGTGGGGCTGGTATAATTGCAACATTTAAAATGCAGTTCGATGGGTATATGAATGGGAAGGTTTGGAGGGAGATGGGCCAAGTGCTTGGAAAAGAGACTAGAGTAGGTTAGGATATCTGGTCGGCATGGTCGGGTTGGACCAAAGGGTCTGTTTCCATGCTGTACATCTCTATGACTGTATGACTCCGTGATTTTTTGACTCATTCCTTGTTATCCGTTGTTCTGTATGTAAACCACCTTGAACCCATCGATTAGATCCCGGTCTGTAACTCACTCCTGGGTATCTCTTCTGCTGTGTGTAAACCCTAAACCCCTCAATTAGATTCCAGTCTGGAACTCACTCCTGAGGATCTGTTATTGGATCTGTGAAGTGATCCTTGTTGGATGTTAGGAGAAGACAAGATAAACTAAATGGTCAAATGTTACATTGAGAGGAAGAACACAGAAAGCTGCTGGTTCATTTCGGTCCTGTTACATATCTCCAAGTTTCAGATTGAGACTGAATTTCTGTCACAATGGGGAAAGTCTCAAAAGCTGTTTACTGTCCTGCATGAATGCATCATCATAACATGAATTCTCTTGCAAGATAGGAAATGGAGAAAGCTCCTGGAAGGTGTCTGTATGTCTGTGTGTGTGATTCTGTGTGCGTGTTCAATGTTTTATATATTTTCAAACTGCATTGATGTTGCCAGTCTAATTTATACACACTCAATAGACAATAGACAAAGACAATAGGTGCAGGAGTAGGCCATTCAGCCTTTAGAGTCTGCACCGCTATTCAATATGATCATGGCTGATCATTCCTAATCAGTATCCTGTTCCTACCTTATCTCCATAACACTTGATTCCACTATCTTCGAGAGCTCTATCCAACTCTTTCTTAAATGAATCCAAAGACTGGGCTTCCACTGCCCTCTGGGGCAGAGCATTCCGCACAGCCACCACTCTCTGGGTGAAGAAGTTTCTCCTCATCTCTGTCCTAAATGGTCTACCCCGTATTTTTAAGCTGTGTCCTCTGGTTCGGCACTCACCCATCAGCGGAAACATGTTTCCTGCTGCAAGAGTGTCCAATCCTTTCATAATCTTATACGTCTCAATCCGATCCCCTCTCAGTCTTCTAAACTCAAGGGTATACAAGCCCAGTCGCTGCAGTCTTTCAGTATAAGGTAATCCCACCATCCCAGGAATTCACCTCGTGAACCTACGCTGCACTCCCTCAATAGCCAGAATGTCTTTCCTCAAATTTGGAGATCAGAACTGCACACAGTAGTCGTGCAGTTTTACTGATATAAAATGGTGGCTGTGGACAAATCTAAAATGTTTGCCTGACCGATTTGTGTCAGGAATACTTTCAGCAAGGGAGAAGGGGCAATGTGTCAAAAGTCATTTCCATTCATTGATGCCAGCAGAGATAGGAAATGGAGACAGCTCTTTGAAGGTGATTAAAATGCAAATACCAGAACCTGTTTACGGTGAATGCGGAGAGACAATGTGACATTCCAGTAAGGTCTGCCTTACTTTCCAAGCTCCTAATATATGAGAGAGACATACTATACAAAACCTGATAGAGCTCAGCCACTGAATTGTAGATTTGCAGCGTTGGATCAGAATCCTGCCTGGCTAGGCCTCATCCGAAATTGAAGGGTTTCTCAAATTCCACACTGAACTTCTGTGGGTTCAAATTTGTGTTATCTACAAATAAAAGAAAATAATGCACCTTCAATTGAACAAAGCGTTTCTGGAACTTTGTGTCTCTGTTGGTTTAAGTATCTTTCAACAGGATTGAATATCAATGAGACAGTGAGAGATAGGTAGCACTGTAACCAGAATGTCAGTGCAGTATAAAAGGTATATTAATACTTTCAGTGAAAGGGGAAAACAGAGGAGGATAGTCCTCAAACAAGGAAAATTGGGAGTCAGTAAAGTTGTGTAGTTTGTGACTGCATTATGTTTATTTGAGTCAAGATTTGAAACCACTTGGCCAATAGTACACTTTGTGACTCACTCCCAGTTACAAGTTATTTCACATAAAAAGGTTAACATATCCCTCGATTAGATTCCAGGCTGTAACTCACTCCGGGCTATCTGTTATTCTGTATCTAAAACTCCCTGAACCCCTCGATTAGATTCCAGGCTGTAACTAAATCCAGGGTATCTGTTATTCTGTACATAAACCATCCTAAATCCCTCGATTAGTTTCCAATCTGGAACACACTCCAGGCTATCTGTTATTCCGTATATAAACCACCCTGAACTCCTCGATTAGATTCCAGACTGTAACTGACTCCATGGCATCTGTTATTCTGTACATAAACCATCCTAAACCACTCGATTAGGTTCCAACCTGTAACACATTCCAGGCTACCTGTTATTCCGTTTATAAACAACCCTGAACCCCTCAATGGTATTCCAGGCTGTAACTCACTCTGGGCTATCTGTTATTCTGTATATAAACCACCCTGAACCCTGCAATTAGATTCCAGGCTGTAACTCACTGCGGGCTACCTGTTATTCTCTATATAAACCACCCTGAATCCCTCGATTAGATTCCAGATTGTAACTCAATCCGGGGTATCTGTTATTCGTATATAAACCACCCTGAACCCCTTGATTAGATTCCAGATTGTAACTCAATTCGGTGTATCTGTTATTCGTATATAAACCACCCTGAACCCCTTGATTAGATTCCAGATTGTAACTCACTCCGGGGTATCTGGTTTTCTGTATATTAACCACCCGAACCCCTCGATTCGATTCCAGTCTGTAACTCACTCCGGGCTGTTATTTTGTATATTAATCACCCTGAACCCATTGATTTGATTTCACTTCCTGACATGTTAAGCTCATGTTTCCAACACAATTTAATCTCAATAATGATTAATGTATCACTGGTCCTCCTATCTGCTGGCACTACCATCATGTTAACTTTCTGATGTTAACATACATGATTACATGTAGCAGTGAGTCGCAGGTAGACAGAGTGGTGCTGAACACATTTGGCACATTTGCCTTAATCAGTCAGAGCATTGAGTACAGGATGTTGGTGAGCCCGCTTTAAGAATACTGCGTACAACTCGGATTTCTGCAGAAATGACTTACCCGTATGTTCCAGGACTGGAGGTTTGAGCGATTGGGAGAGGCTGATTACGTTGAGGTGCTTCCCCGTGGAGTGTCAGAGATTGAGAGGCAACATGATAGAGGTTTATAAAATCATCAGGGGCATGGATATTCTGAACAGCCATGTTCTACTCCCAAGGATAGGGGAGTCCAGAACAAGACAGCATAGGTTGAAGGGAAGAGGGCGAATGATTTAGAAGGGACGTGAAGGTAAATATTTCACACAGAGAGTGGTGTGTGGACAGAAAGTGCAGTCAGAGGAAGTGGTCAAGGCGGGTACAATCACAGGAGGAATATTGGCCAAATGCTGGCAAATGGGACTAAATCAGATTTGATATCTGATCGGAGAGAACAGATTGGTCTAATGGGTCTGTTTCCATTCTGCATGACTCTCTGATTCTATAAGAGGGATGACGAATAATTCTGAAAGGACCTTTCAAGTCGGAATTCTCTTCAGTGGAAGGTTATCGTGTCTCTATGTTCACATTGATTGAAAGCTGCGTTAGTTAAATATTTGACAAAGAAGTGAGTCATGCACAATGGGACACAGACAGGAAAGTGGGGCTGAGACCACAACCTGATCAGCTACAATTTTAGTGCCTGGTGGAGAAGGTTCAAAGTATCTAATGACCCACTACTGCTCCTCAGTCCCATGTTCCTGTGTTCCATTCAGCCCCTCAAACCTGCTAGACAGGAGCAGTTGGAGGCTACTTGCTCCTATAACCTGTTGCACAGAAACAGAGGAGACCATTCAGCCCCTCAGTACTGTCCCACACGGTTTGAAGTGAATTGGGAAATGTAATTGGAAAACCCAGGCTGGGTATGAAAGAGGCCCCTCATCTCTCTTCACACAGCTTCCCCTCTCTGCAGCTTGTGCTCCATTTGTTGGTCATGTTGTACACCCAGATTCAGTGTGAATACAGCCCCCATACGTCACTCAGGGATGGCTCACAAAATCCTCTGGTCTCCCTTTCTGCAACATTCAATAAGAGAACATTCATGAAAATAACACCCACTAACTTTCCAATAACAGAATGGGAGAACATCAGAAACAGGGGCATGTTGTTCACTCCACAAGCCTGCCTTGCCCTTCACTAAGATCATGACTGATCTGCTCTTCGTCTCAAATCCTCTTTCATATCCAATTCTTCATAGCCCTCAACTCTCTGACAGGTCAATTTCCATCTACCTCCTCTTCAAATACGTTCAGTCATCTAGCTCCTCGAACACTCTTGAGAAAAGAAATCCTGACATTCAATCCCACCTGTTCAAAGAAAACACTTGCTGCTCCTATAACATGGCCTATTGATGTGAACAAAAGAGGTTGAGACAAGGGTTCAGGTAAAAATGACTGGCCCCGATATCAAGGTAGTGGTTAACTTCTGTTGACATAAAGGAGCTTAACAAAACTGGACTTAGTGGGAATCAGAGTAACCTCTCCAGTGTTTGGGGTCAAACATGCCACAAAGGAAGATGGTCATCATCTCAGTCCTGGGTCACCTCTGTACGAGACCCTCAGGGTAGCTTCCCCTTCACAAACATCTTCAGCTGCTTCATCAATGTCTCCCCGCCCCCACACTCCACACCATAAATCAGAAGTGGGGATGGTCGCTGAAGATTCTACAATGTACATTTTGTCCCCCGTCAGCTCCTGAACTGGTCTTTGTCCATGTGTAGCAGGATCCAGACTCCATTGAGCCTTGTGCTGTTAAAGTGTCCATAACATTCATGTGACAGCACTTCCTGACACTGCATATTGCCACAGTAAAATAAGAGTTCATTCAGCACCTCGCGCTGGATTCACAGGAATATGAGGAAGCCATTCAGCCCATTGACACTATTGAAGAAGAACAGGGACAGCCCATTCAGTGCCTCCAGCCTATTACTCAGGAAGGGAAGGAGTCTCGTGTGATGGACCACACCAGAGCCCCTCAAAAATATTTGAAGGCCGTAGCGTAGATTCCAATGTTTTCGTATTTTAAAGGAAATGTAAAGTGTCTGTTCCAGATGCAATGTGACTGGTCAAACTACTCGGTGTGAAGAAAAACACTATCTCCTTAAACACGAAAGAGAAAATGAAACCAAAGAAAGAGGAATTTAGAATAACGCAATTCTATTGGACAAGTTAACAGAACAATAGATCTAGGAACTATTACTAATGAACTGTTCCAATATAGGAAACTCCCATAAACACAGCCCTTGGCAAAAAGAAATATTCAGACACAGAATTTCACAAACATTTCTCCAATCCAGGAATTAAAAACAGCACCAAGAGAAATTTCAGAGAGGGTTGCAACCAGGAAAAATTGACTGAATCTTCCAACTCTGTGGAGACCCCAATAATTTCTGATGTCATTGAGAAACCAAAACCCAGTGATCCTAATCTGTGAGAACTGGTCACACCCATTCAGGCTGCATTAAAATAAACACAAGGCCTCCTAGCTGTTTACTCAAGTGGTCTTAACTAGCCAGCTTGGTAACAATCGTTCAATCTCTCTTAAAATATTCCAGGACAAATTAACCTCTTAAAGCTGCAACATTGTCACACTAGTCAGTACAATGAGCTGTCAAACAGGAACCCGGGTTAACTAGTCAGGCCCTTGGCCCTTTCCAATCGGACGAGGTTGAAGCCAATCACTCCCTTGAGTCACTTACACAGGAACAGCAGGAGGCCATTCCCACCTCAATGCACTTATACGGGGCCAGAATGAGGTAATTTTTGCTGATTCCTGATGTATGTCCTATGTCCAAAACGTCGATTCTCCTGGTCCTCGGATGCTGCCTGACCCACTGTGCTTTTCCAGCAATTGATGCTCTCCTCTGATCTCCAGCATCGGCAGTCCTCACTGTCTCCTAATTGATGCTCTAACATGATAAACAAGTGGAGCAGAGGCTGCACAGACAGATTGCTCCACGTTGTTCCTCTTGGCTCTGTTGTATATGATACACATGTGGGACTTTAACGTGGTTTTCTAGTGGTGAGCAGGGAAGTGATATGTCTTGTGTGAAGTCTCAAGAAGGCATCTTCCACCTCCAAGAAGACAACCTGGTGTTCTCTATGTAGGGTGGAAGCTGGTGAGAATTGGTACCTGCTTCAGACGGAATGTATTGTGGCTGCTGTTGGGGATTGTGAGCAACCTGACGTTCAGTACAGGGTTCACACGCCAACTGCACAATAACGTGGGGAGCGTTAATTTAGGCATATAAACTATTAGGATAGTCACGTTAGACTGATAAATGGACTCTCTAAGTTCAAATAATGCTGGTCTTGTTCATGTTGACCTTGTCTAGTGCACGTCCTGTTCAGTGTAACCTGTATGTCTTACTCAGTCCAAGTCTATTTCCACCCTATGATCTGTCTGGCCATGCTTACTTTGATCTGTCTCCACTGCTCATAAACAAAGTGTTTCCCTGTACTGAGATACAAGTGACAATAAATCAAACCAATCAATCCTGGGTAAAGTATGGAATTTCTCTCCCTGTCACTGTGTGTTTTGGAAATAAGAGTTCGCTGTCACTCCTCGTGTTTCAGCATCACCATTTCTTCATCTCTCACAGCTCTACAGATTAAACACTCAGCTTATTCACTCTATCCTCATGTTACCATCACCAGTGTCTGTGGTAAGGAGATCATTCCTTACAAAGGACATCAAACCTGTACAGAGTGCACCAAATGCTCTCTCAGCAAGACTCTACAACAGCCGGAAGATGGCTTTACTTATGTACTCGAATCATCTTACAATGAAGGACAGCATACTATTGTCTGCACCCATTACTTTCACCGGGTTTGATTTGGAGCAGTCAGCATAGACTTGTGAGTGGGAGATCATGCTTCCCAAATTTCTTAGAGTCCTTTGATGAAGTTACCAGGACGTTTGATGAGGGCAGAGTGATAGACGTAGTCTCTATGGAGTTCAGCAAGGCCTTTGATAAGGTTCCACATGGCAGGCTGCTCAGGAAGGTTACATCTCGTAGAATGCGGGGGGACCTGGCCAATTGGATACACAGTTGGCTTGAAGGTAGGAAGCAGAGGGTTGTGTGGAATGATGTTTGTCAGACTGGAGACTGGGTCCTTTGCTGTCTGTTATCTATGATTTGGTTGAGAATGTACAAGGTATGATTAGTAAGTTTGCAGATGACACTAAAGTAATTGGGAGCATGATCAGTGAGGAAGTCCATCAGAAATTGCAGCAGGACCTTAATCAGGTGGGAGATGGGCCGAGAAATGGCAAATGGAATTTAATATAGAAGCGTGAGGTCTTGCATTTTGGAAACTCATATCAATGTAGGAGTTTCATGGTGAATGGGAGTGTCCTGAGGGGTGCAGTGGGCAGATGGACCTTGGTGTTCAGATGCACAGTTCTCTGAGAGTGGAGTCACCGGAATACAGGGAAGTGAAGAAGGCTTTTGGCACATTGGCCTTCATCAGGCAGGATATTGAGTATAGAAGTTGGGACCTTATGTTGCAGTTACACAGGAGATTGGGAAGGCCGCACTTGGAGTATTGTGTTCCGTTTTGTCACCTTGTCATGGGGAGGATGTTATTAAATTAGAAAGGGTGCCGAAGAAATTTGCAAAGACGTTGCCAGGACCCAATGGTTTGAGTTACAGGGAGAGATTGGACAAGCTAGGACCTTTTCTTTAGCGTGTAAGAGACTGAGGGAGTCCTTATAGAGCTGTATAAAATCACGAGGGGTATGGATAGGGTTAATGCTCTCAGTCTTTTTCCAAGGTGTAGAGAATCGAGGATTTGAGGGGATCAGTTTAAGGTTAAAGGGGAAGGAATAAAAGGGAACCTGAGGGGCCACTTCTTTACACAGAGGGCTGGTACGTGGATGAGTTGCCAGCAGATGTGGTTGAAGGGGGTACATTAACAACATTTCAAAAACATTTGGATAAATATGTGGATAGGAAAGGACTGGAAGCATATGACCCAACTGCAGGGAAATGGGGTGAGCGTGGATGGACATTTACAAGGTGGACTCGAACCCCTCTGTTAATTAAACTCAAACACCCAGAAAAGCTCGCCTCACCTTGTAATCTGTTAAAATATGAGCGATACAGATCTCCTACATTCCACTATTTAAACAAAAATTATCAAGTTAGTTTCTTAACTTTTATAGTGAACACTAAACAACAACTATTCACAAATACAAGCCCCTCTATTCTTAGCTACTTACTATCTGACTCCAACTCTGTAAAAATATGCTGTTCCAATAACCCACATATGAAACATTAAAATCTCAAGACCATACAGTCTCTATCTTCCCCACTGTGTTCACTCTTTCAGCTGCTGATCTCCCTGGGTCATTTTTTTTTAAATTGCAAGTAGGTTTACATGAACATATGTCTTTGATAGAGAGTGTTTGAGATGGCCAGTTAGCACTCCTGCTCTACAGCAGTTACTCTGCTGTTGGATGGCAGTGGCTCTCCCTCTATTTTCAAAATGCTGGTTTTATATATTCCCCATGATATAATAATTCACATAATCTGATTGCTGTCCAGGTGTCCAAACAATAATATTCAAATTCTGTTGGTTTTGGTATCCTGAGCGTTATTTAAACTCTTTGGTTGGATTTGAATGGCTGTCAAAACAACAACCAAAACTCAGGTATCCATTTCTCAGCTAATGGTGACATGTGGAACAGTGTGACCTTTTGCTGGCATCTGTGGCTTTAATTTCTATTCAACAAAACCCGATGTGTCTTAAAGTGCCCATACATGTTTTTGGCTTCATAAAATCTTCCCACTTCAGAAAATAAAATGAACCAGCAGAATGAAAAGATGGCATCATTTCTTTTCCTCTAATTCTTAATCCCAACTATATGAAATACAAACGTATTAATCTCAGTTATATCATTCATATTAATTCTGCACACCAATACAACACTGGAATAAGTCAAATCTTATCTCCACTGCTTTCCTTTAAATCCGCGAAAACCCATCTGCTATCACATTGTAGGAGCCGCAGCATGTACATTTTGTGAGTTTAAAGTCGGTAAGGTAAGACTCCAATTAAATAGTCTCATATTCTGGTCTTTAAATATTCCAAAAAATGCGAGAGATTTGTCGTTGTCCACAACCATCTCCGACAATTTTTTTGTCATATACACATTAAAATATTGTCAGGCCAGTGTGAAACTTAATCATTCTTGTTCAATAATGGAGATTTTGTATTTTTTTTCTGGTGGATATTGAGTTTTTCAACAAGTAGCCAATTAGCCATTCAATTCCATCATCCGAATTCTGTATCAAAACATCTCTGACCCCTATATCCCAAGCATCAAAAACAATTTTCAAAGGGTTTCAGAATATTTGGTGTATCTAAAACTGGTGTGGTGATTAATCCTGCTTTAAAATTCTCAAATGCCTCTGGCATTGTTCTGTCCACCACAACTCTGTGTTCCTCTTTAATAAATCCATCAGTGGTGCCCATACGCTGCTGACATTTGGAACAAACTTCCGATAGAATCCACTCAGTTCCAAAAATCGAAGCACCTCTTTCTTCGAGGATGGTCGTGGAAATTCCTCAAATCCCTTCGTCTTTGTGTTCCATGGGGTCAACCTTCCATGTCCAATGTAATGTCCCAAGAACATCCATCTCTGCTTTCGTGAATTCTGTTTTCTTTAAGTTTATTACCAAGTTTGCTTCTTGTAATCGTTCAACATGCTCTGTCAACTGTAAAATGTGAGCTTTCAATCACTTGGTAAAGATCACTACATCATACAGATAAGCTGCACAATTTGTTCATCTGGCCACAACTCTGTTTCTGGGTCTTAAATGTGGCTGGTGCATTATTCATCCATATGAAATACTCGATAAAGGTTTTTGTCATCTCAGTATCTTTACTAGATAGTTTAACTGACTCCACGTTTTATAAAATTTGAAACGGGCCACTAAACCTGGATTTAAAGAGATTTCTTACCATTGGTGGCAATACTAATACGTCATCCCCACGGGAAATCTTCAATTTTTCAGTGTTTTTATCTGCCACCTGCCACCTATTCTGTGCTCTTCATATACTGTTTAGCAAACTCACCGACTCCATCTACTCTCTCCTTTACCTCGTACACATAACCCAGGTGTGAGATTTCCGACTTCGGTCCTGTCAATTTATATTTAATTAATTTCAAAGGACCTCTCACTTCATGTACGAATATTATCTCAAAGGAAGTAAAGTAAGTAGATTTATTTGGGGCATCGCTAATGGCAAGCAATTTAATGGGGCACCTTTATCCCAATCGTTTGGCCAACCATGACAGTACGCTGTTAATATGGTCTTCAGCGTCTGATGCTAACTTTCCAAGGCTCCCTGGGATTCAGGATGGGACGCCCTTGATTTGAAGTACTGTATGCCTAAGCCATCCATGACTTCCTGAAACAGCTGAATGGTAAAATGAGACCCTTGGTCTGACTGAATCTCTGTGGGCAGTCCACAGCGAGTAAAGAAAGCTACCAACTCCTCCACCTCCCTTTTTGCCTTGATACTCCAATCATTGAATTGCCTCTGGAAATCTGGTAGACACATCCATTATGGTCAGCAAATATTGGTTTCCACTTTTACTTTAGAAAGGGGAGCGACACAATTAATCATAACCCACGTGCAAGGTTCTTCAAATGCAGGAATTGGCAAGAAAGGTGCTGGTTTTATTACTGCCTGTTACTTACCTACCATTTGGGAAGTATGTCACGCACAACAAAAATTAACAACGTCCTCGTGCATTCCAGGCCAGTGGAAATGCTTCTGTACCTTATCTTGAGTCTTATGTACACCTAAGTGACCGCCTGCAGTTAGTTTGTGAGCTACCCGTAACACTGTACGTTACTGCTAACACAATCTGGTGCACTTCGGACCAGTTCCTTTCTGCAGTAACCTATCGGGGTCTCCATTTTAATTTTATGATTCTTTCTTTAAGTTAATAACGTTCAACAATATATTCTGATTCCTTTTCTGTGTGTGTGCATGTGTATGTGTGTGTGAATGCGTGTGTATATATCTGCTGTAAGTCCATGAGCCTTTCAGGACTAAACCCCTCTGCCTGACCCTCTGCCTGTTTAGGTTTATCCTGCACCGTTACATCAAACAGGGGGTCAGTTCACTGAGCATCACCCCATTTGTCTTTTTCGTTCGTTTTTCCTTCCTGCTGTAACTTATGACAGTGGGATCTTGTTACTACACAGTCTGGATAATTTTCTTTTAACTCACCAATTCCCTCGTCTTCCTTTGGCTTCTCCACCACAAGGGGTGCCTCTCCCACCTCACCTCCTGCTAAATCGTTCCCAAGAACAAACTATATTCCTGGATCTGACACTCTGTTACTCACTGTCACTGTTACTTCCCTAATCTTGTTTGGCATTCCATCCCGATGTTACACAAGGGAATGCTTAATTTCTGTTCTCATTCCACATGTTAACACGGTCTTGATTAACACGCCAGAAAGAGTGAAAAAGACTTTCATCTCTTACTATTAGAGGGTGAAAGAAAGTGAGGGCTGCAGATGCTGGAGATGAGAGTTGTAAAGTGTGGGGCTGGAAAAGCACAGCACGTCGGCAGCATCCGAGGGGCAGGACGTTGACGTTTCAGGCATAAATGCTTCATCAGGAAAGTGGGAGGTAAGGGAGGGGGAAGGAGGTTGAAAAATAAATGGGAGGGTGGGGGTGGAGCTTGTAAGGCGATAGGTAGATGCAAGTGGGGTGTGATGGTGATAGGTCGGACAGGAGGGTGATAGGACTCCTATCGGTGGTAGGACAGCTGGAACCCTCAAACCGTATAGCATCAACGCTGACTTCACCAAATTCCAAATCTCCCCTCCACCAACCTCTCCCAGATCCATATGTTCAATCTAGCATTGCCCTCTTGGACTGCCCTAACTAGCCATCTTCCTTTCCACCTATCGACTCCACCCTACCCTCCGACATATCACTATCAATCCCACCTATATCTTCTTATTGCCTTCCCAGTGACCCTTCCACCAGCTCAGCTACTACCCTCGTATTTATCTTTCAGCCCCCTTGTCCCCCCGCCATGTTCCTGATGTTGGGTTTCTGCCTGATATTCGACTGTCCTGCTGTCTGGATGCTGCCTGATCTGTTGTTCTTTTCCGGTGTCTCACTTCTCAACTATTAGAGACTGAGCAGATCCCGTATCTCACAAAATTATAACTTCTTGTTCTTCTCCCCCTGTTCTTTCTGAGTAAACTTTATCCACAGAGGTGAATTCTTTAGAGAGATCAGGCACTGCCTCCATACCCAGCCCTTGCCTCGGCTGTGCAATTTCCTGCAGCTCCTCGGCTCCACTTGGGGTCTCCTTTACCAGTTTCACTAATGCCACTGGGCTTAGCCTCTTCTACAACATCTTTCCCCAAAGTGTCTTCCTTTAACGCCCAGCACGGTGTGTCCCAGCTTACTGCAGTGAAAACAACTTTTTCCCTGTGCCCTTCTTAAACCACCAGCATTGTAATTTTATGTTTTCCACTCCCTTATCGTGAGAGCACCTGAGGCCTTTCAACACCTTTCAACCCCCTTGGGCTTCTTTCTTCACCTGTGGTAAACTATTGTGAGCTACTGTTCCCTTTGTAATGTGTGATCGTCCCTTCTCCCAATTTCTATCCCTCACAGGATGAAATTCCTGCTAGAAGCTAAATTTCATCACATGCCCCAGTGCATATTTACCTGCCATTTCTGCCGCACTTCTCACTTCTTGAACTTTTGATTCATTCACATGAATTCTTACTATCTCTGGAAGTGAGTCTTTTAACTTCTCCAGCAGATTAATCTACCTTCAAGCCTCACAGGTCTTATCCATTTTTAAGGTCAGCACCCACCTGTCAAAATGACTGTGGTTAATTCTTTCAAACTCAATATAAGTCTGACCTTGTTCCGTCTCTATTTTTCTGAACTTCTGTCTATATACTTCTAGTACCAATTCATAACCAATCAAAATAGCCAATTTGATATCTTGATAATCTCTTGATCCCTCATCTGACAGCGCTGCACATACCTCACCAGCTGTGCCCACCAGCTTAGTCTGAACTAGCATTATCCACAAGTTCACTGGATACTGCATCTGCCTAGCCATTTTTCAAATGAAATAAAAAAGGTTTTGACATTTTTCTCACCGAAATATGGCAAGTTACTAACCTAGTTGTATACATCCCTACGTTCTCCCTTCATCTCTATCCTGTTAATTTAACTTTCTTGTCTAATTCCTAACTTCTGAATTTCAAATCCCCTCTCTCTTTCTTTTTCCTCTCTTTCTCTTTCGTCTCTCTCTGTTTCCGTTCCTTTATTTATCTTCTATCTCCAGTTGCCACATTTGCAATTTAAGTTTTTATAACTCTTCTGCAATTACCTATTTCTCTGATGCATTAAAGTGCTTAACTAACTCCATTACAATTTCAGCTTCCCTTTTCTCCCTGGTTAAACCCAATTCCAACCTATTTGCTAATTCTAAAAAAATGTCCTCCTTCTGTCTTTCTAAACTTCCTTGGAAAATTTGGGAACCTCGTTCGTAATGGTAAAAGCTATTTCCCTCACATTTCATTTTACCAACCACAAGAAACAAAATTAAATGAATTTTCCCACTGGTTTTATTTGAAGATCAAAGACACTAATTCCAATGAGTTGGAATTTACTGGGACCTGTTGTATCTCAAATCTGTTCAAGTCGGTCCAAGTGCCACACGGCAAGGCCCCAAACTGTTATGACATCAATGTCGAACCCCTTTGTTAATTAAAATCACACACCTAGAAAAGCTCACCTCACATCATAATCTGTTAAAACGTGAGCGACAGAGAACTCCTAAATTCCACTAATAAACAACAAATAACAATTTATATCTCTGCAAGTTAGCTCACTGAGCTTGAAGGCATGTTTTCAGAAGTTTCGTCACCATGACTAGGTGACATCATCAGTGAGAGTATCTGCTGAAGTGCTGGTGGGATGTCCCGCCTCTCTATTTATAGGTCTTGGTTTCTTAAAGTGGGTGATGTCATTTCCGGATATTTTAACAAGACAATGTAGACAGGATCTAAATTAATGTGTTTATTGATGGGCTTCTGGTTAGAATACCATTCCTCTGAGAAGGTCCTTGCGTGTCTTAATATGTGTGTGTGCTTTGTACCAGTCAAAGTGGTGCCCTTCTTTGTCTGTATGTATGGAACATAGTGATAGTGCGTCATGTCTTTTGGTGGTTAGCTGGTGTTCATGTATCCTCGTAACACAACAATAGGACAGTTTCAATGGTGGAAAAATGATTTTATACACACTGTTTAATCAATGTGTGTGTGCAGATAAGTCGCATTTTTCATATGTGCACAACACATTGTAAATGAACAACAGAGACACAGTTAACGAAAAATGATGAATATGACGTATAAAATTGATAAAAAAATTAACTTGATTTGATCCTCTCAACGTTCCCTCCTTTTCTGGAATTCCCAACTCTAATCTCTCATTCTTACCAGGATGTGTGCTCCAAATTCTTGATTCTGGTGTCCCAACTTATTTCAGTTAACCCCCTTTCTACCGGGACTTCAATATGTTGGCCTGCTGGTATCTTTCCAAAGCTAGGGTCTGTCATATTATTGGAGATAAATATTCTGGCATCAGTTCAGCATTTAAACATATTACTCTGTTGTGCATGCACTGTACCAAGGACCACAGCACAGAGGCATTGCTAAAACATTGGGGGATGTTCATCTACTTCTTTCGATAATGTAGTTTTCTCATTTTCCACATCTACATATCTATATCCTGTCTCTCGTTCTCCCTTTGTATCTAGTTGAGAAATCCACCAATTATTCTTCGTGTCCCATCTCCCAAAACTCCTTTTTTTCAGTTTATATCTAATGCTCTCTTCAAGATGTAATGTGGTTATAATTAAGCAATGTAACTACCGAGACATGCAGGAGGAGCTGGCCAGAGTTAATTGGAAGGGGAGCTGAACAGGGAAGACCATGGAGCAGCAATGGAAGGAGGTTCTGGGGATAATTTGGAAGATAATACCAGAAATGCAACCCCAAGAGCTTGAAACATACTCATGGGAGAACATGGCAGCCATAGGTGATAATGCATCAAACCAAAAGAGAAAATATACAATGTGGTGAAGATGATTGGGAATCCAGAGAATTCATTGGCTTTGCAATTACATAAGGCTGGCATCACTGACACTACAGAGCTCTTAATCATAGTCAGGGAAAGAAACAGAGGAAAAAACATTCACTTTAAATACAGAAGATGCTATTTCTCAAGGAAAAAGATTCAGGTGAATTAAACATTTGCATTAAGATCAGTTAAATTCTTTTGCGGAATGTGTCAGATTGGAAGCAAGACCCAGGGAGAGACCCTCAGCAGAAAGAGATTATGAAAATGGAAGTATTTCCACATCAGAAACCAGGTTAGGACTCTGAGTGCAGGGATGATGGGTGAATGGGTCTCAGTGAGAATTGGGGAACAGACAGCAGAATTGCATTGCAGATATTGCAGCTCGAAACTGCATATTCATGTAGTGCTGTAGACCACAGCAGCAGGAGAAGCAGAACAGCATTAAACCACAACCTGTAACTTTTTGCCAGGATAACACCTCAGTCTGTCATCACCATCAACACCACCTATGGCTCAGTGACGAGTGTGGATGAAGATATCAGAGTCAGAATCACATGAACTTTAACCTGATGCTAACTCATTAAAGCTACCAGACTTGACCAACAGATCGGATCGAAGCACTGCAGTCCTGTCACATTCAGTCATAAATGATGATGGACGATTAAACAAATGACTGAAGGAGAGGGATCAACAAACATTCCCATCCTAAATAATGGAACAGACCTCCGCATCAGTGCAAAAGATGTTTTATCTGCACCATCTTCTGCCAGAAGTATTGAGTCGATGATACACCTCACCCTCATCATGATGCCCACAAAATCCCAGATGCCAGTCTTCAACCAATTTGATTCGCTGCACGTGACAGGAAGAAACAGGTGGACACAGTGGAAAGGACACAGACAATGGGTCCTGACTCCATTCCTGCAATAGGACTGACGACTTGTGCTGCACAACAAGCCGTGTCCCTGGGGAAGCTGTTTCATTCAGGCTCCAACTCTGGCATCTCCCTGGCAATGTGGAAAATTACTCAGCTATTTCCAGTCCCCTAAAACGGGAAAAATTACAATCTGAACTATTACCACCTCCTCAGTCCCATCATGACAGTCAAATTGGTGGGAGTTCTTTTTGACAGAGCTGTCCAGCAGTACAGAAATAACCTGCTCAGTGTGGTTTTTGACAGGTGAAGATGATGTGAAGGTGGTGCTGTTGTGGAAATGTTACTGGATTACTAATCCAGACCAGGCTAATGATCTGGCAGCGGGTGGAAGTTAAAGACAATTAATAAAATATCGAGATCTAAAATCTGGGGTCAGTAACAGTGACCTTGAAGCCAATATTGATTGCAAACAGAATTTCCTTCTCCAATGTAGTTTTAGGAAGTGAATCTCCCATGATTTCCTGTGCTGGCCTAAAACTGACTCCAAAGACGCTGACATGTGATAAACATTTCAATGGTCTCTGAAATTGCCAAGCAAGGGCACTCATTTGTATCAAACTACTCCAAGGTCTGAAAGGATGAAACCGGACAGAACACCCGGCCTCAGCATCAATGGGAACACAGTCCTGTCAACCCTGCAGAGACCTCCTTCCGAACATCTGAGAGCTTGTGATAGCGTTTACAGAGCTTTCCCAAGGACTGCACAGAAACATCGGGAATGGAAAACACATTTAGCCTCCCCATTCTAATTCATGGAAAAAAATCTCCTAAATGCACTTACCCCACATGATATACATATCTGTTAATGTGAGTAACCTTGGGAAGCTATAAAAATAGGTGGTGCAGTAGTACGTTTGGTCCTTCGAGTATGCTAACCAATTCAATATAATGATGGTTGTCCCTTCATTTCCATACCGTACTCCTGCTCTCCCACCATCCCTTTACTGTCTCTAAATCCTTATTTATAATCAGTGTCTCGGTTTCCAGGTGCGAGCGAATTCCCCAGGTTCCCCAGTCAGTGAGAGCAGACATTTATTATCATCTAAATGCAGAAAGACTGCCTGTACCTAATATTGTGGCCCCGTGTTTTAGAAGTGCCAGCCAGGGGAATTATCATCCCTGCTTCCAATCTGTCTCACCCTATCAGAGTTTTATATATCTCACTGAGATCTCCACTCATTTTCCTAAATCACATGAAATACTGGCCCAGTCACCCCAAACTCTGCTCCCACAACAGGCCTGTCATCCCAGACATCAGTCTGGTCATCCTTCGCTGCTCTCCCTCAATGTCAGGTTTGTCCTTTATTAGGTAAAGAGACCAAAACTGCACACAATACTGCACAAGGTTCAAGATGATATCTCACCAAGGCCCTGTACAGCTGCAGTAAGACACCTTTTCTCCTGGACTCACATTCCCCTGAAATGAAGGTCAACACTCCATTTATCTTCCTCACTGCTTTCTGTTTCTGCAATATTACTTTCAGCGACTGGTGTACAAGGAGATGCAGATCCTTTTCAATGTTACAGCTCCCCACTTGGTGGATCTGTGTACACTGGGCAGCGTGCCAATGCCATGCCCAGTATTGACTTCTGGTTGCAGAACTCACTGCACTGCATGGGCCTCAGAGGTTTATGCAGAAGGAAACAACAAAAAGGAGCATACGTCCCTTTGTAGATCAACATGTTTCAACCAATCCCTTTCAACTGGTAGGCTGCCAATTTATCGTTTCCACCAAAAGGCACACTGTCTCCTCTATCCACATTGTTCTCCATCTGTCACGTATTCACCCATTCACTCCACGTGTCTTACTCTTCTCGGTGCTTTTTTATAACCACCTCACCCACTCATAATTCCACATCCGTTAGTGCTGTCAGCAGGCTGGGATATATTGTATCTGATTCCAGCAACCAAATGTTTAAAGGGCATTGTGAACAGCTGGGCCCCAAGCACCGATCCCTGAGACACCTCAGCAACCGTCCTCTGTTAATTTCTATTTATTTATTTTGTGAATCTCGGAGTCACTGGCTGGGCCAGCATTTATTGCCCGTCCCTAGTTGCCCTTGAGAAGGTGGTGGTGAGCTGCCTTGTTGAACGCTACAGTCTCCCTGCTGTGATTGACCTCCAATGCCATTAGGGAGGGAATCCCAGGATTGTGACCCAATGACTGTGAAGGAGCGGTGGTATATTTCCAAGTCAGGATGCTGAATGGCTTGGAGGGAACCTGAAGACAATGGTATTCCCATACATCTGTAGTCTTTGTCCTTCTAGATAGACATGGTCGTGAGTTGGGAAGATGGTCTCTGAGGATCTTTGGTGAATCATTTCATTGCAGCATGTAGATAGTAAAACACTGCTGCTGCTGCTGAGCGTTGATTGTGGAGCATTGTTGATGAAGGGACAGTCAAACTGGCTGCTTTGTCCTGGATGGTATAAAGCTTCTTGAATGTTGTTGGGGTTGCACTCATCCAGGCAAATTGGGAGTCTCCTATTACACTTCTGACTTATGTGTTGTAGGTGGACAGACTTTTGGAGGTCAGGATGCGAGTTACTTGCCGCAGTATTCCTAGCTTTGGACCTGCTCTTATAGTTACTGTGTTCATGTGGCGAGACCAGTGTGTATCTGAGCAATGATTACCTACCAGTTATCTAATACTGGGGGAATTCAGTGATAGTAGCACCATTGAATGCCAAGGGGCAGGTTAGCTTGTATTTTAGTGGTGATGGTCATGGTCTGGCATTCCTGTGGGCTGAATATTACTTGCCACTTGTCAGCCTGGATACTGTCCAGATCTTGTTACGTTTGAATATGGACTGCTTCAGTATCTGAGGAGCCACAAATGTTGCAGAACATTGTACAATCATTGGCGAACATCCCCACTTCTGACCTTGAAATGGAAGGAAGGTCATTGATGAAGCAGCCCTGAAGAAGTTTTCGGTCAATGCTCGAGGGACTCCTACAGACTTGGAGCTGACTTGACTGTCCTTCATCAACCGTGACCATGGCCTTCGTGTCAGGTATGATTCTAACTAGCAGGGAGTTTCCCCTGATACCCATTGATTCCAATGTTGCTAAGGCCCCTTGATAACACACTTGGTCAAAGACAGCCTTGACTTAAAGGGCTGTTACTCTCACCCTACCTCTGGAATTCATCTCTTTTTTCCATGTTTGAACCACGGTTATGAAGTCAGGAGCTGAGTGGCCCTGGTGGAGCCCAAACCGGGCGCCATTGACCAGGGTATTGCTGAGCAGGTGCTGATTAAAAACACTGAGATCTTCCACCACTTTACTGATGATCGAGAGTAGATTGCTGGGGTGGTATTTGGCCGAATTGGATTTGTTCTGCTTTTTATATACTGGAGATACTTGGGGTATTTTTCCACATAATGAGGAAAAGCCATTGTTGTAACTGTATTGAAATAGTTTGGCGAGGGATGTGGCAAGTTATGGAGCATAAGTTTTCAGTACTATTGCCAGAATGTTGTCAGAGTATGGACTCTTTGGAGAGTATCCAGTATCTCCAATCGTTTCTGGATATCGCGTGGACGGAACCAAATTGGTTGATGACTGGTAACTGAATTGCTGAGGACCACTGGAGGAGGCTGAAATGGATCACCCACTCAGCAATTCTGACTGAAGATTGTTGCGAATGAATCAGCCTTATCTTATACACTGAAGTGCTGGGCTCTTCCATCATGGAGGAAGGGGTCATTTGTGGAATCTCTTCCTCCAGTGAATTGTTTAATTGTCCATAACTATTCTCGACTAGAAGTAGATAGACTGCAGAGCTGAGATCTGAACCGTTGCTTGTGGGATAACTGAGCTCTGTCTATCACTTACTGCTTATGCTGTTTGGCACGCGCGTTGTCCTATTTGGTGGTTTCACCAGGCTGACACCACATTATCAGGTATGCCTGATGCTGCTCCTGCCATCCTGAACACTCCACTGAAACAATGTTGATCCTCTGGATTGATGGCAATTTTTGCGAGGGGGATATGCCAGGCCATGAGGTTGTGCAGGAGTATAATTCCACTGCTACTGATGACCCACAACACCTTATGGACATCCAGATTTGAGCTGCTAGATCTGTTCGAATTCTGCCCTATTCAGCACTGTGATAGTACCACCCAAAATGGTGGATGTTATTCTCAATGTGCAGGTGTGACTTTGTCTCCACAATGACTATGCGGTGGTCACTCTTACCGATACTGTCATGGACAGATACTCCTGCAACTGGCAGATTAGTAAGGCTGTGGTCAAGTATGTATTTTCCTCTTGTTGGTTCCTTCACCAACTGCTGCAGAACCAGTCTAGCAGTTATATCCTTTGGGATCTGGCAAGCTCGATCAGAAATGCTGTAGCTGAGATACTGTTGGTGGTGAACATTTAATTCCCCCACCCAGAGTACATCTTGCGTCCGTGCTAACCTCAGTAGTTCCTCCAAGTGTTGGTCAGCATGGAGGAGTACTGATTCATCAGTTGCGAGAGGCTGGTACATGGTAATCAGAAGGAGGTTTCCTTTCCCATGTGCAAACTAATGCCATGAGTTACCGTTGAGCACTCTAAGAACAACTCCATTCCAACTGTATCCCACTGTGTCGCCACTACTGCTGTGACCATCCTGCTGATGAGACAGGAGACACACGGTGAAGGTAATGGGGAGTCTGGGACATAGTCATACTCATAGAATCATACATTACAGACAATGTCAGGCTATTACTTGATGAGTCTGTTTATTTCTACTCACTGTTTCCTGCCAGCTGTCCCATTCTAGAAACATGTCCATAGATTAGCCCCAATCCACTCAGATTTGATTTTGCAAATTGGGCTTGGAGCTTTAACAACAATTTTCTAAAAATCAAAATGTTTTACATCCATTGCTTCTCTTTCATTTGTCTCCCAGTTTGTTTCTCAAACATAATTCCCATTTCATAAATCTATGTTAGTGTTGTCGATGGCCATTCATTTCAGCCACAATAATTTCTGCTAAAACATTTACTTACTATGTTCTATGTTCCATGTACTCTATCATTTTCCTCCACCAGACTTGGTTTTCCTTGTATTGTTAGAAAGTTTTGTGAAGACAGAACTGAAGTAGTGGCTTCATAGTTCTGCCATTTCCCTGTTTCCCATTCTCTATTCTCTGGTTTCAAACTGTAAGGAAACTGCACTTGTTTTCTCATATTTCTCACATTGACACAATTTAACAAGTTATTACAGTTCACTCTTATAACCCTTATGAATATAACTCTTCAGAAACCCATCCATTCCTGCCTTAAACTGCTCAATAATTGACCTTCCACACCATACACTCACAGGAGCATGGACTCTGTGCCAACAGAAATACAGCACGATCTATACTAGTCCCACTTTCCTACACCAGGCCCATAGCCTGGAATGTTATGACACTTCCAATTACTCGTCCATGTGCTTTTTAACGATTGTGAGGTGATCATTCCCTCTCAGGAAGTAATCCCACAACCCCACACTCCGAGGTGAAAAAATATTTAAATCCTCTCTGAACCTCAAACTCTTCACTTTAAAAGTGTGCTCCTTTGTTCTTGACCCTCTCACTAAAAGGAATAGCTGCTGTCAATCCACCCTGTCCATGTCCCTCATAATCTTAACCTTCTGAATCACTGACTCCTCAGCTTTCTCTGCTCCAAAGTAAACAACCCGAGCTTATCCAGCCTCTCTCCATAGCTGATATGCTCCATTCCAGGGAACATCCTGGTGAATCACCTCTGCACATTCTCCAGTACAATCACATCCTTCCTGGAATGTGGCTCCCAGAACGACATACAATACTTCATTTTGGCCGAACCAAAGCCCTGTATTGCTCTTATAATCTACACCCTGGTTAGGAAACGCTACAACCAAGGTCCAATTCTTAACTAGTCCATTAACCTGTCCAGGAGAAAGTGAACACTGCACTTGGTGGAAATCAGAGCTTAAAAAAATGCGTTGCTGGAAAAGTGCAGCAGGTCAGGCAGCATCCAAGGAGCAGGAGAATCAACGTTTCGGGCATAAGCCCTTCTTCAGGAATTTGCCCGAAATGTCGATTCTCCTGCTCCTCTGAGGCTGCCTGACCTGCTGCACTTTTCCAGCAACAAAATTTTAAGCATTATCCTGTCCAGTCACATTCAGGGATGTGTGGAGAAGCACAATCTGAGCTTCCTAGTGTGCTGCCATTCATTCAGTCCTCCCCTGCCTGGTTCCATCTCCCAAAGTGCATAACCTCATATTTATCAGGGTTACATTCCATCTGCCATTGATTTGCCCATCTGACCATTCCATCCGCATCTTCCTGTAACTTAAGGCCTTCCTCCTCACTGCTAACCACCCAGCCAATCTTTATGTCAAACATACACTTACATATCACACCTCCCCCACTCTCCACCGAACCCACTCCACATTCACATAGTTTTTTAATGAAAAACACAAACAATAAGGGACACAACACTGATCCCTGTGGTACACCAGGGGACGCTGGTCTCCAGTCACACAAACAGCCTTCTCCCACCACCCTCTGCCTCCTGACGCTAAGACAATTTTCCTTGTAACTTGTCAAGTTATCCTTCATATTGTGAGATTTTACTTTATTTTTTAGTTTCCCAGCTGGAAATTTGTCAAATTCCTTCCCACAAAACTAAACAATCGACATCCTTAAACTAATTCAGTCAAACCCATTGGATGTGACTTCCTTCTGATAAAGTCAAGATGATTATCCCTGATCAAACCTTGTGACTCTGATTGGAGTTCAATTTTCTCCTTCTCTATTTTATCCAGTAGTTTCCTTAACAGTGATCTAATACTCGTTCATCTATAGTTCCCTGGTCTATCTCTTCCACCCTTACTGTGAAGTGGAATCGTATTAGCAGTTCTCCAGTTCTCTGGCACCTCCCTTATGGTCAGATTCTAATTAAAATATTCAGTCATGGTCTTTCCTCCCTTGACCCCAACAGCCGCCTGTGATACAACTCATTCAGACAGGGAGATTGGTCCAAATTTGTACAGAACAAAGTCTCAAAATCCTGTTCGTATGTTACATCAATCTGTTCAAGAGTTGTCCAGCCCATCTTTTTGAATTCTGTACCTGCATCCTTCTTCTCCCAAGTAAAATAAATGTGAAGGTCTCATGTAACAATCCATCAATGTTCTCCAATTTGACAAACAGATTGCCCGTTTGGTTTCGACCAGACACTAACTGTTTGCTGATTATTCTGTTTGACTTGTCCGTGTAGAATATCATGGGATTCTCCCAGATCTCGCCTACTTGTACTTCTTCATGTCCCTCTGTTCTTTAGTCCTTTCGATGTTTCTAAGATTCACTACAATCACCTCTCATGTTTCGAAAGTCGAGATTACAGGCTGAGTTACCCCGTCAGACAACCTTGCCAACTTAGGGGTTAATTTGGAGAATACCTTTTGCAGTTCCTCTGTAGTCATTATATTCTTTCTTAGATTGGGACTCCGAACGATACACAATATTCTATGTTTAGTCTCACCAACACTCGATGCAACTGGTGCACGACATCCTCTATTCTCCAATTACATTCACATGACTTTTTACTTCCCCATTTGCATATGTTCTTCCCAATACCTCTCGCTTTAAATCGCTTTAACTTTTCTTCTGAGCTCAGTGTGTGAGTTCTTTTAAAAAAGCTCATGAATATCCAACTATACGTTATCCATTGGTTCTTCATTGCCTATGTCCACAAGAATCATCTTCAAACCATTCCAAAAAATGTGTGCCACTTCTGGTTTTCCTTTCATCGGTACACTCTCACAATCCACAGTTATGTTGTTACCTTCTAAATATCTAGTAGCATGTTCTTTGTAATCGAGTCCACCAGACATCCGACTGCGGATGACAAGATAACTGGTCTGTAGTTCACCATTCCCAAATCCATCCTTTCTTAAACTGTTGGATAATATTTATAACCTTTGCCTTATCCAGTTTGGCTGAATGCCTTTCGGGAATGTGTCGGAAAATAAAGTGAAAATCCGCGATGCAGTCAACATGTCTATTGCTGCTTCCTTTGAAATTTTTGAATGAAGTACATCTAGTCTGTCAGATTTATAAATACTCAATCCAGCTTTCTTTTCAAAGATGACCTCAACATTGATAAGAATGATCTTAGACTTTATTTACACAAGTCCCATGGTCACTTGGTATTTCTGGGAGAATTTCTGGACATTCTTCCATGAAGATAGACACAAAGAAACTGTTTCTTTCCCCTGCGATTTCTCTGTTCTAAGCAATAAATTATCCTGAACGCACACCAACTGTTCCACATTTGACCTTGTTTTTATTTTTTTCATACATTGATCAACGCTTTTTAGCAGTCTTTGTGTTTTTCTTTCATTTGCACGCTTTTTCTCTTTCTGATTTTCTTCTCAGTTTCTTGGTCATCCTTTGCTGGGTCCTACATCTCTCTGAATCCACTGGCTTACTGCAACACTTGGCATTTTTCTAAGCTGCCTCCTTTCATCTGATAGGTAGATGAAGGTGGGGTTGAAAGTGATAGTCGGAGAGAAGGGTGGACCAGATTGATAGGAAGGAAGGTGGACACATAGGAACATTCAAAAGGGCGGTGCTGACTTGGAAGGTTGGAGTGGGATAAGGTGGGATTAGGGGAAATGGGGAAATGGGGAAATCCACTATGATCCCCTTTGGTTGGAGGATCCCAAATCAGAAGAGGAGGCTTTCTTCCTCCAGGCTTCTGGTGGCTCAGGTTTGGCAATAGAGCAGGCCCAGGACCCTTATGTCCTTGGTAGAGTGGGAATGGGAGTTAAAGTGCTCAGCCACAAGGCAATGGAGTTGTTCAATGTGGCTGTCCCAGAGATGTTCTCTGAAATAATCCACAAGTTGACCTTCTGCCTCGCCAATGTAGAGAAGACCACATCGGGTTTAATGGATGCAGTAGATGAGGCGTTCTGTCTCCCTTCGTCACCTATCATCTTCATCTATCTATCGTAATCCCAGCTACCTCCCCCTGGCGCACCCCCTTCTCATTTATTTCCCAGCCCCCTTGGCCAATATGCTTAATTCCTGATGAAGGGCTTATGCCCGAAACATCGATTTATCTGCACTTAGTATGCTGTCTGACTGTGCTTTTCCAGCACCACACTCTTCGACTCTGATCTCCGGCATCTGTAGTCCCCACTTTCTCCTCACACCCTCATGGCTTGCATCACTCAGATTTATAACAGTTACTTCAAATAAAACAAAAACTGTTGTGTACTCAAACATCACAAAAGAAAACCAATACATTATGGTCCCTGTTCCCAAAAGGTCCTTTCCAGCAAAAATTTCAATTAGCTCTTCTGATCATTCAACACCAATTCCTAAATAATCTGATCTTGAGCTCAGTGCTCGACATACTGTTTATGTAAAACATCTCACACGTGGTCACGAAATCCATTTTTCCCAGCAATGGTATTCAATTGGGTTAACACAGTTTAGATATAATTTAAACAGTACATTATTACTGCAGTACCCACAAATGTGAATATCTCATTTCCTGTTTTATAACATGCCCAACATTTGTATTGCAGGTTTCAATTTGACATATAACTCCCATCAATGTTTGTTCCTCCTTGCTGTTTTTGTGCTCCACCTTACTAGATTCTGTGGAATCTGACCGACGTGGGCTGTGGGGAGATTAATGGTAGAGATCATCTCGCCACATCATTTATAATGTTCTCAAACTTTAATTTCTCCAGATCTCCCGTGATGCTGTGGAATGGAGAAGGACAATGATCTTCCAACAATGCTTTGTATTCCCCCAGAGAGCTGAGACAGCTCTAACCTGGGAGGGAACCTTACAGCAAGCTGGTAAAGTGTTGCTGCTGCTGTACAGGGTCTTAGTGAGTTCACATCTGGAGAAGTGTGTACAGATTTAATCTCTTCAATGAAGAAATTATGTGGTATATTGGAAACAGCTCAGCGATGATTCCTGCATGAAGGTGCAAGCTTATAACGAAAGGATGGTCAGGTTGACCCAGTAGCCATTGGAGTTTACAAAAATTAAGGATGATCTTATTTCAACATAGATGATAGAAGGAGTCAACAAGTGAAGTGAATTACGCAGATAGTGGAGGAATCCATTCCGTTCTCCAGCCTGTTACACAGGAACAACAGAAGGATATTCCAGCCTTTGAGCCTGTTACACTAAAACAGGACGAGGCTATTCAGCCCCTGGAGCCTGATGTACATTTACAGAAGGATGTCAATCAGCCACTGGAGCCTATAACACTCGACCCAGAGTAGGCCATGCTACACCAGTATCATGTAACAGAGCAACAGGATCGGTCCATTCAGCCTCCTCAAGTCCGTAACATAGGAACTGGAAGAGGTCACACAGTGACTGGAGATTGTTACACTGGGATATCAGGAGGCCATTCAGACCCACCGAGCCGATTTCAAGGGAATTGGACAAGGATAAAAACTATCTGACACTTCTTTCATGATAAAGGAAGAGGTCATTCAGACACGTCTGCAGTTTGGGAACAAGAGAAGACCAATCACTCCCTCGGTCCCATCTCCAGGATACATGCGGAGACCGTTCACTATCTCCACCGATTATGGAGAAGTATGACAAGACCCATCAGCCCCTCAATATATTACACTGCAACGGGAAGATTCCATAATAACCCACCCCTCTAACGCATCAACGGGAGGAGGTCATTCTGGCCTTGGAGATGACAACATGTGAACACCAGAAAGACGTCACCCCATCGATTTTGTACACCAGCAGAATGCTGAGTCCAGTCAGCCACACATGCCTCAAGCAGGAATTGGAGCAGATCTCTTAAAACCTTTTGCCGATTAAACAGGATTCAAAGAAAACGTAAACGTTTTTGAAAGGGAAGAAATCATAACTGTATACATTTGGGAGGAAAACGTAACGATAAACTATTGTAATTTAAGACAATTACTAGAATCCATTGTTGAGGACATTTGCAAGGGAAAAAAAAAGTATATAAAAAGGAACCTGAGGGGTAACGTTTTTACACAGAGTGTGGGATGCATACAGACTGAGCTGCCAGTGGAAGTGATTGAGGTGGGTACAATAACAACATTGAAAAGGCATTTGGACAAATACACAGATAGGTAAGGATTAGAGGGATACAGAACAAGGGCAGGGGAATGGGGTGAGTCTGGCTGGTCATTCTGGTTGCCATGGTCCAGTCATACTGGGAGTCTCGTGCAATATGACTGTAAATGAGTGTGTTTTGGAGTGAAAACAGAGTGGGGGAGACTGAGAAAAAATGTCATTGAAGGATATGTTCACAGGTTTCAGAATGCTGAAATGAAGATATTTCGATAGTATCATGCAACACGGGTCAGTACTTTGAAGAATTATGAGTGAAAGGGATATTGCTGTGAGTTCAGGCAATGGAGACTTTTGGATCAGCATTTGTTCTGCAGCTTTGTAACTGGGAGTGAGGACAGCAGAGTGTTCACCTCACTGGGCTGAATCTAACAAAAAACTATCTCAGTGACATTTTCATTAAGTGTGACAGGGATTGTCTGCACGAGGCTGAACTACTTTCCTGGTGCTATCTTACCAAACTCATCTCATTAACTACTCACCCCACTCCATTGTGTCCCTCTCATACAATGCCAGCCCGATTCTCCCACCCATCATGACTAGAGGTACTCAAAATCGCCCGGATGCTCCTGGATATTCCATGACACTGGGCCATTTTTAAAAGGCCAAGGGGCACACGGTTGAGCTTTCTCAGTTTGCAGCTGTCCGGCACAGTTTACCCTGAGCATGGCAGATAAGGGGAAATTACATCACGGTTTTCGACAGGGGCACAGAGGTCCTGGTGGATGAGCTAGTACAAAAGGGGACCATTCTCTTCCCAGAGGGATCGCTCCACCAGACACACCGAGCCTGGTCTGAGCTCACCACCCAGCTCAGTGCAGTATCTGTGGTCTGAGTAAATGTCCAGCAAAACAGGACAAGCTTCAATAACCTTCCCCACTCTGTCAGGATAAGGGTCACCATATTCTCTCTGCTCCCTCACACTCACTGTATATCTGTTAGAGCACCGGTTCCCGAACAAGTCTCATGCTCTCCCACTCTCACTACTGCACACAGCACCATCCCTCTCTTTCTCTCTGCATCTCTAATGCCCCCCCACAGAGTTACAGAATATTCTGGGGAATGCCAATTATGGAATTTTCCAGTTCATGTTCCAACTTATTCCCAGTTTCAGTAAAGCGGCTGTGCCCCAATGTGTGACAAGTAAGAGGATGGAGTAAAGATGTACGTTTTTCAAATCACACACAATTGAAATCCATCATGAGGCCATTCAGTACTGCAAACATGCTCCAACATTCAATACGTTTGGAGGTGAAATGATAGTTTTCTCAGCTCCACGTTACAGGAACTTTCAGTCATTCAACTCCCAGCTTCCTGTTACCGAGCAGACGATTCTCAGAAACTTTTTACCCAGTGTTTCTTCTTGCATGTGTCCGATGGCATTTCCCATGGGGACAGACTCCTCGAACAATATATTTCATCTGCTTTCGAAATTCATACAATAGTCAGCATGCTTTCCACAGACCAATCAAAAACATGCACTTAATTTACGGTTATCGATATCCAATCACAATTAGACATTCTGGTTATTTCACTTGTCTCACCTTATTGTATTCAGTAAAAGAAAGCTTCCAAAAACTTGTAAAATACAATTTCAAGAAGAGAACGTTTTTATCCTCAGCCCTTATCATGACGATTATCCCAAATACACCTTTTTTGTGTCATGAATGTTTCTTTTGCCCTTTGTCTGTGACTGATTCTGTGTGTAACAGTTACACAGTCTCCCACTCAGTTGGCTGGATGGTTGGTTTGTGATGCAGAGGGAGGGCACCAGCGAAGGTTCAATTCCCCAAACTAACTGAGGTTACCATGAAGAGGATGCTCTCTCAACCTCACCCTGTCACCCAAGGTGTGGTGACATTCAGTGTAAACCACCATGAGTGATCTATCTAATGAGAGCTCTTTGGGACTCTATTCTATCAATGTTAGCATTTTAATTTTTTAAAAAAAATTTTGACTGAAAAATAGATTTTTATTATTATGTTAAAACAAAGCAAAACAACTCAAATAACTGAACAATATTTCACCCATGTGCATGTACATACAAAATAAGTTAAAGTCTATAAACGGACAGAAGAAAAACAAAAATAAACAATAAATAATAAATAAATAATACAGCTCAGAAGAAGAAAGCGATAGCTCTTGTTCTTCGAGAGCATTGACTGATATACATTAATATGTTCACAATTCTTCATATTAGTTTCATTAGACAATATCGTCATTGCTATATAAAAGCCATTTTTAGACTGGCAGTTAAGCCTAATCGTGATAATCCAAAAAAGATTGCTATATCTTATATAAGTCTCTGCTTTCTGGCGCACCATACAGGTCAAAACGTCCAAAGGGATATTCTCCATGATGAGCTTACCAGAGCCAGCAGACCCGGGGGGTGGAGGGGGGAGGCGGGGGTGTTTCAGACATCAGACACAACACAATACTTTTCCGAGTAAAGGAAGTGTGGGGGAGGTACTAAACGAGTATTTTGCATCAGTATTTACTGTCGAAAAGGATACGGAAGATATCACATGTAGGGAAATAGATGGTGACACCTTCCAAAATGTCCATATTACGGAGGAGGAAGTGCTGGGTGTCTTCAAACGTTTTAAGGTGGATATATCCCCAGGACCTGATTAGGTGTACCCTAGAACTCTGTGGGAAGCTAGAGAAGTGTTTGCTGGGCCTCTTGCTGAGATTGTTGTAACTGGTGTTGTCACTGGTGAGGTGCCGGAAGACTGGAAGTGGCAAACGTGGTACCACTGTTTAAGAAGGGTGGTAAGGACAAGCCAGGGAACTCTCGACCAATGAGCCTGACGTTGGTGGTGGTCAAGGTGTTGGAGGGAATCCTGAGGGACAGGATGTGCATGTTTTTGGAAAGGCAAGGACTGATTAGGGATAGTCAACATGGCTTTGTGCATGGGGAATCATGTCTCACAAAGTTGATTGAGTTTTTTGAGGAAGTATCAAAGAGGATTGATGGGGGCAGAGGGATAGATGTGATCCATATGGACTTCAGTAAGGGTTTCGACAAGGATCCCCATGGGAGACTGATTTGCAAGGTTAGATCTCATGGAATACAGGGAGAACTAGCCATTTGGATACAGAACTGGCTCAAAGGTAGAAGACAGAGTGTGGTGGTGGAGGGTTGTTTTTTAGACTGGAGGCCTCTGACCAGTGGAGTGCCACAAGGATCGGTGCTGGATTCACTACTTTTTGTCATTGACATAAATGACTTGGATGCGAGCATATGAGATACAGTTAGTAAGTTTGCAGATGACAACAAAATTGGAGGTACAGTGAACAGCGAAGAGGTCACCTCCGATTACAACAGGATCTTGACAAGATGGGCCAATGAGCTGAGAAGTGGCAGATGGAGTTTAATTCAGATAAATGCAAGGTGCTGCATTTTGGGAAAGCAAATCATAGCAGGACTTATACACTTAATTGTAAGGTCCCAGGGAGTTTTGCTGAACAAAGAGACCTTGGAGTGCAGGTTCATAGCTCCTTGAAAGTGGAGTCGCAAGTAGATACGATAGTGAAGAAGGCGTTTGGTATGCTTTCCTTTATTGGTCAGAGTATTGAGTACAGGAGTTGAGAAGTCATGTTGCAGCTGTACAGGATATTGGTTAGGCCAGTGTTGGAATATTGCGTGCAATTCTGCTCTCCTTCCTATCGGAAAAAGTTGAGAAACTTGAAAGGGTTCAGAAAAGATTTATAAGGATTGGAGGATTTGACCTATAGAGAGAGGCTCAGTAGGCTGAGGCTGTTTTCGCTGCAGCTTCGGATGCTGAGGGATGACATTATAGAGGCTTTCAAAAATATAAGGAGCATGGATAGGTTATATAGGGAAAGAGTTTTCCCTGGGGTCAGGGAGTCCAGAAGTGGAGGGCATAATTTTAAGGTGAGAGTAGTAAGATGTAAAAGAGACCTACAGGGTAACTATTTCACACAGAGGGTGGTACGTGTATGTAATGAACTGCCAGGTGAAGTGGGGGAGGCTAGCACAAGTGCAACATTTAAGTGGCATTTGGATGAGTATATTGAATAGGAAGGGCTTGGAGGGTTATGGGCCGGGTGCTGGCAGGTGGGACTAGATTGTATTCGGATATGTGGTTGGCATGGACGGGTTGGACCGAAGGGTCTGTTTCCATGCTGTACATCTCTATGACTCTATGACTTATATTAATCTGTTTTTTGGTGCACCATACTGGTGAGAAAGTCCAAAGGGATATTCTCCATGATGAGCTTACAAAGACCCAACACATCCTGGGAGTTTCAGACATCCAACACAACAGAATATTATTTCCTAGCACAGAAAGTAAGGATATATTTTTTCCCATGTGCATCTGCGTAAGATACTCTGCGCAGGTGCAGGGAAAGAGAAACCGTGTCCATCTCCAATTCGGTCCCCCAAGACCCACTCTACCGCACCGAACACAGTGATCCGATATATACGAAACCTGCAGCAGGACCACATACAATGAGTAAGAATGCCTGTAGTCATTCTGCATTTAGGACATGCTGAAGATAATCCCACTTTGAATTTTGAGAGAAAATGTGGTGTTAGATAGGCCCTATGAAGAATTTGCAACTGCATGGAATTGGTCCTTTTACAGATCAAAATCCTTCGAGCATTTTCACAAATATTCTCCCATGTCTCCAAAGAGATCTAAACCCCCAACTCTCCCGCACAGACATCACGAAGCTGCACAGTCTTGTCTGAGGGGACACTCTCCAACAAATGATAAAGGGTACTGACAGAGAGTGTATTCTTAGCAGTAAGCACCCGCTTCTCTGTATCGGATCTATAAGAGTCTGTTAAAAGTGTGTGTTTTTAAAATCAAATCTCTAATCTGGAAAAAAACAGAAGAAATCTCTACTACGTAGTTCATACTTACGAGTTATTTGATCAAATGATATCATTGTTTCTCCCTCAAGTAACACGTGGTGGGCTCAGTGGTTTGCACGGCTGATTCACCGCACCAGGGTCACGGGTTTGGTTCCAGCCTTGGGTGACTGGCTGTGTGGAGTTAGTATGTTCTCAACTGTGACTGCGTAGGTTTCCTCCCACAGTCACAAAGATGTGCAGGTTAGATGAATTGGCCAATGCTAAATCACTCAAAGTGTTCAAGGATCTGTAAGTTCAGACATTAGTCAGGGTAGGTATAGAATGGTAGGGGAATGGGTCTGGGTGGGTTACTCTTCAGTGGTTCGAAGTTGACTTGCTGGGCCCAAGGGCTTGTATCCACACTTTAGGGATTCTACTAATTCTAAATCACCCAAGCAAGGTACTCCCCTGGCTGCCCACAGTTTACACCTGGAATCCATTATCCCCGGTTGACAACCCTGGTATAGCAATTAAAGCGGTAAGAAACATGGTTTTGGCTGTATTGCTCTCGATCTGACGCATTGTTCTTCAAGTTTTAACAGTATTGATAATAATTAGTTTTTGACAATACTCCATAAATCCCAGGCACGAACATAGGATGATTAAAAAAGCTTACTTGATTGCTTTTAATCTGGGAGATCTACCCCCCGCAATCTGTGGGGCAGTTGCAATTTTGTTAGCTTGATAAGGAATCGCTTATGGTGGCAAATAAAAGAGCTAAACCAGCCATTCTATTTCCGAAATATCTGTCTGGGAAACATCAAAGAAAACATTCACACGGCGTCTCGGAAATGAGGAAGGACAGTCATTTTAATAACAGCTATCCGATCTAGCCAGGATATTTGAATTGCCTCCCATCTTTGAAGGTTTTGTTTAATTTTGTCAAACAAATGGACACCGTTCACATTAAATAAATGATCAAAGACAGATGTAATGACTATACTGAAATAGGGAAACCACCCCCGTGACCATTTAAAAGGAAACCAGGATTTGCCCTTAGTATCAGGTATTTCCCTAAGATCTCCCATAGGCATGGCCTCCAACTTTGTAAAATTAATTTATTGCCCGGAAAGGCAACAAGCGAATTCATGCATTGCATCACATGACCTACCGAAATTACGGGATTTGACAAAAAACATAAGACCCTCATCTGCATACAATGTAATCTTTCGTGACTTCTATCCCACTTCTGGGTCAGATGTGTTGACATCCCACGGATGGACTCCTCCAGTGGCTCAATCCCCAACGTAAACAACAATGGTGAAAGGTGTCAACCTTGTCGGCTGCCTGGAGAAATATTAATATTACTGGTTGGCCACACTATTAGTGAGAACCGCAGCCAGAGGATCAGGGTAAAGGATCCTCACCCACTTGATAAAATCTTTGCGTAGACCAACCCGTTCTAATGTACAGAAGAGATCCGGCCACTCAACCCAATCAAATGCTTTCCCTCATCAAAAGAGATCAATAATCCCTGGACAGATTGTTGTTGACACTCTTGGATCATATTGAGTAAACTCTTCACATTGTAGGAAGATCTGCGGCCCTTTATAAAGACTGTTTGGTCCTCTTTGGTAACGGAAGGCAGCAAAGTTTCCAGCCTTAATGCACGGGTCTCAGAATGGATTTTGAAACCAACATTTAAATTTGAGATTGGCGTGTAAGAAGCACAATCCTCCAGGGTCTTCCTTTCTTCATCATCATAGAGATATGAGCCTCTCTTAAGGATGGAGGGATGGGTTCGTGACTGTATGAGTGACAGAACATGTTAAACATCAGCCCTGACAATAGGTTTATAAATTATCTATAAAATTCACGAGGAAATCTGTCAGGAATATGCACCTTTGCATTCTGAAGCTGCTTCACACCCTCTTGCGCAGACAATGGTGCATTAAGGCACACCACTTATTCAGGGTTACTCCTGAAAAATGAAAAGTGACTCCATTTTAATCCATCTGTCCTCATAATGCTCAGTCTGAAATAATTCGGAGAAAAATCTTGGACAGGAGACACCAAACTTTTTGGAATTGAAGGTAAGGATCCCAATACCTTCCCTAATTGAGGTAATAGCTTAGAGGGGCGCTCGTTTTCCTGGCAAGATAGAATAAATACCTGCCTGACTTATCACCATGCTCAAACAGCCTTTGTTTAGCAAAAGTAAGTTCCTTCTTGGCTGTCTGTGTGAGCGTGGAATTCACTGTAGACCGAAGCGTTGTAATCCTCTGCAGCTTAGCTACTGAGGGTCTATCACAGTATGCCCTCTCGGCTGCCCTCAGCTGTGCCTCAAACCAGCGTTCCTGCTCCCCCTTCTGCTACATCCTAAGGAATAATTATTCCCTTGGCATAAGCCTGAACAATTTCCCATAGAATGGATGGTTTACTGGTTGAATCTGAATTAATGGCTAAGAAAGATCTGAATTCATTATAGAAATACTCAATGAACTAACTAGTCTTAACAATAAAGGGATACATTCGCCAGTGTCTCGAATCTGTTATATTTCCCTAAATCTTTATCAATAAGTATGGTCAGAAATGGTAATATTCCCAATTGTGCAGGATGCCACCGAATCTAAGATTGTTGCAGGGATGGGGAAGAAATCGAACCTGGTGTGGCATTTCTGCGGGTAAAAGAAGATATTAAAAGCCCTACTTGTGAGGTAGATGTACCTCCAGACATCCACCAGCTCTAGTTCTGCACACAAATCCACCAATTACTTACATTATAACGAGGGTATTGAGGGACCTTCGGACATTCTGTCCACTGTGGGTTCCATAAGACAGTTGAAATCTCCTACGATAATGTGCCATGATGCTAGAAAATGCATCTACCAGGATTTTAAGAGGGTACGCCGAGGTGGGGGTGGGGGGTCGCAATTACTATTCAAAATATTGGATTATTTACCATAGTTCAAGGCTTGGGGGATTATGATCCTTCCGTGAGTATCAAATACAATCTAGTAATTTAAATGGAAGATTCTTCTTATCCAGTATGGCTTCTCCCCTACTCCGACTATTAAAAGACGAAAATTAAAACCCATTCAAACCCGCCCTGCTGGAACGTCAAATATTTCTTGTCATCGAGGTGCATCTGCTGCAATAGGACAAGGTCAACTCTCTCCTTGTTAAGGCTAGAAAGTACCTTTTTCCTCTTAACTGCGTCCCCTTAATGCTCAAGATATACCATTGAAGCATGACATTAGCCATACCACACTGGAACAACATTTGAACTCCAGAGAGGAAGAACTTGAATGACAAATCGCTGAGCATCAATGAAAAAAGACTCATCGAGCCTAAAAAAAACATACTAACTAAAACTACAACAACTAACACGCTTTCAAAATGTTCTACAACTAAATACATATAAAAACAAACAAAAAACAGGCTAAAAAGTGTCAATGACACTCAGGAGGGGCATTTACACCTCCCCCCTCCCCCACTGGGGGCAGTTGCACGTCGCAAATCTTTATCTTCTACCCTATTATCAATACAGCATCCCGGGCAATTAATCACAAACATCGGGATTGAACTTCCCTAACGTAGGCATTCAGTCTTCATGATCAGCTTCATAACTCCCTCCAGCTTGAGCCGAACCCGACACACAAACTAAGCACGAGAAAAACGAATAGTAATGTTAATCAAGTTAAAATTGTGTACTCTACCCTGACTGTAATTTAACATTACTTAATACCAAGAAAGATTCAACAAACGTTCTTTAAAACGAGAGAAGAATGGTTATCGATATCTATTAAAGCATCCAGCCTGCTTTATAGCGTCCACAAAGTTTTCGCGTCGTCTGGAGCGCCAATGGATCTATTGAAAGATCCACCAGTGCGTAGAACTATTGAAAGCATATGGAGCACCGCTGCGTTCATGAAGGAATACTGAATCTCAAGTTCCCTTAATCTTCTCTTGATATCATCAAAAGATTTTCTTTTCTGAATCTGCCGCTGAAAAGACCTGGAGAAAAATAATCCTGGAGTCCTCGTCGGATCTTTTCCCTGTGTTCTGGAAGATTCCATAAGTCTTTGATTGTCTCTGCAACTACGTAATTGCACAAGAACAGGGTGAGGGCTTTGGTCTGAGTCTGACCTACGCTCCATAACCCGATGAACTGTCTCACTCTTCACTCGTCCCTCTTCAGCTTCGAAGTGAAGGAACACGGCAGCCAGTTCTCGAAAAAAACTCACTGGCTGAACACCTTATGTCTCCAGCAGACCGATGATATGAACATTCTTCATTCTGCCCCTGTTTTCGAGGTTGTCAAATTGTTCATTTAAGATACGGACCTGTTTTCCAAGGGCGAGGATCCGCTCCTTAGAGGAATCGATCACTGACTCTGCCCCTGTAGTTTGACGCTCGACCTCATCTGTTCTGTTTCCAAGACTTTCATATTTGCTGCTCATATTTTTTGGAGCATGGCTGAGAGTGGTTCTAGCCTCCTGCTGAACTTTTCTTCAATCATGCCTTCAATCATTTCATGTAACTTGGTGAATTTGATGACCAAGACCTGCTGAGTAACTGGGTCCATCGAACGAGCAGAGGGGGTTGCAGGTGCGGCCACAGGCATGCTGAAAGCTTCTGACGGGTGCCCTGTGTGTTGGGACTTAGTCAATCCTTTCCCTTGTTTTGTCATTTCCACTTGACAAATTGGCATTATTCAGTATTCTGTAGCTCTTTTATTGTTGACCTTTAAGTAAATGACTGTGGTGGGGTGGGATCGAGCATTACTTTCAGGCCTTTCAGATCGCTGCAATCCTGATCCCCTTTAAAACTTTATCGATCTTATCCATTTTGTCTAATTCCTGGATTTCCTGGAGCCGTGTCATTCGGAACCACTGTCTACAATTTCCCCAACACTGCACATTGCTGCTCGATAATCCTTGACTCCTTTGTGATTCGTGAACATTGCCTCAAATGTATCCAATATCTCTGCCTCCCATGTTCTGCGGGGAAGAGTGTTTATAAGACTCACTCCACTCTGAGAAAACAAAAATAAACTGATTCATCGGTGTGTGAGATTAGCTTTATTTTTGCATTCGTATCTGAGCAATGATATTGTAACACTGGAAGCAGTTCATAGATGTTTCACTTCATTTATTCCATGCATGAAGGGCTGATATTATGGCGACTTTAACAGGCTACCGTTGGAATGAGAGCTGATTTTATTGAAATATACAAAGCCTTGTGGCGAGTGGATCAGGTATATACCAACTGGGAGTTTGTATAGCCCAATCTTGACGCCGTTGTCATTGAAACCCTACAGGGTGGCAACAGGACATTCGATCCATCGAGTCCACACCAACCCACCGAACATTATCCTATCCAGACCTGTCCCCTTACCCTATCCATGTAACCCTGCATTTCCCATGACTAACCCACTTAACCTACACATTCCAGGTCACTCTGGGTAATTTAGCATGGTCAATCAAATTAAGCTGGATATCTTTGAACTGTGGGAGGAAACTGGAGAACTGGGAAGAAACTCACACAGACATAGGAAGAATGATCAAACTCCACATCGAGGGTCGGACGAGGTTGGAATTGAGTTCAGCTCCTTGTTGATATGAGGCAGCAGTACTGACCACAAATCTAACATTCTGCTCCATTAGCCCTATTTGTTACCTGCGGCTGATGAAAGAAATCTGCCTGACCTGTTCCTATCACTGAACCTGACCCAGTCTGAGACCTTTATCATTGGTCATATCACCAACCTGGTTGCATTTAAAATTTGTTGTGAGCAGTGGAGGAGTGGAACTAGGAAAGGAAAAAGTGACACCCCCCAACCTCAGTCAGAACCGGAGTGAGGAAAAAATCACAAAGTGGGATTTCATTCAAGTGGGAATTCTCTTTCCCAGAAGTTTGAATCTTTATATTAATATTATATAATATTATATTATCTTTTTATGGCTTTGTCTGATTTTCCGTAGACAGATGAATCAGGGATAACGCTGCATGGAGAGAAAAATGCAGCTGGGAGCACAATGAGAGGAGCCATGACCTTCTTTACTGGTGGAGTAGTGTCAAAGGGCCGATTGGCCCACTCGTGTCCCTCAGCCCTGTATTCTGATGTCCGATTCAGCCCTTCGGATCTGGTACAGAGCGAGGCCACGCAGATGGTTAGATGTAGTTACGGAAATACACTTGGAAATTCCAGGTTTGGTCAGGAAGTGACCCCCCAGCCGCAATCCCTTTTTCCAGGCTTCCCCACTCTGTAACTTCTGCTCTGGAATTGCTCAGAATACTGCCCTCATATCCCATCCAGGGTTAACTCAGGCATTTTTTCTCCTGTCACGAATGCAACATTGTACAACACGACTTCCAGGAAAATAACTCATTAATTTCCAAAATCATAACATAAAAACTTAAGAAGTAGGAACATGACTCGGCTATTCGGCCCCTCAGGCCTGAACTCTCATTCAATAAGAACATGGCTGATCTACTTCCGGGTTCAACTCCAATTTCCTACCAAATTCCCTGTATCCCTCCACAACTCTCTAGTTTAGGGAATTCCAGACATTCACTACCTTCTGAGAGAGTTCATCATTTTTCACCTCAGATTGAAATCGATGTTCCTTATTCGGTATCTACTGCCTCGAGTTCGAGACTTATGTGAAACACCTTCTCAGCATCTACCTAGTCAAGCTCCCTCTGTATCTTGTACATTTCAGTAATATCACCCTCATTCATTTCAACCACAATGAATAATCTCCTCACCATTTTAGATGTATTCAATAATTCAACCCTTCCATCCCAGGAAGCCGCCTCATGAACCAACCTAGTTACTTGCTGCATCAGCATGCTGACGTTATGATTCATACACAGGAACACTCCAATCCCTTTGTACTGCTCCTTTTTTGGGAGTCCTCTTCATTAAAAACACAGCCAGCATTTTGGTTCTCAGTGTCATCCACAAACTCGGATGTATATTGCACTCAGCTTTCACCTTCAGGCTATCAGTATAGATTGTAAATAACTGATGCCGTCAGACTTATATTTGTGGTAATCCAGTAGATACGTCTTTATCATAAAGATCAATTAATCCTGACTCTCTGATTTCTATGTGTTAAGCAACTGTCATCCCATGCTAATATATTTTTCATCATACTACGAGTCTCTGTCTTGTGACAGAGCGTTTATTTTGTGATACCTTGTGAAAAATCTCTGGAAAGCCTCATGTTGACCAGTTCCCTTTATCAAATCTGCCTGTCACATTCTCAGGTGTTCCTGATGAAGGGCTCCTGCCCGAAACATTTAATTTCCTGCTCCTTGGATTCTGCCTGCTATGCTTTTCCAGCATGACTCTAATCTTGATATACTCGATTTTACAGGACAAAAATAGTTTCCCCTTCATAAAACCATGCCAACTCTGCATTAAGCTTTTCTAAGTGCGCTGCAATTCCTTCCTTAATAACAGGCTCTAGCAGATTCCCAGCAATAATGGTTAGGCTAAATTGTTCCTGCCTTCTGTCTCATTACTTTCTTGAAGACAGGCGCCACATTGGAAGTTCTCCAGTTTCACTGGAACACTCCTGTAATCCAAAGAGTTATGGAATATTTCACACAATGCCGCTAGTCACTCTGTGACCACTTCTTTTAAAATTAACTATGAATTACTGCTGACCTGCCTACCCTTATTCTTATCTGTTAGTTAAAAACCTTGTTCCTTTTGTTAGAGACAGTTCAAGAACTGCCCTCCTATTACCATACTGTTTATACAATTGACATGCTTACAGTACTTTTTCCACGAACAGTGAATTAAAATACTAGTGTAAATTATCTGCCTGTTCGCTGTGGCCGGTTCTCCAGTCACACCCTCCTAATGGCCTCAATGTACTTTCCTCACTTCACTTCTGCTTCAGCTCACACACACATCTTCAAGCTTTTTTTATGGAGATACGAAAGCTCTTGATGCATGTTCTATATCTCTGTCCGATTTATTACATCATATCTTTTCGTACATTTTCCTCACTTTCTAGATTCATACAGTCATATCGTGCACAAACAGACCATTTGATCCAACTTGTCCATGCTGACCAGGTTTTCTTATCTAAACTAATCTCATCTGCTTGCACTTGGCCCATATGCCTTCAAACGTTTCCCATTCATATGTTGGTCTAAATGCCTTTGAAATATTGTAGCTGTACAAGCATCTACCACTGTTTCTCTGGCAGCTCATTCCATAGATACATCACCCTCTGTGTAAAAAATGTTGTCACTTTGTCCCTTTCAAGTTTCTCCCTTCCACCTTAAAGCTATGCATTTGTGTTTGAACTCCCCGATCCTACAGAAAAGACCTTCGGTATTCACTCTATCCATGCCTCCCATGATATTATAAACTTATAGAATGCCACCCCTCAAACTCGTACACTCCATCTGATACTAACTTCAAGATCAAACATTTAACGATAAGCTCGACAAATTGGAAAGAATATTAAAAATGACAGGTAAAGAAAACAGCCCAAATGTCATACTGTTAGTTTTGTTCTATGTTACAAAACTAAGGCAGCATGAAACTCTTACTCGTGCTAATAAGAGGTCAAGCACCTGACTTCCATAGTGTGAAGGCAGTGATGATGTATACTGTCAAAACGTATAGATCTGGATCTATTTAATACCACATGGTCAACATTCTCCCTCCTGTTCTTCCTATGACCTTGTGTGGTTGTGTCTTCTTCATCTTACGCTCAGTTCGAGAGAACCCCTTTCCCCCATTTACACCTGAATTGAAACCCATTTTGCATTATCTTCTCGTTTACCACTGCTAATAGCCCGCTTATCTTTTGCCATGCCCTCTTTTCCAAGTCACCCATCCCCCATCTACGGCAAGGGATTACAAAGCCCAGTTTCCAACCTTTTTCAGTTCTGAACAAGTCACACTGGGCTTATAACGTCAACTCTGTTTCTGTATTTCTGCAGATTCTGTCAGGCCTGCTGAGTTTCTCCAAAAACGAATAGGCACAGCAAAAAATTCAATTAAATAAATAACTATGGATACTGGAAATAAATACATAAATTGCTGGAGAAACTGTGAGCTTTGTAGAGGGTCACTGGATCCGAAAGATTAACTCTGCATTCACTACAGAAGATGCCGCCGGACGTGCTTTATTTCTTCAGCAATTTCTGTTTTTGAACAAGTTCCAATGACGTGTGTGAAAGCTGCTCAAACGCCCTGTCCAACACGGAGTGCCCAACACTGGGTACTGAACAATAACGCAAAGTGCTTATTTTCATTCGCTCAGAAACTGCATAAGGCTGGCATCACTGACACCAGAGAGCTCATAATCATGGTCAGGGAAAAAACCAGAGGGAAACACATTCAATTCAAATGCAGAAGATGGCATTATGAGAAAGGAACCGTTTCAGATGAATATGTTAAAGGGTTTGAGTAATGTAACAAATTTGAAGCATGACACTAAGGAGAACTCTCAGCAGAATGAGAATATGAAAGTGTTACTGCATCAGAAACCAGGTTCGTTCACTGAGTACAAGGCTGATGGGTGAATGGGTTTCGATGTGAACTGGGGAACAGTCAGTAGAATTGAATTGCAGATATTGCAGCTCAAACTAGGCTATCACGTGATGCTGTAGACAACAGCAGCAACAGAAGCAGGATTGTATTCAAACATAATCTGCCACATTTTCCCCAGGATATTCCATCAGTCTACCATTACCATCAAACCGAGTGATTGTTCAGTGACGAGTGTGGGTGAACATGCCACGGTCAGAACCATGTGTACCTAAAGCTGATGACAAACCATCAAAGCTACGGCGCTTGAGTGGTTTCATTCCAAACAGCAGAACTAACATCTGATAGAGAGGATGAAATGATCCCAAGACCAACAGATCAGATCTAAGCTCTGCAGTCCTGCCACATGCAGACATAAGTGTTGGTGTACTCTTAAACAACTTACTGGAGGAGAGGACACCAGAAATATCCCCATCCTAAATAATGGAACAGCCCTGCACCTCAGTGAAAATGACAAGGATATAGTATCTGCACCATCCTCAGCCAGAGGTGTTGAATGATTCAACTCACCCTCGCCATGATGCCCACAGAATCACAGATGGTAGTGTTCAACAAATTCGATTCGCTGCATGTGACATGAGGAAACAGCTGAACACAGTAGATACGACAAAGGCAATGGGTCCTGACTCCATTCCTGCAATAGGACTGAAGACTTGTGCTGCACAACAAGCCGTGTTCCTGGGGAAGATGTTTCATTACAGCTCCAACTCCGACATCTCCCTGACAATGTGGAAAATTACTCAGCTATGTCCAGTCCCCTAATAGATGAATAATTACATTCTGACCATTTCACACCCCCTCAGTCACTTCACGATAAACAAATTGGTGGGAGTTCATCTTGACAGAGTTGTGAAGCAGTACAGAAATAACCCGCTCAGTGTGGTTTCTAATAGGTTCCTATGTGGAGATGGTGCTGTTGTGGAAATGTCACTAGATTACTAATCCAACACAGGATTATGCTCTGGCAGCTGATGGAAGTTTAAAAAAATAAAATATCAAGATCTAGAATCTGGTGATGGTCACAGTGACCTTGCATCCAATGTTGATTGTAAACATCGATCTCCTTCCACAATGTATTTTCAGGAAGTGAATCTCCCGTGCTTTCCTGGTCTGGTCTAAAAGTGACTCCAGACACACAGACATGTGATAAAGTCTTCAATGGTCCCTGAAACAGCCAAGCAAGACTCTCAATTGAATCACACTGCTCCAAGGTCTTAAAGGATAAAACCAGTTAGAATAAACGGCACCAGCCACCATATCAGAAAAGGGAACGGGAATCACAGTCCTGTTGACCCTGCAGCAACCTCCTTCCTAACATCTGAGAGCTTGTGACAACATTTACAGTGCTTTCCCACAGACTGCACAGAAACATCGGGAAAGGAATAGGTCATACAACACATTGCGCCTTCCCCATTCTAGTTCATGGAGAAAATCTCCACAATGCAGTTTTCCCGAAACAGTGTTCATATCCATTAGTATGTTTAAACATTGTGAAATATAAAATAAGAACTGTTGTAGTCCCTTCAGTCCATCAATCTTGCTCCTCGATTCAATATACAGGCAGTTTTCTGATAACGCGGGTTTATTAAACGTGATTTGACAGCAATGCGATTCGTGAATTGTGCACCTTTTCTCTATAAAGTGAGCTCCCGCTCACTGTGGCGCGATTCCTTGCCAGGCACCAGCTGAACAACAAAACCCAGCTTCAGGATCCTCTGTCTGCAAAATGCACCCTCTGAGTGTTCAGCTAAAACAGGAATGCAATCCCCTCTGCAAAGCCTTAAACCTGAGCCTGAATCGGGAAAGTGTTCTCTCCAATTAGAAGGAACTTTATTTCAAACTGGGGGAGAATCTTGGGGAGAAATGGAATTCCATGTTGGCATCAGGTGGTCAGTCAGCCCTGCGCGCTTTCAGGTGAAGAATTTGGTGAAAGGTGCAGGGATGTAGCCAGTGACTGTATTGTGAAAGTGTTGTGTTTACAGCACTATTTCATTACAATATATGATTTAAAGGTTTAATTAGACTGCGCTAGGGTGTGTGTGTTAGACGAACTTTAATTTTGGTTTTTTACTGATATTTTGCGGTTTGCCCATTATTCTGTTTTCCCCATAGGCCACATTATTATTATTACATGATTTTCTGCAACACATGTGATGTACAGGAACACAGCTACCACGTTATTGAAGAACAACCTGTAATGATATTTGATCCTCTATCTTCATACCATACCCTGCTCTCTCCCTATCCCTTTAGTTTCCAGAAATCCATTTTTATATTCAGTGCCTTGGTTTCCACAGTCTGATCTGGGAGATAATTCTCCAGGTTCACCAGTCTCTGAGTGCAGACACTTATTCTCATCTCAATGCAGAGTGGTCTGTCTGTACCTAATACTGTGGCCCCTTGTTTTGATGTCCCAGCAAGGGAAATAGTCACCCCTGCTTCCAATCTGTCTTGTCCTGACAGAGTTATATATATTTCACTGAGATCTCCACTCATTTTCCTAAAGCCCATGGAATTCAGGCCTAGCCACCCCAGATTCTGCTCCCACAACAGCGATCAGTCTGGTCATCTTCGCTGCTCTCCCTCAATGTCAGGTTTGTCCTTTATTAGGTAAGAAGACCAAAACTGTACATAATACTGCACAGTGTTCAAGATGAGGTCTCACCAACGCCCTGCAGTAAAACACCCTTACTCTTGTATTCAAATCCCCCTGAAATGAAGGTGAATACACGATTTATCTGCCTATCTGCTTTCTGCTCCTGCAATATTGCTTTCAGTGACTGGTGTACAGGGAGATCCAGATCCTTTTCAATGTTACAGCTCCCCACTTGTTGGGTCTGTGTACACTGGTCAGCGTGCCAATGCCATTCCCAGTACTGACTTCATGATTCAGATCTCATTGCCCTACACTGACCTCGGAGGGCTGCACAGAAGAAACAAAAATACAGTTTAAGTTCCTTTATAGATCAACATTTTTCAACCAATCCCTTTTCAAATGATAGGCTCCAGTTCTGTTTTTCCCATCAAAGGTCACAATATCACATATCCCCCGCCTCCCCTCCCCATTGCTCCTCATGTGCCACATATTTGCCCAGGCACTCCACTTGTCTCAATCACCTTGGAGCATTTTGACATCCTGCTCACTCACTCACAATCTGATATTGTTTAGTGCCATCTGCAAACTTGAAAATATTGTACTTGATCCACTCAATCATACATATGATGTGTATTGGGAATAGCTGGGGCCCAAACCCCAACCCTTGCTATATCATCCAAGCCTTCCATTCAAAAAATGCATTCTTTTATTTCTACTCACTGCTTCCTGACAGCTCTCCCATTCTAAAACCATATTAGTCCCAATCCCAGAGGATTTGAATTTGCATAATAGGCTTTATCAAAAATCTTTCTGAAAATGCACATATTTCATTGATTGCTTCTCCATAATTATGCTAAAGGAACTTTCTCAAATATGATTCCCATTTGATCAATCTCTGTTGACTTTGTCTGTGCTCATTAATTTCAGTTCCAATACTTCCTCGAAAACTGTTCAGGTGCTAATTTCATTCTATTCCCTTTTTCTAAACAAACTAATGTTCACTAGTTTTGTTGGGAAGTTTTCTTTTTTGTTTCGTTTTCTTATGTGAAGACATAACTGAAGTATTTGCTCCACAGTTCTGCTTTTTCCCTGTCCTCAATTATCTGGTATCAGACTGTCAGAAAGCTGCACCTTTTTTTTTCCCGTAATTTTGCCATTGACATATTTTCAGAAGATATTACAAGTTCAATCTTAAAACCCTTGTTAACCCTTAAAACCCTTCAGAAACCCATCAATTCCTATCTTAAGCTACTCACTTATTGATCTTCCACAGCCATACAAACACAGAAGCACAGACTTTGTCCCATCAACAATACAGCACGGTCGACATAAGCCCCACTTACCAACACAAGACCGTAGCCGTGAATCTTATGGCATTTCATGTTCACAACCGTGTATTTTCTGATGGTTGTGAAGTTACCTTGATAATTCTTCTCTCAGGAAGTGCATTCCTGACCCCAGCACCCTCTGAGTGAAAAACAATCCTCAATTCCTCTCCACATCTAAAATCCTTCACTTTATAATGTGCTTCATTGTTCTTGGCCCTTTGCCTAAAAGGAACAGCTACCATCAATCCATCCTGTCCATGTCCCTCGTAATCCTATCCTTCTGAATCTCGGCCCACTCAGCCTTCTCTCCTCCAAACTAAACAGCCCGAGCTTATCCCGCCTATCTCCATAGCTCATATGCTCCATCCGAGTGAACATCCTGGTGAATCTCCTCTGAGCCCTCTCCACCACAATCACACTCTTCCTGTAATCTGGCTCCCAGAACTACAATCAGTATTCCATCTTGGCAAAAGCAAACTTCCGCATAGCTCTTATAATCTATGCCTTGATGAATAAAGGTTATATCTACGGTCCCTATGCTTTCTCAAATTGTGCATTAACCGGTTTAGTCACAATCAGGGATTTGTGGAGAAACACCCTCTGAGCTTCCTCGTGTGCTGCCATTCATTGAGTTCTCCCCTGTCCAGTTCCTTCTTCCAAAGTGCATCATTTCATATTCATCAGGGTTACATTCCATCTGCCATTGATCCACCCATCTGACCATTCCATCTGTATCTTCCTGTAACATAAGACCTTCCTCCTCACTGCCAACCACCCGGCCAATCTTTGTATCAAACGCAAACTTAGTTGTCACACTCGCGCCACCCCCGTCTATATTCACAGCTGCATCACTTATGAATACCACAAATAATCAGGTTAAAGATGACACAACACCAGGTTATAGTCCAACAGGATTATTCGGAGGCACTACCCTCGAAGAGCTGCTTCTTCATCAAGTGGTTGTGCGCTTTGAAATCTCGTTCCTCTGAATAAACCTGCTGGACTATCACCTGGTGGTATGTGATTTTTAAGTTTGTCCACCCCAGTCCAACACCAACACCTCCGTATCACAAATAATAAGGGACACAGCACTGATCCCTGTGATACACCATTGGACACCTGTCTCAGTCACACTAACAGCCTTCAACCACTACCCTCTGTCTCCGAACAGTAAGGTGATTTGGATGCAACTTGGCAAGTCACGAATGACTCCTACTTGTTCCTTTGTTATTCTTTTCAGCTTGACACACTTACAGAATATCTGGGGATTCTCCCTAATCTTGCCCTACCAGCAGTTGTCTATGCCCCTGTTTTAGGCAGTTCTCACAAAGTGAAGAATTTCCTCATTATTGCGGTCTTAATTGCTCTGTCTCTTAAACTGCAATTATTTGCCTTGTATGTGGAACTGACAGCCAGGGAAACGTTCTGTTTATTTCCAACTCGGCATATGTTTTGTGAAGTTTCCAAGTTTCATTGTGACCCTCCTCTCATTCGTTCAAACTCTAAAGAACACAGGCCGAGTTTCCTCATCAGGCAATCTCGCCATCTAGGGATTAATCTGGACAATGTCCATTGGACTTTTTTGTGGTCAGTATATTCTTTCTCAGATTGGGTCACCAACATTTTACACAATGGATGTAGGTTTGCTCACTTCATTTCCAGACGTTTCTTTATCTTACAAGGTTACATCTTCAGTGGACCTCATACGAAACAATGCTTAAAATTTTTTGCTTTCCATTTATATGCTTGGATTTCTTTGTATTGCTGATGCTATTTCCTGTGGCGAAGTCACTTCCTGTTTCTTTTCTCAGAGGGTGGTTGTTGGGGTATGAAAACTAATAGCACATCGAGTTAGACATCTGTCAGGAAGACATATGGATTTTCTCCATTATTACTGTTAATCCCTAAATATCCAATATCACATGCTGTATAATAGATTCCAACAGTTTCCAACTTGCAGATGTCACGTTAATTGTTCGGCAGTTCTCCAAACTATGTCTTCTTCCTTTTGTAGATGCTTGGATTCCTTCCATTAATGTATAGTGCTTGGACCACGTTTGCTAACTTCCATTTATCCACAATGGCTTCCAGCCTCTGCAGAATGCACAGGAAAATGAAACACAGTCATCGACTGTGCAATTAATATTTCTGTTGCCGATATATGTCTGACATTTTAATATGAAGTACATTAGGTTTGTCAGACTTAGCAATGCTCAATCCAGTTACATTCTCAAATACCTCCTTGTTACTGACATATGTTGACTTTATGTCTTCAGTTGCACAAGCACGACATGATCACTTGGTATTTCTGAATGATTTTGTGGATCTTCCTCCGTGAAGACAGATGCAAAGTAACTGGTTATTTTTTTGGTCATTTCCCTGTTTTTCACAATAAACCCTCCTCTCCCGATTACCAATTTCCATATTTGACCTTGCTTTTGTTTTGTTTCCTTTGAAATACAGCTTGTAGACTTATGCAGTGTTTTTGTTCTTGTTTGTTAGCATTCATGTTCTGTTTTTGATTTCCTGATCAATTTCATGGCCCTTGTTTCTAGATCGTGAACTTCTCCGAATTCTCAGGTTTTCACAATGACTGAAATTCTTCCGAATCCACTTCCTATCATTAATACCTTTTCTAATTTGTGTTAAACATCATTGTGTCATTTTCCCTTTCTTTGGTGTTTTTACCTGAAATAAATAGACGTATTTTTCAGACTTTGCATTATTTCTATAAATCTCCTGGTCCTGACCAGATATATTCAGGAACACTGCAGGAGGATAGAGAAGGTATTGCGGGAGCCATGGCTGATATTGTTACATCATCGCTGGCCAACAGGTGAGGTCCCGGAGGACTGGGGGAGTAGCGAATGCTGTGCCTTTACTCAAGAAGGGCTTAAAAAGAAAAACTTTGGAACTATGGACCACTAAACCTAAAATCTGTAGCAGGTAACTTCCTTGAAAAGGTCCTGAGAGATAAGATATACGTGTTTTAGGAAAGACAGGGTGTGATTCGGAGCAAGATTAGAGTGGTGCAAGAAAAGCACAGCAGAGCAAGCAGCATCCGAGGAACAGGAAAATCAACGTATCGGGCAAAAGTCTATCATCAAAGTTAGCACGGCTTTGTGCATCGGACACCATAGCTCACAAATTTGTTCGAATTCTTTGACGAAGTGACCAGCAACTTTGAGGAGATCAGGGTGGTATGCGTAGTCTATATGGATTCAAGTAAGGCCTTCAATAATCTTCCACATGGTGCGCTGCTCTGGAAGGTTAGATCTCATGAAATTGAGGAGGAGCTGACAAATTGGATATAAAGTTGGCTTGATGGGAGGAAGCAAAGAGTAATAGTGGAAGGATGCTTGTCAGACTGGAGGCCTGGGACTAATGGATGCATCGTGGCGATGCTGGCACCACTATATATTACATATATCTATAATTTAGATGAGAATGTACGTGCATGATTTATAAGTTTGAAGGTGACAATAAAATAGGCGGTTACATGGAGAATGACAAAGGTAATCAGAAATTTCAGAACTTACAGCAGCACCTTGATCAGCTGGGGAAGTGAGCCGAGAAATGGGAAATGGATTTTAATGCAGATCAGTGCAAGTTCTTGCACTTTACAATCTCAAATCAATATCGGAGTTTTATGGTGAATGGCTGTGTCTTCAGGAATGTAGTTGAACAGAGGGACCATGGAATTCAGGGACATGGTTCTCTGAAAGTTGATTCAGAGGTAGACAAGGCAATGAAGAAGACTTTTGGCACACTGGCATTCATCAGTCAGGGCACTAAGTAGCGAATTTGGGGAGCTATGCTGCAGACTACGGGGCACTGATGAGGCCATACTTGTAGCGTTATGTTCAGTTTTGTTAACTTTTCTATAGGAATGATGTTATTAAACTGGAATGAGTGCAGAAGAAATTTACGACGATGTTGCCAAGGTCTCAAGGCTCTGAGTTAGAGGGAGAGGTTGGAAAAGCTAGGACTGTTTACTTTTGCGTGTATGTGACTGGGGAGAGGATCTTATTGAAGGGTATAAGATCATAACAGGCATGGATAGAGTGAATGCTCTCAGCCTTTACTTCCCTGGATTGGACAATCACGGACTGGAGGGCATCAGTTTAAGATCAGAGGAGTAAGAATAAAAGGGAACCTGAGGCGCAACTTTTTTACACACAGGGTGATACGCATATGGAATGAGCTGCCAGCAGAAGTCGTTAAGGTGGGTACATTCACAACATTTAAAATGCATTTGGACAAATACAGGATAGGAAAGGATTAGAAGGATGCGGGGCAATGGCTGGGAAATGGGGTTAGTGTGAATTGACATTTTGGTCGGAATGGATCAGTTTGGGCCGAAGGGCCTGTCTCCATGCTATAGGACTCTATAACTCTAACAACCATTGCTTATCTCCCACTGAATGTTATTTTTTATTTTCCCAATTCACTGGAACAAACTTGACCTTCTCGGCTCCATGCATCCATCATTGACCAAAATGTACAAACATTCTATATTGTATGCAGACGCTGTGTAAAATACAACATATTAATGTCACTACTCCTCCAAAGCTGCTTCAGAGCAAGGACATTGATTAGTCCTCCTGACGACACAACACCAAATCCGAAAAAACTTGATCTCTAGTTTGGTTCAATACATACTCTTCAACCCACCTGATATACATTTAGGGAATTTATTTTTCACAGTATGAGCAGTCACTTAGTTAACGCAGTTGAGATGCAACTTGAGACCATCCAATAAGACTGCAGTATCCATGATATTTGCATGTCTAATTTTCAGCGCATATGACGCTCAGAATTTCTGCGACAGTTTTAGTTTCGATATATATTACACCAATGTTTGCTTCTCCTTGTTATTTGTTAGCTCCCCTTAAAATGAATCTGAGGGACATGGTCTGTGGCGTCATTGGTGATAGATTTGGACAAGACATTCCGGAAGGGTCACCTTGTGATACAGGCCAAGCGTTAATAACCTTCTCCGCTCTGTCTGGATAAGTGTCACCATATTCCATCTGCTCCTTCACACTCCCTGTATGCCTGTTATAGCACTGACCCCCGAACAAGGCTCACACTCTATTTCCAAATAAGGCTCAGGCATTTCCAAACTCACGATTGAATTCAGCAACTTTCTTCCTCACTTTCTCTGTCACCTACACAATACCCCCCACACTAATAATACTAAATTGATTTACAACTGTTGACTGACTCATTCCGGACCCCTCACCATTCCCCCCCGCCCCACATCCACCAGCACTAACAGCAGGGTCACTCATTTCCACTCTCCCTCCCTCTCTCCCTTTCTCCTGTTCCAGGAGAAACTGTTTGGAATGGGACAGAAAGGGCCAAGCCGGGTGGTGCTGTGCCTGATATCTGTTCCCTCACACCCCCTTCTCCCACCATGTGGGGAGGAACCTGGCATGAGCCGGACAGAAACAAGATGGCTGATGTGGAGCTTCTGAAACATCCACTTCCCATCAACTGAGTAAAGAGCGACATTCAGTTCTCACTTTAAACCCACTGTCAGTTCCAACGTCAGTCCATTCAGTCCCAAACAAAAACCGATACCTCACTGCACAGAGATGCAGACACTGAAATGCACAGACATTGGTAAACACCCCAACATACTAACATGCACAACACATATAAGGAGATGGGCATACACACAGATTGCAACACACAGAGACACATACAATTGCACACAAATAGACACAAACACACATAGAAACACAGAGGCTGATACATAGGTACACAGATGTAGACACACAAATACACAGAAAACAATCACTTGGACATACACATACGGACACACACACACACACACACATATATACAAACATGCACACACAGACACAAGCACTAGTGTCATTAAGACACAAATCGACACATTTTTTGGTTTATAAAGGGATCAAGGATTCTAAGGAGAAGGCAGGAGATTGGGTTTAGTGTACATACAAGAAATTATTGAATGGCATATTAGACTTGGTGGGACGAATGGCCTCATTCTGCTCCTTTTTTCATGCTCATGTGGTGTTATGCTGTCAAGTATTCATTTTCTGAGATTGCAGCAGAGGCTGGATTTGATACATATTTGACTGGAAAGAGTCAGTGGGAATGTGGGACAGGTTTGGAGGGCAGAATATTTTATGGTTATTCATAATTATTATATCCTTAAGTGTGAAAAGAGGTGGTGATTTGATGTGAGGTTAGCACAATTTTAATGTAATGGGTCCGAAAATGAAATAAAGATGACCCTTTCCATTTAGTGCTGTGCGGTCTGTGGTATCCTCATCCTCAGGGAATAGGGAATATTGAGGATACTTTGAGGATGGAATATAGACTGAACTCGACTGATCTTTGCTGGACAGGAGAGTCAATGTTTATCGGGAACAGACAGAAGAGGGATGATCAGATACAATTGGACCAGCCATGAGCATTCTGAATGTGTTGTTATCTCAATCCACCCTCGATGCTGTTGTAGAGATATACTGCTGCCCCTACTCCATGTGTTGTTCCCTCAATCCACCACTCAAAGCTGTTACAGAGATATACTGTTGCCCCTACCTCATGTGTTGTTCCCTCAATCCACCCTCGATGCTGTTACAGAGATATACTGCTGCCGCTACCCCATGTGTTATTCCCTCAATCTACCATCGAGGCTGTGACAGAGATATACTGCTGCCCCGAACCCTTGTGTTTAGATTAGATTACTTACAGTGTGGAAACAGGCGCTTCGGCCCAACAAGTCCACACTGCCCCGCCGAAGCGCAACCCACCCATACCCCCACATTTACCCCTTACCTAACACTATGGTCAATTTAGCATGGCCAATTCACCTGAATGTGTTGTTCCCTCAATCCACCCCTCGATGCTATTCCAGGGTAGGGGACCACCCCAATCCGTCAGACACGATCGTTATAATGAGACAAGAGGAGACCATTCTGCCCCTCTAAGAAATTACACAGGAATATCGAATTAAGTAATTCAGATCGTTGGGTATATTACACAGACCAGGACGAGGCCATTCAACCCGCCTGAGCGGCTACACAGGAACAGGGAATATGTCGCTAGCAGGAAATAGTGAGTAGAGAGAAATGTTTACTTTCAGGCTGCAAAGCTCTAACTGATGGAGTGCCTCAGAGATCACTGTGGGGTCATCAATGACCAATAATCTGTATCAATGATCTGGAGGAAGGGGAGGGAATGGCTTGGAGCTCAATTAGCACGTACACCAAGATTCATTGTGTCGTCAAATTGAGATACTGAGTCTGCGATATGATTATAGACAGGGATGGTTAGTGTGCAATCCTTCAGTAGAAATAACAACGTAAATTGTCTGTTTTGGCATGAAGGATAAAATAATGGTAATCAATTTAAATGGAGAGAGATTGCAGAACTCTGTGATACAGGAGGTTTCCATGTTCCTGGGACATGAATCATGTGAATTCAGTCTGCAGATGCAGCAAGTGATTTGGAAGGTAAGTGGAATGATGCTGTTTTTGACAAAAGGTTAAGGTTTAATTGCAGGAATGTTTTACTGCATCTGTACAGGGCATTGATGAGACCACATCTGAAGCACTGTGTACAGTTTTGATCCCCTAACACTAAAATAACAGGATATAATTATTTTTGAAATTTTCAAAGAGGTTTCCCTTTTCTCATTCCTGGGATGCCGGCCTTTGGTTATGGGGGATAATCAGTTCCGATCTTCGCCTAGAAATAGCATTGAACCACCATGAATTTCAGAAAAGTGCATCAGCTGGATGGATATTATCTCTTGTCAGGGAGACTAAAGCTAGAGAAAATATTTGAAGAAAAAGATGTATTGAAATTAACACACAATACTATGAAGACACCTACCAATATTTACAAATTACACAGACACGTGTAAGTATGTTATCAAATTATAAAATGGGGACATTTTTTGAGATTGAATGGAATTGTGTACAACAAGAGCAATGATGCCGCTGCATATAATCCATAATCAGGTTTTCCCGAGAATGTTCCAGGAGAGCACACATGGTCCAGTTTGGTGTTCAGTTGACATTATTGTATGTTTCAACACAGAGAGGGAGAAAATTGTTCACTGCCTGAGAATCAATAGCCAATTGATCCCTTTCTCTTACTTTGTTCCACCAGATAGCAAAGTGTCAGTCTATAAAATCCCTGAGTTATCTTTGCCACTTGTGGTGGATTCCTGGTGAGGATTCATTGGAAACTGTCATATGCCCGAAACAAAGGGAATTCAGCCAAATCCAAATGTTCCAGAAAGAAATCCCACAATCAGTAGCTTATTTGAACAGAATAGCTTCAAAGGCAGAATAACATTTGGAACACTCTGTCATTTTACTATTTGATATGAGTTCAACGTTCTGTGTCTGACATTTTCTTTCTAGAAAATGACCTAATCTGAGACCGATATCATTGGTACATCATTAAACTGGTTACATTTGAGATTGGTGTAACCAGTGGAGGTGTGAGACGCAAAAGGAAACAGTGACCCTCCAACATTGGCTAGAACACAAATGAGAAATTTTCAAAGGGCTGTCCAAGTGGAAATTCCCTCCCCAGAAGTTTGTGGTGCCTGGATGTTTACATTTATTCAAAGTTGTATTTGTTGACATTTGACAGAAAAGTGAATGTAGAAAATGGTATACAGACAGAACAGTGCTGGGGAGATCACAATCACATGACCCATAATCTTTGTGCATGGTGGAGCGGTGACAAAGTGTCTAATGGCACACTCCTGCTGCTCAGTCCTATGTTCCTATGTTCCATCCAACCACTCACAGCTCCTGCAAGGAGCAGTTGGAGGCCACTTGCTCCAAATACCTGATCCACAGTAACACAGCATCTCATTCAGTCCCTCAAGACTGTCACACACACACGGTTTAGTGTGGGTTGGAAAATACTATTTGGAAATCCAGGCTGGGTTCGAAAGACGCCTCTGGTCTCTTTGCAGAGTGTCTCCTCACTGCAACTTGTGCTTTATTTGTTGGTCATAATACAGGCCCAGATTCACTGTGAATACAACCCTCATATCTCACCCAGAGATGACTCACAAAATACTTTGCTCTGTCTGATTGCAACATTCAATAACAGAACGTTTATGAAAATTACAGCTATTAAATTTGTAATTACAGAATATGAGGACAAAAGAAACCGGATCAGCTAATTCGGACGATCATGCCATTGTCTACCATCATGGCTGATCTACTATTGGCATTAACTCCTTTTTAATGTCCAATTATTCACATCCCTTAGCTGTCTGACAGCTCAAAAATCCATCTACCTCCTCCTTAAAGACTTTCAGTGATGTAGATCCCATAACTCGCTAGCCCAGATAATTCCTGACATTGATTACCCGCTATGAGAGGAAAACATTCCCTACACATACATCGTCACCTAATTGATATGAACGAGAGGTGAACACAGGGGCTCAGCAAACAGTGAATGGCTCCGATGTCAAGTGAGTATTTGACTGAGGATGGCATCAGGATCACCTACTTATTTGAGCTAAATGGAAATCAGGTATAACCTCCCACTTGTCTGGGTCTTTCAGAGCACAAAGAAAGATGCTTTTGGTCGGTGGCCAACAGCCCTAACAGTTCCTGGACATCTCTGCAGGAGATCCTCAGGTTTGCCTCCTCAGCACAAACATCTTCAACTGCTATATCAATATCTTTCCCCAACATAAGATCTGAAGTAAGGATGATGACTGAAGATCACACAATATTCAGAGATTTTGTGCCCCCCCAGCTCCTGAACCATCTTGTGTCCATGTGCGGCAAGACCTGGACAGCATTCCGTTTGTGCTGGTAAAGTGTCGGTAACATTCACGTAACAGCGCTGCCAGACCCTGCACATTTCCACAGTTAATAGAGGAGCTCAATCAGCATCCCAGGCTGGTTGCACACTGATATGTGGAAGCCATTGAGCCCGTGGAAACTCATGAACAAGAAGAGGGACAGCCCATTCAATCCACCTGCCTATTCTACAGGAATAAGAGGGGTCTGGTCAGTACATCGAGCTGTTAAACAGGAACAGGCAGAGCCTAATCAGACCCTTAAACCTGTTTCATGAGACCAGGAGGAGGCTATTCAGCCCCACGAGATAGTTATACAGAAACAGGAGGACGTCATTGATACTCTAACATTACAAACCAATAAAACCGAAACTGCATTGATAGGGGGCTCCATGGTGTTAATCATGGTTCCATTGTTTGTAGAACGTGTGCTACCTTAACATGGTTTGCTGGCAGTGATAAGGGAAACCAAATATTTTGTGTAAAGTCTCAAGTAGGCAGCTTCCATCTCCGAGAAGACACTCCCATGTGCTCTATGTAGGTCAGAAGCTGCTGGGAAGAGTTAACTCTTTTATAATGAAGGTACTGTTGCTGCTGTCGGGATTATGGATGGTATTATGTTCATTGCAGGATCACGCACCAATTGAACTGCATTAACTGCATTCAAAAGCCTGAACCTCTCTCTCTGTTTCTGAATCGAAATAGGGAGTGGGGATGGTTGGGTGGAACGTTCTCAGAGGCTCTTAAACTATCGAGAACCATGTAACCCGATTGAAAAAAAGCCATGGAATTTATCACCTTAACAGTGTCTGTTTAGAACATCATGAGTGATTGTGCATCCCCCTGAATGTTCAATGCAATCACCTTATTCTCTCACAGAGCTTCACTCACTGTTCATGTTACCATCATCCCAGGGATTAGTCTGGTGAGACTTGAGAGAAAGTCTATCCACAGTACCCCAAATACTGCCTCAATACACTCAGGGATGATCACAATAATCCTTTCCTCTCACTTAGACAGCGCCGTTTCCTTTCTGTGTTATGAAACGCCATTATTTCTCTATGCACTACGACTGACATGGAATTTATAAGTTCCTTATATCTGTACGTCAGCATCAATAAAGCCAGCACCAGAGTTGCCTATGGAGATGTGCATCACACTCGGGGAGCATTTCAATGAGATCGAATACACCTAAAAGATGTAATGATCACCTACCTGAATAGAAATGAGCTGTACAAATACGGAAAACAGGGAGAGGGTGGGAGCTACCTTTACTTTTGTTCTTCTCTCACAGGATGTATGCAGCCCTGGTCAGGGCAGCATGTTACACCAATCTTAAATTGAGTGGCTGTTTCAGTTGTTCCACAGGACAGTAAAGAGTAAAACACATTGCTGGGGGCTTGTCGTGTTACAATTCAGGATAAATTCTCCTGGTTAATTAAAACCAGCAACACAGAAAAGATTTATCCAATGCGGTAATGTGTGATGTTTCTAGAGTCTAAGAACTATTTAAAGTAAAAATTAACAACTTTATTTCTTAAAGTTTTACAGAGAATAATAATCGAACGAATATTTACAACTTCTTCCTCTAACCTATCTTTGACTTCCCCCCTCCACAATACGAGTCAGATAAGATTCCTAATTAAGATTTACAAAATAAAACTTCTTATCTCAAAACCAGGAAACTTTCGGTTCTTCTCCATAGTCCTGTCTTCTTTTCTTCTGGGGGATTCTGCTTCACTAGTTACTAATCAATGAATATACTTTTAAGGGAACTATTTTTCAGGCAGTCTTTGCATGCTGGTATCTTGGCAGCTCTGCTCTCAACTGTTCAATTTTCCTCGGTCTTGTACCTCCAAACTATTGGATTGTGTCATTGGCTTTTAAGATTATCAATCTATTGCATTCAAACTTAATTGGAAGTGGGTCATTTGAAGTATAATTTTAACTGTTTGGCTGAATTTGTTTTTGTCTCAAGACAATGAGCTAATCGAGTTGTTCGATCAAATGTTAAATTATATCTATTTTTCAGAAGACTTGCTGCTGTCAGGTAGTTTAAAGGTGCAGTACACCCACATGTTCATCACTGAAGTCACACGGAAACCTGATTAGGGATGTTTGACACATTGACTTACCACAAGGACTTCAGCCAAGTAGATGAACTTTTATAACAAATGATAATGGTTGCTTTTAAATTCCACCACTTTCCTTCATGAGATATCAACAGACTATTATTCTGTGGCTGTAGATTATGAGTCAATGACTTTACTACCATAAACTGTCTTCCTGTACGTGCAGGGAACACGTCAAACATCCTCAAGAGCAATTATTTAGTGATGGACATGTGATTAGAAGGCACTTGAAACTGTTGCATCCAGATTGAACAAAGGCAAAAATCATGTTACATTCAGAAGTTGCACTGAGCCTGCAGACGAGACTGAGATATCATGATGGTGGTTTTGGACAGGATTGGTGAGTGGGGAGGACATGGAGATGTAAATCCGTGAGGGACAAAATGGATTATGGAGTTTGAGAACATTCTGTGTCCTTCTCGCTTATCAGTGAGTAATTTATAAAAAGTAGTTTGATAGCTATAATTTATAAGGAAAGGATTTTTTTGTTTGGAACTGAAGACATTGACTTGCACTTTCCACAATTTGTATATCATGAGCAGAAATTGAGTTCAACCCAGTTTAGTAGATAAATATAATGACTTACCAGGAACACCAACTATCGCAAGGATGGGATAGTAACCACCTTGAATAATCCAAAGGATATACAGGATCCGTGATGTTAATGATATCCAAGGCCAAGAAAGACAGTAAAGACCCGAGGATAAACTTCTGTCCATTGTTGGAATATTCCAGTCTAATGTTCTCAGATTCTGATACATTGCTGTACCATTCCAGTCAATTGTTCTCAGATTCTGATCCATTGTTGGAACATTCCAATCCATGGTCCTCAGATTATGAATCATTATTGTAACGTTCCTGTCTAATGTTCTCAGATTTTGATCTCTCCTCCCGCTCTCTCTCTCAAGCTGCTGATCCCTGTTAGTGCTGTCAGTGATGCTCCTACTCTCGCGATGTGATAGCTCATTGAACAGAGCCCATTTATATTTCAACCATGGAAACTCTCCACTGCCATAATTCGGATCCACTGAGATTGATATTAATCACAGTCACTGAACAAATAGCTCCAGTTAACCCCTTTGAATTCAATAATGATTTTATTAAAATTCAAAAGAACTTTTAAAGTTTACACATTTGGCATGGGATATGTGTGGGGGGTGAACAGGAAGAAATATTTGAGATGGTACATTGATTGTATGTTATCATTCAATCTGTCTTAGATATGACAGTAATGTCAAAGGATTGTCAGAACTTAAACAAGTTTCTCGGATTATAAATCAAAATATACTGTCTGTAACTACTGATCAGTGATTATAATGTCAGTAAAATATGTAGAGAGCGTTTCTAGTCCATAATCTGACAGAAAATTGCTTATGACAACATGAGTGATAACAGACAAATAGCATGGATATGTTAACAGGGAATATGATGTGACACACAATTCATATGATTATTCATGGATCAGAGAGGGCAGGTAAAGGTCCTGCTATTAATGTTATCCATGTCAATCAACTGTATTGAAGTAAATTTCACTGGATTTCAATTGCAGTGTGATTATGATATCGAGGCATGGCTGCTAAGAGTGGAGGGAGGGAACATGATATTTCCCAGCCATCAGTATTGGAATTTTATTCTTCATAAATCATATGAAGATCAAACTCAAGGGTACATTGCCAATGAGGAATGAGGAGAGCCAATATTAACCACACAACCATAAGAAATTGGAACAGAAATTTGGCCATTAGGCCATTTGAGCCTGCTCCGCCATTCCATGATGGCTGTTAAGCTTCTCAACCCCATTCTCACACTTTCTACCTGTAACCCTTGATCCCCTTTACAGATCCCCTATCTGTCTCACTCCTAAATATACTCACTGACCTGGACTCGACAGCCCTCTGTAGCAGTGAATTCCATAGATTCACCGCTGTCTGGCTGAAGAGGTTTCTCCTTATCTTTGTTCGAAAAGATCTTCATTTTCCACTGTCCCCTCGGGTACTAGTCTCTCCTACATTGGATACATCTTCCCAAAATCCCCTCTCTCCCAGGTCATTTAGTATTCTGTAAGTTTCAATTAGACCTCCTAACATCCTTCTGAATTCTACCAAATACAGACCCAGAGTCCTCAAATATTTTTTATATGATAAGCTTTTATTTCCTGGCACCATTCTCGTGAATCTCTTTGGAAAACACACCAGGACCAGTGCATCCTTCCTGAGATATGGGACTCAAAACTGCGCACAATAATCCAAATGTGGCGTTACCAAAGCCTTGTAGAGCCTTAGAAGAACATCCCTGCTTTTATATTTAAGCCTTCTTGAAATAAATATCATCATTGTATTTGCCTTCCTAACTACTGACAAACGGCAGGTTTACCTTTCAAGACTTCTGGACTAGTCTTTTTGCCCTTCAGACTTCTGAATTTGCTCGCTATTTCGAAAATAGTCCATGCCTCTATTCATCCTGGCAGAATGCTTTCCCACACTTTCCCACATTGTACTCCATCTACCACTTCTTTGCCCACTCTCCAAACCTGTTAAAGTCCTTCAGCAGGTGAAAGTGAGGACCACAGAGGCTGGAGATCAGAGTCAAAAAGTGTAGTCATAGAAAAGCACAGTCTGTCAGCCAGCATCCGAGGAGCAGGACATTCGACGTTTCAGACATAAAGCCTTCATCAGGAATGTGGAGTGGGTGGAAGGGGGCAGAAAGATAAATGTGTGGGGGGGGGGGGGGGAGCTGGCGCTGGGAGAATGGTAGCTTGGAAGGCGACAGCCAAATGAAGGTGGGTGATGATCCTGATAGATCAGAATGGAAGGTGGATTTGATGCTTGGGAAGGTAGATGGACAGGTAGGACAGTTCAAGATGGCGGTGCTGAGTTGGAGGGTTAGATCTGGGATAAGGTGGAGGGAGGGGAGATAAGGAAACTGGTGAAATTACCCTTGATACCGTGTGTTTGGAGGGTCCCAAGGCAGAAGATGATGCGTTCTTCCTCCAAAAGTCAGGTGGCTAGAATTTGGCAGTCGAGGAGGCCAAAAGCTTGCAGGGCTTTGGCGGAGTGGGAGGGAGAGTTAAAGTATTCGGCCACAGGGAAGTGGGGTTGTTGGGTTTCCGTGTGTTCCCTGAACCATTCTGTATGTTGACATCCTGCCTCGCCAATGTATAGGAAACAGGAGCAATGGACTGACTAGATTAGGTGTTTGGATGCACAGGATGTTCTCTGCCTGATGTGGTAGGATCCTTTGGGGCCTTGGGTGGAGGTGAGGAGGGAGGTGTTGGCACAGGTTTCATATCTCTTGCAGTGCCGAGGGATGGTGTTGCGAGTGGAAGGTGGCTTGGTGGGGGCGTGTGGACCTAACGAGGGAGTTGTGAGGGAATGGTCTCAGCAGTATGATGATAGGGGTAGGGAGCGAAGAATAACTCTGGTATTGGGGTCTGACTGTTGGTGGCAGAAATGGTGGAGGATGATGCGTTGTATCCCGAGGTTAGTGGGATGGAAGGCGAGCACCAGAGAGGTTCTAACTTGTTGTCGTTGGAAGGGTGGTGTGCAAGGGCGGAGGTGTGGGAAGTTGAGGAGATGCACGAGACCACCCTCCTGCAGCCGAACCACCTCTTCAATGCCACCTGTCTCTCTGTCTATCTTTGCACTGTTTGAAAGCTTAGCCAGAATGCCCTCAGTTCCTTCATATAGATAATGAATGCAAAAAGTAAATAGTTGTGGTCCCAACACTGAGTTTTGTGGAAAACCACTTGTCACTTGTTGCCTTCCAGAGAAGAGCACTTTTATCCCCACTCTATGCGTTCTCTCAGGCAGCCAAACTTCTATCCATGCTATCACCTTGCCTCTAATATCATGGGCTCATACCTTTCTCAATAACCTCATGCATGGCACTTTGTCAAAGGATTCTTGAGTGCAGATGGATAACATCTATTTGTTCTCCTTGATCTAATCTGCTCATTACTCCCTCATTGTTTTCTAGCCGGTTTGGCAGGACTGATCTCCCCTTGATGAAACCATGCTGACTCTGTCCTATTTTACCAAACACCTCCAAGTATCAGAAATCCCATCCTTCACGATGGATTCCACGATGTTACCCACAACCAAGGTTAGGCAAATCAGTCTGCAGTTTTCCATCTTCTACCTAACTCCCTTATTAAACGGGGTGTCATGTTAGCAATTATACAGCCACTTTGCCGTTTCCTGATTTTAGTCATTTCTGAATGATTACCACTTACGCTTGCACTAACTCTTCAGCTATCTCCCTTACAAGGCTGGGGTGTAGTCCATCTGGTCCAGGTGAGCTATCCACATTCAGCCCATTCCCTTTTCTAACATGCTCTTCTTGGTGATGACCACCATATTCAGGACTGCCCTCTCACTCTCGTCAATTCTTGAGAAATTACTCGTGTCTTCCACCGTGAAGACTGATGCAACGTTCCTCAGCCATTTCTTTGTTTCCCACTACCGTCTCTCCAGCATCATTTTCCAGTGGTCCATGTTCACTTTTACCTCTCTTTTGCACTTTATATATTTAAAGAATCTCTTAAAGTTTCCTTTATATTAATGGTTAGATTACTCCCATATTTAATCTTCTCCCTCCTTATTTATTTTTTCCTTGCCTTCTGTTGGCCCCATTCTCCAGTTTCCCTTTGCCCTTCACATTGCTTGCGCTGTTACTTATACAAAATCCCTGACTTCCCTCGTCAGCCCTGGTTGCCTCATTCTCCCTCTACAATGCCTTTATTGCTCAGCATGTATTACTGCAGTGTCTCCTGAATTAATCTTGGAATTTTCTGCCATGACTGTTCTGCTGTCTTTCCTGCTAGGCCCCTGTCCCGGTCAATTCTACCCATTTATTCCCTTGTGCCTCTCCAGTTGCCTTTATTCAGCTGAAATTCTGTTAACTCTGATTCTACTTTCGCTCTCTCAAATTGCAGAATAAATTCAACCATGTTCTAATCACCGCTTCTGAAGTTTCTTTCACCTTAAGCTCCCTTATCTAGCCTGCGTCATTAAATCCAGTGTCATCTGTTCCCGAGTGGGCTCCCCCACATGATGCTCCAAAAAGCCATCCCATAGACATTCCTCAAATTCCTTTCCTTGCGATCCACTCCCAACTTGGTTTCCTATTCCACTTGCATATAGAAATCCCCCTATGATCACTGTAACTTTGTCTTTCCTAAAGATCTTTTCTATCTCCTGGTTTATCTTGTACCACAGCTCCTAACTACTCTTTGGAGGCCTGTGCAAGTCTCCAACTGTGGTTGTCTTATCTTTGTGATTCCTCAATTCTACCTACGCAGATTCTACACATCTGACTTTACTTCCTTTCTTACTATTGATTTAATTTAATTTCTTAGTAATAATGTAAACCCACTCCCTCGCTACCTATCTTTTCGATAGGATATATGTCCTTGAATGTCCTGATCCCCTTGCAACCACTTCTCTGTGATGCCCATCACGTCAAACCTACCAATTTCAGTCTATGCCACAAGCTCATTTATTCTATTCCTTATACTGCACGCATTCAGACATAACCCCTTCAATCTTGTATTAACGGTTCCTCTTCTCATTGTTATTTGTTTGTCCGGTGTGCTTGAAGTCTGATTGCTTACACTTTCCATACACTCTGTCTTATTTGCGTCTGTGCTGGAGATTTTAATAACCTCTCCTGAGCTCTGCACATTTACCTCCTCTTTTCTAATTTAACCCTATAACGGAACACCCACCACCCCCCCCCCCCTCCCCACCCTGCTAAAACACACACAAACTCCTAATCAGTTTAGACCTCTGTCTACAGCCTTAGTTAGGATTCAATCGGACTATGGTCCCAATACAAAATGAAGGGACAAAAAACAAGCTTTTCTGTACATACTAAAACATGAAAACTACAAAGATGCAAGATTGTTAAAATACTCTTACGATGTGGAGATATATGAATTGAAATGTGAATTTAAAAACCATGGACGAGGTTTTCAACCTTTATCAGTCATTATTTGACCCACCGCTGAGATGCTGATCTCCCCCCTGTCAGTGATCCCCCTCATTGAGAATCTCTCGCCCTGTCTCTCACACCGGGTCTAGAGGGACTACACGTTCCTGTTGGCCCAGAATATTTAAATTAATTCACCTTCTCCCTATAACTAATCTATTGTTCTTTTGGATTCTCTTCAGCGTCAGCAACCCGGTTCTGAGATATTATTGGCGATGAATGATCTGGGATGACAGCACAGTGCTCACAGAGTACGGCACCAGACAAAGGTCTTGCAGTCTGTGGGAGTTTCTAAATGAAATTTCTGTGTATTTCTCCACGTGCTGTCTTCTGATATAACTTCAGACTCGTCTGACACATCTTGCTCTCACTCACTCTGTCGCTCCGTTTCCTCTCCATTCCTTTTATCTCTCTTCACTTCCTTTTTTCTCTGTTAATTTTTCTCTCTCTCACGCACACATACACAGAGACACACACACATTCTGTTCTCTCTGTTGACAAATTGTGCTGTTGGAGAGCTCGTCGGTGTACAATGGGCTAAATGGCCTCCTTCAGTGCTCTATCAATTGTGAAGTTCTCTGACCCACAATAAAGACTTCAGGTGCCTGGACAGACAAGCTGATCCTGCGAAGGTCACAGTGCAGAATCATCCTTTATCTCTTTCTGTTGTCTGATATGCAGCAGCCTTGAAATATCAGTTCAAAAATAAGATAGAAATTCGAGCAGTTGGGAGAACGCTCACGAGATGATTTTGATGTCAGCTTTTAACAAGCAGTTCCCTCTTACAAAATTGGATTTGCCTGATATCAGCTCCTCCCAATTGACACCGCCCAGCTCTGCCTGAAGATGACGTAATTTTCCTTCCGCCAATTCAGTAGATTCCCACAAGGTCCTGACATATCCGTGTTCACGTTTTCTTAAATCTGAAGGAACTGTGACCACTGTTTCTAAAATTATGTCCCACTGAAAGGTCAGTCACCTGACCAGGCTAAATAGCCAATACGAGGTCCAGTATGGCTCTTCCTCTCATTGGACTATCCATATACAGCTGCAGTTAACAAATTTTGCCCCGTCTAAGCCCCTTGCTCTAATGGACTTCCAGTCATTATTGGGGATATTCAAGTCACTCAATATGACCACTCTTTTTTTAATACATCTTTCCTTAATCGACATACATATCTGTTCCTCAATCCTGCCGTGGCTGTTGGAGAGATTATAGTAACGCAGTGCTTGTATCCATCTTATTTTTGAGCTTGACCCTTATTGCTGCAGTGGATGGTCCCTCCTGTATGTCCTGTTCACGTGCAGATGTAGCATTCTCCCTGATCAGTAAAACAACTCGTCCACCTCTTTTAACTTCTTCTCTTTCTCGCCTAAACCAATGAAACTCTGGATACTTTGAACGGCCAGTCCTTTCCCTCTCTCAACCAAGTCTCTGTAAAGCCGCAACATTATAGTCCCATGTATGGATTCAGGCTCCCAGTTCATCGTCCTTACCCATAACAATTCTTGCATTGAAATAAATACACTTCAGCCAAACTCCATCAAATTCTGACCTGATATTTGGTTTGCGTTTCCCTGATGTAAATTCCTCCTCGTCTATTCTCTGGTAACAGGAGATTACAAAGGACTTTTGGTAAAGCGGAAAATATTGTAAACAGACAATTTCAGTTTCCTCCCTTGTCCCTTCAATCTGTACATTTCATCCCACACTGTCCAATTCCAATAAACTGCTGGGTAATTATTTTGCTTCAAACAACCGTCTCCAGCCTCTCACGGCACATTCTTCAACTCGCTCTAGACCTATTGGATTGACAGTTTTCTGATCCCTCTCTCAAACACATCTCTGTAATATTTGTATCATAGTTATATATACTCATCTGTCTTGCCTGTCACACTGCTCACATTAAAATCAGCATACTTCAGACTTCCAGTCCCATTGTGTTCACTCCCCTCTGCCAGTTTGTTGCTTTTCTTAGTTGTACTGGGATAAGTCTCCAACTGCTCTTCCGTCACTGTGCGTGTGGATGTACTGCTCTGGCTCTCCCACCCTCCCTCCCCCACCACCACTCTAGTTTAAACTCTCCTGAGTGACAATAACAAACCTGCCTGCCAGGAGATTGCTGCTGGTTCACATCCATCCCGTCCTTCTTGTGCATTTCTTACTGACCCAGGATTCCCAATGACCCACATATCTGAGATTGCTGCCAGTTCAGCTGCATCCCGTCCTACTTGTGTCTATCCTACCTACCCGGGAATCCCAATGATCCACATATTGGAAGTGCTGCCTACCCTACCAGCTCTTTGGCCATATTTTTAACTTTACTACCTTCCTATTCCTAATCTCACTGGCACGTGGCATAATCTAGTCTCCCCAACATTCAAATATGCTTACAGCACAACTCCAGCAAGTCCTTTACTTTGAAATGGATAGACTTGACAATAAAAGCTTAAGTATGATCTCATTAACCAGGAACGTGGAGCCCAACGAATCAGTCCTAATGATCATTGGATCTGATATTTGTCACCTCCACCAAACCTGTGTGACAAGATATACTTATGGAGCATCTATTTGTACATGGACGGTGATAAAAAGAAATTAGTCCAAAATACCTGAAAACGTCATCACAGATGGGTGCCAGTCAGCCTGTTTACTCTGCTTTGCTGTTCAATTGGATTTTAGCTATTCTGTTCCTTTTAATGGCTGGGCCTTTACCCCGGATCCCAGCGCGTCAGAAAGTGCCCAGTGTCTTTGTGCGCTCACTGAGTAAAGAGCATCTAGTGCCAGGCCATGGGGTGTGGGGAATCCCGGGGTGGCTCAATGAAAGGCTGCATGCAGTGACGGATGGCCTCAGGGTTTGAGAGAGACAGAGTAGGTAATCAGGGACATTGACTCACATAAGTAGATGCGCAAGATTCCCAAGCACCCAGGAAGCCTGAGGACCAGAGTGACGTCGACAATAAACCCGTCATATTTGCATCAAACACAAGCAAATATACTGTAGATGGCAGATACCTGAAACAAACACAGAAACATACTGTGGAGAGAGAAAAGAGGCAATTCTCCCAATGCAGAGATTGCAAAATCTCCAGAAAGACAGGGTCCAGAGATTGGAATTGAACCCCAGTCCCTGGCACTGTGAGACAGCAGTGCTGTGTCACCACGCTATCCAATGATAGACAATAGGATTAGGACAGTTACATTAGTATATTTTCAACAGTTAAGTTAACATGAATGCTCACACGCAGCCTACCTAAGATTGGGAAGCCTTTATACAGCAGCAGAGGACAATTCAAGAAGCAACAAAGTGATGAACACGAAACATGTCAGCTAGCTTGCTTTAGAAAAGGAGATTGCAGGGGTTTTGTTAAGATATATAAAAGGGGAGAGTGAACATTGGACAACCAGAAATTGAGGCTTGCTGCAGAGAAATGGAAAACAAAGAATTGGAGAATGACCTGAATAGGTACTTTCCGTCAATACTCAATGGTAGATATTATGAACAATCCAGACCTTAAAGCGAGTCAAGGATGAGGAACGGATGTAGTGATCAGCGTTGAGGAGAAGGTACTGGGGAAGCAGCTTTGTTTGAAAATAGATAAATCACACAGACTGGAAGGATAACAACCAATGTTCTGAAGTAATTCACGGAGAAGATTGTGAAACCAATGGTCGCGACTGTTCAGGAAAAACTATCATCAGACAGAGTCCCAGAGAACTGGAAAATGGATAATGTACAATCTCTGTGTAAGAAGGAAGAAAGGCAAAATACAGGAAATCATAGGGCAGTATAGCCTGGCATCGGCCGTTATTAGGGATTTAGAGGGCATTGCTAGCAATGACATTGCAGAATAGTTGGAGGTGCATGGTAAAATAGGGCTGAGTCAGCATGGCTTCATCAAGGTATGGGCCCGCTGACAAGTCTGTCAGAATTCTATCAGAAGGTAATGTGCAGGTTTGACAAAGGGAGGATGTGATCTCATTTGCTAATAGGCAGTGTGTTAAATTTGAATCTGTGTTAAATTGACTCATGTTAATTTATTGGTTACAACTTGCATAAGCAGATGTACATAAACAAACGAAATTGCAGAGGAACCATTCAATAGTAGATAAATAAAATAAGAATGGAGGCTTGGGTGATGTGTTGTTTCTGCATGATGTGGGAGTGGTCGACCCCACGGTGGTTCCCAGTGACCATGTCTGGAGTAAATGTCGCATGCAAGAAAGACTCTGGTTCTGAGTCGGTGAGCTGGAGTTTGAGCTTGAAACATTGCGATGCATCAGGGAGGGGGAGAGTTCCCTGGATGCTGTGATTCAAGAGACAGTTACACTCCTAAGATCAACTGACTCAAATTCAGCCAGTGGTTAGAAAGCAGAGAGATTATCTCTGAGTGAAGTAGATAAAGGGATCCAGGACGTAGAATTGCTGGAGCCTCAGCCCCTGTCCGTGTCTAACAGGTTCAAGAGTTTTGTTCCCTGTGTGGATGGGATGGGGACTGCAGGGAGGATGAGCTGATTGGCCGCAACACCGAGTTGAGGAAAGCTTTCAAGTGGGGCAAGAGAAGAGAAATGTTAATGTAATTGGGGATAGTATAGTTAGCGGCATAGACACTGTTCTCTGTGACCCAGATTGAGAGTCCTGAATGCGGCGTTACTGACTGGTGTTTCGGTGAGGGATATCTCATCTGGGCTGCAGGGGAACTTCGAGTGTGAGGGTAAAGATCCATTGGTCATGGTCTGTGTCGGTACCAACGACAGAGATAAAACTAGGACAGAGGTTCTGCTAAGGGATACGAAGAGCTCAGAGCTAAATTAGAAAACAGAAGCAAAAAGGAAATAGGATCCGAATTACGGCCTGAGCCATGAGCTAATTAGCACAGGGTCAGCAGGAAAATGTGTGGTTCAAAGTTTGGTGTGGGAGAAATGGGTTTGTATCATGGGACATTGACACCAGACACTGGGGAAGGAGCGCACTGTTCTGATCGGACGGTCTTCATCTGAAACGTGTTGGGAGCTGAGTTCAAGCAAATCGCATAACTAGGGCTGTAGACTGGGCATGAAGCTAAATGGGGGTGGGGTGGTGTCAGTTATAGGGAAAATTATAAAACCCAAATTAAAGGAGCGGGTAAGACTGCAGATCTCAAGAAGCAGGCGTTTGGTATGCTTTCCTTTGTTGGCCACAGTATTGAGTGCAGGAGTTGGGACGTCATGTTGGGGCTGTACAGGACATTGGTTCGGCCACTGTTGGAATATTGCATGCAATTCTGATGTCCTTCGTATCAGAAAGATGTTGTGAAACTCGAAAGGTTGCAGAAAAAAATTACAAGGATGTTGTCATGTTCGCAGGATTTGAGCTGTAGGGAGAGGCTTAGCAGGCTGAGGCTGCTTTCCCTGGATCGTCGGAGGCTGAGGAGTGACCTTTTAGAGATTTACAAAATTATGAGGGGCATGGATATGATAAATAGACAAAGTCTTTTCCCTGGGATCAGGGAGTCCAGAACTAGAGGGCAGAGGTTAAGGGTGAGAGGGGAAAGATATTAAAGAGACCTAAGGGTCAACGTTTTCACCCAGAGGGTGGTACGTGTATGGCATAAGCTGTCAGAGGATGTGGCGGAGGCCGGTACAATTGCAACGTTTAAGAGGCATTTAGATGGGTGTATGAAGAGGAAGGGTTCGGATGTATATGGACCGGGTTCTGGCAGGTGGGACTGTATTATCGATATCTGATTGGCATGGACAGATTGGACCGAACGGTCTGTTTCCATTCTGTACACCTCGATGACTCTAAAACTCTAAGTTATTCAAATCTTCAGCACAGACGCAGAGTATGGAAAGTGTTCGCAATCAAACTTCAAACACTCGGGACAAACAAATGACGATGAGAAGAGGGATAGTTACTACAGGGCTGAACTGTTATATCGGAATGCATGCAGCATAAGGAATAAGGTAAATAAGCTTATGGCTCATACACAAATTGGCAGATCGCCATCACGGAGACGTTGCTGCAAGAGGATCAGGATTGGGAGCTGAATATTCAAGGATATGCATCCTATCAAAAGGGTAGGCAGTTGGGCAGAGGGAATGGGGCTGTCCTATTAGTAAGAAATGCAATGAAATCAATAATAAGAGATGATGTAAGGTAAAATGGTGTAGAATCTGTATCGGTAGAATTGATGAATCAAAAAGATTAAAAACAGATAGTTGGAGTTCTGTTCAGAGCTCCAAACAGTACTCAGGAGCTGGGGTGCAAGATACACCAGGAGATAGAAAGATGTGTAGGAAATACAAAGTTACAGTGATCATGTGGGATTTCATTACCGAAGTGGGCTGTGAATTCAGATTGATGGTGGTTTGCAAGAAAAGGAATTTGTGGAATGTCTATGAGATGGCTTTTTTGGAGCAGCTTGTGCAGGCAGATTAGATGAGGGAGCTTAAGGTGAAGAAAATCATAGGAGGCAGTATCGGAATATGATTGAATTTACTTTACAATTTCAGATGGAGAAGTTATATTCAGAAGTAACGGTATTAAAGCTGAATAAAGGCAACTGCAGAGACATGAGAGAGGAGCTTGGTAGAATTGACTGGTAGAAGGGCCCAGCAGGAGAGACAGTGGAGCAGTAATGGCAGTAGACTTTTTGAGTAATTCGGGATGCAGCAGAGATTTACCCCGAGTAAAATGAGGCAGAGTACATGGAGAATGAGGTAACCATGACTGATGAGGGAAGTCAGCTATAGCAGGGAGTAAGGAAAAATTACTTTTGAAACCGCAATGAATAGCTTAACCTCTGTCGTGGGTAAGATCATGGAATCCATTGTGAAGGATAAGATTTCTGAATACTTGTAAGTGTTTGTTAAAATAGGGCAAAGTCAGCATGGTTCCATCAAGGGAAGGTCATGCCTGACAAAGATTGGAAATCTTTGAAAACGAAATGAACAGGCTCGATCAGGTGCAGCCAATGGATGTTATCCACCTGGACGCCAAGAAGGCCTTTGACAAGGTGTCACACAGGAGATGATTGAGTATGATAAGGGTCCGTGGTGTTAGAAGCAAAGGTAGAGGCATGAATAGGAACTTGCCTGTCTGACAGAAAGCAGAGAGTGGGGATAAAATGGTCCTTCTCAGAATGGCAGCCGGTGGCAAGAGGTGATCCACAAGGCTCAGTGTTGGAATCGTAACTTTTTACTTGTTAAGTTAACAATATAGATGATCGAACTGAGGGCACTCTGGCTAAGTTTGCAGACGATACAAAGATAGGCAGATGGACTGGTCGCATAGAGAAGCTGAAGAAGGAATTGACCAGGTAAAAGTGTTGGCAGATGTATTCCAACGTCACAAAGTGTGAGGTCATGCACTTTGTCACGAAGAATCGAGGCATGGTCTATTTTCTAAATGGGGAGAAAATTCAGAACTGTGAAGTGCAAAGGGACTTGGGAGTTCTAGTGCAGGGTTCTCTTAAGGTAAGCTTGTAGGTTGAGGCAGTAGTTAAGAGGGCACTTATTATTGATGGCATTTATTACGGGAGAATTTGAATCTAAGAACAAGCTGCATACAGTTTTGGTCAGACGATATTTGGAGAGTTGAGCGCACTGTTGTGCCCCATATCTCAGGAAAGGTATACTGCCCCTGGAGCGTGTTCAGAAGATTTTCACGGGAATCGTCTTAGGAGTGAAAAGTTAGTTGTTTGGCGAATGTTTGAGTCTTTGGGTCTATACTTGAAAAGTTTAGAAGGAAGAGAGGAAATGTAATTGAAACATACAGAATACTGAATTACCTGAACAGAGTGGATGTGCATGAGATGTTTCCATTGGTAAGAGAGACGAGGACCCAAGGACACAGCCTAAGCTTCAAGGGAACATCTTTTTAGGATGTTGCTAAGGAGAAACTTCTTTAACCAACGAATGGTGAATCTTTGTAATTTATTTGCAGAGAAGGCTGTGGGGCCAGATTATTGATTATATGTGAGACGGGGATAGCTTTTCAGATTATCCAGGGAATCAAGGGTTACGGGGAGAAGGTCGGAGAATGGGTTTGAGAAACTTATCAGCGATGACCAAATGGCGGAGCAGACTCGATGGGCTAACTGGCCTAATTTCGGCCCCTATGTCTTATAGTATCATGGTTTAAACTTTAAAGAGTCTTTTTGCATCTCTGAGAATATGGATTCGTGTTTTTCAAGAAGGTCAGGAGCTGGTGGAAATAGACAATAGGCAATAGACAATAGACAAGAGGTGCAGGAGTAGGCCATTCTGCAATTCGAGCCTGCACCACCATTCAATATGATCATGGCTGATCATCCTTAATCAGTATCCTGTTCCTGCCTTATCTTCATAACCTTTGATTTCACAATCCTTGAGAGATCTATCCAACTCTTTCTTAAATGAATCCAGAGACTGGGCCTCCGCTGCCCTCTGGGGCAGAGCATTCCACACAGCCACTACTCTTTGGTTGAAGAAGTTTCTCATCATCTCTGTCCTAAATGGCCTACCCCGTATTTTTAGGCTGTGTCCTCTGGTTCGGCACTCACCCATCAGTGGAAACATGTTTCCTGCTGCCAGAGTATCCAATCCTTTAATAATCTTATATGTCTCAATCAGATCCCCTCTAAGTCTTCTAAACTCAAGGGTATACAAGCCCAATCGCTCCAGTCTTTCAGTATAAAGTAATCCCGCCATTCCAGAATTGACCTCGTGAACCAACGCTGCACTCCCTCAATATCTAAAATGTCTTTCCTCAAATTTGGAGACCAGAACTGCACACAGTACTCCAGGTGTGGTCTCAACAGGGCCAAAAATATTTGACTGTTTTTGAATGAAGATATATTGGCTGCTGTCAGAATGGTAGATAATATGACATTCAGTGCAGGATCACACACTAACTGCACTGTATTAATGTGAGGAAAACTTATTCAAAACCTGGACCTCTCTGTCTCTGTCAAGCGCCGTGGGGAGTGGGGGTTGGGGTGGGTAGGCGTAACGTCCTCAGAGGCACTTAAACTATCCAGAATCATGCATTCTGAATGAATCAACAGTCAAGGAATTTATCGCCTTCTCATTGCCTGTTTCGAATATAAGGAGTGATTGATCATCCCTCTCAGGGTTCAATGCAATCACCTCTTATTATGTCACAGCGCTACAGATCAACCTTTACTCACTCGTCATGGTGCCATCATCCCAGGGATTAATCCGGTGGGACTCTTATTCATTCTCTCTGTGGTAAGGAGATCACTCCATATAAAGGAGATAAAATCTGTCCACAATACCCCAAATACTGCCTCAACAACGCTCTCACAGTTGATCACAATAACTCCTTTCCCTCACTTAACTTGCTCCATTTCCTTCATGTGACACAGGATACCATTCATTTACAATGCACAGCCACTGACGTGGAATTTAAACCATCCTTCCATCTGTAGGTCAGCACCAATAAAGCTAGCACCAGAGGTGCCTATCGAGATGGAAAACACTCTCGGAGACAGACTCAATCACAAAGAATACGACTAAAAGTGTGAGTGGCCACCTACCTGAATGTAATTCAGCGCAGGAATATGGGATACAGGCAGAGGAAGGGGGTTATCTTACCTTTTCATCTGCCCTCACGGGTTGTATTCAGCCCTGGTCAGGCCAGCATGTTATGTTGACCTTGAACTGAGTGGCTGGTTAGCTGTTCCACAGGACAGTAAAGATTAAAACGCAGTGCTGTAGGTTTTCAGTCACACAGAGACCTGACCAGAGAAGAATGACCCATTGCCTTCTCTAATGGGCACGAGGCAAGCCGATATCAACAGATTATTATTTTGTGGCTGCAGATTATGAGCCAGTGACGTAACCACCATACACTGTCTTCACATCTTTCTAATTCTGTGCAGAGAACAATGTAAACATCTCAACTGCAATTATTTTGCAATGGACACATGGTAAGAATGGGCTTGAAACATCTGTATGCGGAGATTAACAAAGGCACAAATGATAATTTATTCAGGAATTGTAATGAGGCTGAGTAGGGACTGGGATGTCATGTTGGTGGTACTAGACAGAAATGGTGATTGGGGAGGATATGGAAATGTAAATTTGTGCAGGAGAAAACGAATCAAGGAGAAGTTTGCTTCATCCTCACATATTGGTGCGTAATTTTTAAATAATCATTTGCTAGTTATAATATGTAAGGAATGGAATCTTTGATTGGAACTGAAAACATTGACTTGCACCTTTCCAAAATTTGCATATCATGACCATCGATTCAGTTCAGACCGTTTCACTCGACACAAGAGTGACTTACCAGGAACACCAACTATATCAAGGATAGGATAGTAACCAGCTTGAATAATCTTCAATACATCTTCAATCCGCGATGCTAATGATAGCCAAGGCTGGGAAAGCCAGAAAAGACCCCACGATAAACTCCTGTCCATTATTGGAAATTTCCATTTGAATGTTCTCAGATCTTGATCCATTGTTGGAACACTCCAGTGTACTCTTCCCGGATTCAGATCTCTCCTCCCTCTCTCCTTGAAGCTGCTGATCCCTTTTATTGGTGTGGATGATGCTCCCGCTCATACTATGGGATTACCCATTGAACACATTCCATTATTGATAGAAGACTGAAATTCTCTGAGGACCCATAGGATCAATGGAGACTCGCATAATCACAATCACTGAACAAACAGCTCCAGCTAACCTCTCTCAATGTGATACTGTTTTACTAAAATTAAAAATAACTTTGAACACATGCATTCTGGATGTGAGATGTGAGTGTGACTGAAGGAAGGAATGTTGGAGATGACATATTATTTGTTTGTAATCATTCAGTCTGCCTTGGATATAGAGGTAATGCCAGAGGTTTAACTGAAGATAAACATGCTTCTCTCCTCATAAATGTAGAAATAAATCCGATAAATACTGATCAGTCATTGCAAAATCAGAAAAACATTGGGAGAACATCTTCCATCCATGATCTGATGGCAACATGTGCCTAAGACAATGTGGGTTTATAACAATCAAACGGCATGCATATGTTAACAGAAAATTGTTCGTGACAAGTACAATTCAGATTATTCCAGAATCAGAGAGGGCAAGCGTGAGTGTTGATTTTATCCATGTTAAGGAACTGTGATGAAGTGTCATTTACTGACTTCAATTACATTGTGATTATGACATTGGGGAAAAGACAGAAGATGGAGTGGACTGGGGGACATGGCTGATCAAACTGGGAAGAGGAACATTGCTGTTCCCTAATTATCAGTATTGGAACGTTACACTTTATAACTCATATGAAGGACAGATTCAAGGATAAATCTATAATGAGAAATTAGCAGAGACAATATTAATGAAATATATTTATGCAATGCAAAATACAGGGACAAAATGATTTTCTATGCAGACCAAAAGATGCAAAGTATAAAGAGATAAGTTTGTTAAAATGCATTCCTGATATTGAGTTATATAATTTGAAATGTGGATGTGAAAACTGGAAAAGTGATGTACAAACTATCAATCATTATTTGATCCACAGCGGAGATGCTGATTTCCTTTCTGTCAGTGATCCCCCTCACTGAGATTCTCTGGCCCAGTCTCTCATACAGTATCTGGAGGTGGGTGGGGTTACCATTTCCTGCTGTTCATGGCACAGTTTAATTTTAAAAAAAAATCCACCTTCACCATATAACTAATCTATGGTCTTTTGGGTTCTGTTTAGCTGTCAGTAACATAGGTCTGTGATATTATTGGAAAACAATGATCTGGGACGACAGCCAGTATCGGCAGAGTGGTCACAGGGTATGGCACCAAGACAAATGGATTGCAGTTCAGAGGAATTTCTAAATAAAACTTCCAACTTCTGTCTGTCCGTATTTATCTACCCTCATGCTGCCTTCTGATCTATCTGACTTCACTCTCATCTGACACCTCTTCCTCTCCCTCTCAGTCAGTCGCTCCCCTTTCTATCCTCTCTCAGTTTATCTCCATTCACTTTCTGTTCCCCGGTTTATTTCTTTCTCACGCCATCTATCTCCACACGCTCTCTCTATCTCTAGTTGTGCAGTTGAAGAGCTTGTGACCCCACAACGGGTTGACTGACCTCCATCGGTGTTATATTAATTTGGCAGTTCTCTGATCCACAATAAATACTTCAGGTGCCTGGTCAGATAAGCTGGTGCGGTGACAAGTACAGTGCACAATCACCCATTATCTCTTCCTGTTCTTCTCTGATGTACAGCTGCCTTGAAATATCTGTGCAAACAAAATAGACTGAATGAAATTCGAGCAGTCCAGAAGACGCTCATGACGATGGATTTCAATTCAGATTTAATGAAGGATGAGATTCTGGAAAAACCGAAGCAGTGAAAGAAAAACAGGGCAACACAAGAAATAGCACATGAATACAACATGTGGCACCAAGTAGGCCTCATGGTAATATCGCGAGATTATCAATCCCGAGAGTCAGCTCTTGTTCTGTGAACCCAGGTTCGAAACCCGCCACTGCAGAAAGTGAAAGTTTGACTCAACAATTTTTTAAAAAGCTGGAATTAAGAATCTACTGATGAGAAGGAAATCTTTGCCGATTGTCAGAAAAGAAAAAAAACATTTGGCTTACTAATATCCTCAAATGAAGTAATCTTGCATCCACACTCCAGACCCAAAGCAATGTGATGACTCTCAGTCGAGCTTTGAAATGAACTAGCGTGTCATTCAGTTATACCAATCGCTACAAAATCTCAAGAAATGAAACCAGGTGGACCATCAGTTATCGATCTGACCACCGAAAACGTCAGTTGGAAACATCACTGTCGGACCTGCAAAGTCCTCCTTACTAACACCTGAGGGCTAGTCCCAATATTGGAACAACGGCCTTACAGACTAGTCAAGCAACAGCCTGACATAACTCATGTTCATGAAATTATAACTGACAGAAATACCCCAGAAACCACCATCACCATGACTGGATATGTCCTGGCCCAAGGTCAGGATCAATCCAGCAGAGGGGGCAGCTCAGTGCGATACATTCTGGAGGTAGTAGCTCTGCGAGTCCCCAGAATTAACCCCAAACCCAATGAAGTCCCATAACTTTAGATTAAACGTGAGCAAAGCAGCCTTACTGATTAACATGTAACGTCATTCCTCAGCTGGATCAGTACTCCTCCATGTTGAACAACACTTGGAGAAAGCACTTTCTGTGAAAAGGGCACAAAGTTTATTCTCGCTGAGGAATTTCAAAGTCAACCACCAAGAGTGGTTTGGCAGCAGCACTACCGATCACGCTGGTCGGATCCTAAAGGACATATCTATTTGATTGGGTCTGCAGAAGGTAGCGAGGGAATGAACGAGAGGCTAAGAAAAACACACCTGACCTCATCCTTACCAATCTGCCAACTGTAGATGCATCTGTCCATGACAGCATCGGTAAAACTGACCACCACACTCGTTGAGGAGACACAGTCTCACGGTCACATTGAGAATAAACACTATAGTGTTGTGTGGCGCTATCACCATGCTAAATGGCACAGACTTCAAACAGATCTAGCAACTCAAGACTGAGTATCCATAAGACGCTGTGGTCCAACAATAGCAGAAGAACAATACCCCAGAACAATCTGTAATCTCATGTCGCAGCATATAAACCATTCAATCATTACCATCAAAGCAGAGGATTAACCCTAATGCAATAGAGAGTAAAAACAATGAGAAAAAACTGCTCAAGTATGTTCTGTACATAAAACTCAGGACAAATTCAAACCAGCCAAATACCGCCTCATCAGTCTACTCTCCATCATCAATAAAGTGATGGAAGGACTCACCAACAGTGCTGTCAAGCAGCACCTGCTCAGTGACGCCCAGTTTGGGTTCCACCGGGGACACTCAGCTCCTTACCTCACCGCAGTCTTTGTTCAAACATAGAAAAAGGAACTGAATTCCAGCACTTGAAAATCAAGGCTGTATTCTTTCAAATGTGGCATCAAGGAACCCAAGCAAAAAGGTTATTTCGAGCAAGTATTTCATTATTGGAGTTATACCTGACAGATAGGAAAACGGTTATTGTTGTTGGAGGTCAGTCATCTCACTTCCAGAATATCTCTGCAGAAGTCCCTCAGGATAATGTGGACGTAGGTTTGCTTCATGAGCTGGAATGGTCATTTTCAGATGTTTCGTCACCATACTAGTCAATATCTTCAGTTGCCCTCCGGATGAAACCTAGGTCTAAACACCTTCTGTTGTTTCATCAATGACCTTCTCTCCATCATAAGGTCAGAAGTGGGGATATTCGACGATGACTGCACAATGTTCAGCACCATTTGCAAATGCTCAGTTATGGAAGCAGTCCATGCCTAAAGGCAACAGGATCTGGACAATATCCAGGCTTGGGCTAATAAGCGACAACTAACACTGGCACCACACAAATGCCAGACAATGACTATCACCAATAAGAAACTATATAACCACTTGGTATTCCGTAGCATATTTGTCACTAAATTCCCCTCCCAACCACTCTATCAATACACTTCAGGTTACCAATGATCAGAAATTCTACTGGACTCGCCACATAAATATAAGAGCAGATCCAAGGCTAGGAATATTGTGCGTTTAACTCACCTCTTGTCTTCCCAAAGCATGCTCACCATCTACAAGACACAAGTCAGGTGTGAGATGGAATACTCCCCAATTGCCTGAATGACTGCAGCCACAACGACACTGAAGAAGCTTGACACCATCCAGGACAAAACAGCCCAATTGATTGGCACCACATCCACAATCATTCACTCCATTCACCACCTATGCTCAGTAGCAGCAGTATGTTCTATCGACAAGACAGCCCCTTTCAATCCTACAATCAGTTCCATCTTGAATGACAACGGCAGCAGGTTTTGGCGAACACCACCACCTTCAAACTCCCTTCCAAACCAGTCAACATCCTGAGTTGGAAATATATCACCATTCTTTCACTGTTGCTGGGTCAAAACCCTGGAATCCCCTCCCTCGTAGCATTGTGGTTCAACTCAGCTGGACTGCAGCAGTATAAGAAGGCAACTCAGCACCACCTTCTCAAGAGCGTAACTAGGGACGGAAAAGAAATGGTGGGCCCATCCAGCGATTCCCATAACCAAAAAAATAAGTTTAAAAAATTCCAAGTTGAACACCTCGATGTAACAGGTTTTCTGATTTGAACATGAACAGGAAAGCAATGTTTCTGATCCTGAACATTTTCGACCTTTCTGTTATGAGAAAGGTGTTCAGTGTTCCATGGCATATTGTTGCTGAGTGCTGTGGTAAATTGCACCAGTTTTATTAATTGCAATATTAGTGTAACTGGATCGATCCTTCAAAAATAGCAGACTGGAAATGACAATCATCGTCGAGACAATGTACTCCCGCCAGATGAGACTCACAGATAGCAGCTTATATTCAACATCATACTGCGCTACTGCTTCACACTGAATCCTCTCACCGTCCATATTACAGGGGTTACCATTGACCAGAAGGTGAATTCAAACCAAAATGAAGATACAACGGTTACAAGAGCAGGTCTGAGATTTACAATTCTGCACTGAATAATAGGCCGTATGACAATACAGGCATGCTATATAGCAATAGATGTAGGCCATTCAGCCTCTCTCTTCACTCTGAAACTGTCTCATTTTGTCATAGTCTCTAAGACTTGTGGAAATATATTCTATAGTATAATTGTATCAATCTTTGCAGTAATCACTCAGTTTCAATCAATTACACCCCCCACTTCTTCTAAATTCCATTGAGTCCAGACATAGAGCCGTCAACTGCCGCTCATATGACAAGCCATCATTCCCAGGATAGATCATGTCCAACACTCGTAGATCCTTCCCCAGAACAGCTTACAATACTCCAATTCCCGTCCGTCCATAGCCCATTACATTCTCAGAAGTATGTCTCCGCTCTTGTACTCTCACTCTCTTGAAATGAATGTTAACATTGCATTTGCTTTCCTAACTGCCAACTGCACCTGCGCATTAACCGTAAGAGAGGACAATGACTCCAAACTCCTTTTATGCTTCAGATTTCATGAAGCCTTTTAGAACATAGTGTCTGCCTGTATTCCGCCTACTGAAGTGCATAATCTCACATGTTCCCATATTGTGTCCCATCAGCCATGTGTTTTCCCAGTGTCCTAAACTGTCCAAGTCTTTCTGCAGTCTCCCCACTTCCTCAATATCACCTGCCCATCCAATCATCATTGTATCATCTGCAAACCTAGTAAAACTGCCGTCAGGTCAGATGGTTCACGTAAATAGTACTTCCTGACTACCTAAGGACTATCCGCCATTGAAAAGGCACAACGCTCAAGATGGTTGACTCCATTTAGGTTTAAGCAGTGCTTTGACTGGAATTACACCTGCAATGCCTTCACTCCTTGCACCACTGGCACTGACACCCTGCTCACTATTTTATTCTGAATTTACCGCATTATGGTGATACAGAACTTGATGGCGCACGATCCCAGTCTATCAATGGCAATCTGTCTCAATGCTGACTGTATGGTGCTCACAACAACTAATGTCATTTTGTATTGAAGACGACAGAGGGAGGTGTGGGGAGGGGATGTCGATCATAAATGATTGTGAGACTGTCACTGAGGGCTGACGCAGGCCGCGAAAGCCCCAGATGTACCTGTGACTGTTGTCACCGCTGCAGGCAAGGTCAGCTTTTCAGTGAGTCAAATCAAAGAAAGTGATGGGCCTGAGCACTCAGATCCTGTTTGTACCAACTAGCAGAGGTATTCACATACAACTTCAGCCTCTCCCTCCAGAAGCCGAAGTCCCAATCTGATTCAAGAAGGCTATCATCATCTTCGTGAGAAAGCACATGGAACATGCCCTTATAGACGACCATCCAGTGGCTCTGACCTCAATAATCATGAAGTGTTTTGAGAGGCTGGTTATGGCCCACACCAACTCCAGTCTCCCAGCCTGACCTGCTGCACTATAATTTGCTGACTGATGTAACGGGTGCACAACAGATGCCATATCCGAGCCTGCACGCATCACTGGAAGATCTGGACCACAAGGACACCTACACCAGACTCCTGCTCATTGACTAAAGCTCCACATTCAAAATCATTATCCCTTACAAACTAATCAAAAACTCCACGATCTTGATCTCGGTTCCATCCTCTGCAACTGGCTCCCCAGATTTCTGACCCACAATCGTGAAGATAGATTTAAACCACTTCCTTCACAATAACAATGAACACTAAAGCTACTGAAGGATGTGTTCTCAACACGCGACAATACTCCCTGTACACCCACGGCTGTACCCTCAGCCCACTACTGTCCTCGCAAATCACCCATGGATGTGCCCTCAATCACCTACTGTATTCCCTGTACACCAACGGCTGTGTCCTCAGCCCCCCACTGTCCTCCATGCACACCCAAGTCTGTGCCCTCAGCCCCTTACTGTATTCCATGTACTCCCACGTCTGAGCCCTCAGCCCCTTATGGTACTCCAGGTACACCCACGGCTGTGTCCTCAGCCCCCCACTATCCATCCTGTACACGCACGGATATGACCTAAACCAACTATTATACTCTTTGTAAACCCACGGCTGTTTCTGTAGCCCCCTAATGTCCTCTTTGTACAACAACGGCTGTGTCCTCAGCCCCCTACGTACTCCCTGTACAGCCACGACTGAGTTTCCATATTCCAAACAACGCCAGCTACAAGTTCGATAATGACATCACTATAGCAGTACGGATATTTAACAACAACGTGTCAGAATCTGGAAAGGCGATAGAGAGCTTGATGGCATGACCTGTTGATAATGACCTCTCTCTGTAATCGGCAAATGTAAAGAACTGATCACTGACTTTATGAAGAAAGGAGGGGAACACACCCCATCTACATCAACCGTTTGAGTGAGTCAGAGCATCAAGTCCCTCGGAGTGATGATAACTCACAACCTGTCCTGAACTTCTCACATAGGTCCGACGGTCGGGAAGGTTCAACAATGCCTCTCCTTCCTGAGGTGATACAAGAAATGCAGCATGTACTACTTCTACAGATGCACCATTGAGAGCGTATTGTCCCGGTGGATAACAGCCTGGTACAGCAACTGCTCTCCTCAGGATTGTTAGAAACGACAGAAGGTTGGGTGCACAGCTCTGACCAACACGGACTCTAACATCCCAACCATTGATTCCATTTACATGGTTCGTTGCTGCAGAAAGGCTGCCAACATCTACCCCAGATTACTGAGGGAAGGGAGACAGGAAATATCTGGGGCATTAACAGATATCTTTGTAGCATCCTTGAACACGTCTGAGGTCGTGGAAGACTGGAAAATTGTTAAACCCCTTGTTTAAGAAAGGTAGTAGGGATAATCCAGCCAATTATGGACTGATGAGACTGATGTTAGGGGTAGGGAATCTGCCAGAGAAGATACTGAGGGATAGGATCTACTCTCATTTGGATGAAAATAGTCTTATCGGTGATGGACAACATGGTTTTGTGCAGAGAAGGTCATGTCTTAACAACTCAATAGAATTCTTTGAGGAAGTGACAAAGTTGATTGGTGAGGGAGATACTGTAGATGTCATGTACATGGACTTCAGGAAGGCGTTTGGTATGTTTCCCCTCGGTCAGGTTATGGAGAAAGTGAAAGTCACATGGTGCGCTAGCTACGTGGAGAAAGAACTGACTGGGCAACAGGAGGCAGAGAATAGTAGGGGGTTCCATTTAAGATGTTTCTGGAAAGATACATGAATGTGCAGGGAACAAAGCGATACAGATCCTTAGAAATTAGGCGACAGGTTTAGATAGAGGATTTGGATCGGCGCAGGCTCGGACCACCGACTGGCCTGTTTCTGTGCTGGAATGTTTTGTTCTAACATTATCAAAGACCCATCACACCCCAGTAATTGTCTCCCACAACCTCTTCCATCAGGCTAAAAGATATGGAAGCTTGAAAACACTGAGCAGCAGGTTCATTAAAAGTTTCTTCTTGACTGTTATTTGACTGAAGAATGTACTCCCTAATCTCAGATAATACTGATCTTGTTCATGTTGATCTCACCTAGCGCGTGCGCTGTGCAGCGTAACCTGGATGCCTCTCAGACATGTTTTATAGCCATCGTTCTGCACATCCTTGCTTACTATGATCAGCCTGTACACCTTGGTACAGGTCATAGTAAATGCTCATCTCCCTCCCCCCAGCTCACTCCGAGCTCTCTCTGGTCCTCACCCCCAGCACCTCCCATTCCCCATCCCCAGCTCACTGTGACCCTATCCCCAGCTCACTGTGACCCCATCCCCAGCTCACTGTGACCCTATCCCCAGCTCACTGTGACCCTATCCTCAGCTCACTGTGACCCTATCCCCAGCTCACTGTGACCCCATCCCTAGCTCACTGTGACCCCATCCCCAGCTCACTGTGACCCCATCCCCAGCTCACTGTGACCCTATCCCCAGCTCACTGTGACCCTATCCCCAGCTCACTGTGACCCTATCCCCAGCTCACTGTGACCCTATCCCCAGCTCACTGTGACCCTATCCCCAGCTCACTGTGACCCCATCCCCAGCTCACTGTGACCCCATCCCCAGCTCACTGTGACCCCATCCCCAGTTCACTGTGACCCCATCCCCAGCTCACTGTGAGCCCATCCCCAGCTCCCTGTGTGCTTTGTCTCTCACTATTTCTCTCACACTGTCTGTTTCCTTGTATTTTCCTTTTCTCTGTCTTCTGTTTCTTTCCCTGAACTTACTATCTCCCCTTTTCCCTGTCCATGTGACTGTTTGTTTCTTGTTTTGTTTCCTTTCTCTGTTTTACTGACTGTCATTCTGTTTCCCTCGCTTTGTTCTCTCTCTCCTTATAAGTGTCTGTCCAGCTCTCCCTCGATGTGATGGTGATGGTTTCTCTATTGTTTTGAAGCATGTGATGGCTCTTTGGTTGCATGTTGGAAATATTGGTTAAATTTCAATTGCTGTCAAAACAGCAACCAGAACTTGGATATCCATTTAATAGCCAATTGCTACATCTAAATATTTTGGACCTGCCTTCCCTGAGTGCTCTGCATACTGGCAACTGAAAGCATTCTATTCATGTGCATAATAGTGTGACGGTAACAGCTCTTCCCAGGACCAGAAGAAACTACAGACGGTTGTGTGCACAGCCCAGACTATCATGGAAGTCAACATTCCCTCCAATTATAATTCTCATTGTGAGCAAAAGGCGGGCAGCATCAAATATATCTCCAAAACCGGTAATGATCTCCTATAACCTCTTTCAAAAGGGAGAAGATACAAAGGCTTGAAAACATGGACCAGCATGCTCAGGAACACCTTCTTCCTTACCTTAGTTACACTGACGAATTGAAATCTCTAACCTTTCAAATAATATTAATCTTGCGAAAGTCGATCTTGCTTTGCACACCTCCTGTGCAGCTGTAACCTTGAGTGCCACACTCTGTGTAAGTGCCATTGAGGCTCAAGGTCTTCTCAAGGGCAATCAAATGAGTGAACTAGTGCTGGCCCAGCCAGCGATACCTATTTCACATTAATAAATTTAAGAAGATGACGACACTCAGCCAAGACAGACAAGTGGGATCAAATCACTTTAAACGTGATCTTAGATATATACAGTTTCCCTCGGTATCTGAAGGTAGAGTGTTCCTACAAAACCTTTCATAAGCTGATATGGCATAAAGCAAAGTAGCATTAATTAAGTGGGAAAAAATCATCTTTCTTGGTAAAAGGGAAAATCCTCTTCGAATTTCTTTTGGTTAGCGAAAACAGGACGTAATGGAGGTTTTTCGGAAAGGGAAGTGGCAAAAAGCGATTTTTTGAAAAGCGGGGTTTACATGTACCGGCATGGGCAAGATATTCAGGAAGATGGGAAAAGTTAAAAATAGATGAGGTAAATCTCACATTTTATTTCCATCCTAGATGATTATAATTCCATTTGTTTGTTCTTTTTCTTCGATCTCTTCCTTTCTCTATCGATTTAACTCACTCCTCCTCCCCTTCAAAGCATTTGTTAATCATCACTAATTGTCCTGATTGTGAGGCCATTCCTCAAGCCAAAATAAAATCAAGGACATTGATATGGGTCTGAAGTCACACTTAACCCAGACCGGGTAGTAACATTAGATTTATTTACCGAAGGTCATCAGTGAAACAGCAAGATTTTCCTACAAAAGGTGGGTTTTATGGTTCTTTTTCGTAAATTCACTTTTATTCCAATTCTTATCATTTTCATTGAAGTTCTGCCATCAGCTGTGGTAGGACTTGAAACAAATTGCTTGAAACAATGCCTTTCGTTTAATAAATTTTGCTCCTGAATTACATCCAGAGACATTCCTACTCTCATACATTGTCCCAATCATGAAGTAATGTCCGAGACAAGAATAATTTTGTGATTGAAATACTTGTAACTGGAAAAGTGACAAGAAGAGAGCTTGAAACATAAAGTCTGAATTTTACCAACGTTCAGACAATGGTTTGTTCAGCCACAGCACTGACGCAGAGATGGAGACTGGGGATATTATGAGCTGGTAGTGGACAGGGTTTGTGACAGAGAGATCACGAGAGATAAATCAGTCAGCGCAAAAAGGGATCTCGAGGTTGTCCATAGTTTTGTTCTCAGATGTTTGTAAGAGAGTGGTCTGCAATTCAGATGATTGGAGACAGCAAGTTGAATTGAAGATAATAGTTTATTTCTTTGACAAATATAGATAACATTTGCACGGAATGTTACAAAAAACAGTGCCACGCAAAGTGCTAATGTTCCACTTGCCAGGTGCCAAACCCTAGTTTATCCTAAAATATTTTCAAGGTTTATAAATAAAACATGCAGAGGGGCAGAGTGGAAAAGGTAAATTCAACTCTGTGTCGAAAATGCTATTTGTGGCTCCCTCGTAAAATGTGTTAACTACATCACTTATACATTCACCAAAATAGGAAAAGCAAGTGACTGGAATTGTCAAATCATCCTCTGAATAACATCTGGAGATCATTAAGGAAATCACGGTTTGTTTGCGATATTCAGAAATGATGGTTGTGAGAATGTGGAGGTGGGGAGCAGTGGAATGATGATCAATGTTATGGATGACACAAAGATGGGCTGGGTGGATCACAGTCAGGAGGGAAGTGTTAGGCTACAGGAGGATAGAAACAGATTAGTCAGATAGCTAGATCAATGGCCTGATTAAATTTAACACTGATAAATTGGGAAGATGCAAGACAGAAGTAACAAGACAAGTGAGTACTCAAAAGTAGGAGGGCTACATTTGCTCGTTTTTTCTTTGCAGCAGGGAAGGTTGATGAGGGAACCTGTTACAGGTGTACAAGAGCATAAGTGGTATGGAGAGGATGAACAGGAACAGCTGTTTTCCTTAGTCAAAGGATCAAAAACAAAGGGACACACTTTTTAAGTGAAAAGCAGGAGATTGAGAGAGGATTTATTGAATGGAATATGGAATATGAACTGAGAGGGTGGTATGAATCTGGAATGCGTTGTCTAGGAGGGTGGTTGAGGCAGGTAACCACAAAAACGTTTAATAAGCCTTTGGATGTGCACTTGCTGGCAAAGACGTGATCGGACTGCTTTTCATTGCATGATTCTTTGCAGTGGCAGCCAAGAACACTCTGATATATTCTGAAACAATTAACAATGGCAGTTGCTGCTTTGTTCCTTTGACTGTACTCAATAAGTGGCTATATTACAAACCAGCATCATCTCATGCAGCTTCAGCACTTACTCAACCAAAGTCAGGCCAGCCATCTCTGGGAACATCCAATGTAATTCACATGCTCTCTGCAAGCATTGTCCAACAATAGCACTGATATTGTTCTGGCTGTTTGCCACCATTATTATAGTCACAGCCATAACTTGAACACAGCTTTTTTCCATTATAATACAGATCTTTAGCAATAAGGATGTTATTTCTCTGAAGCATAATAAATTAATTCCCAGGTATTCACTTTGACAAACAGCAAGTTTTCCTGTGTTTTTTGCCAGTTGTTTGTCTCAGAATTCACCACCCCAAACTTTTCACACTTTAACATTTAGCCCAAAGCAGCAGATCAGGAAATGAGTGGAAGGTCGGGGTGAATAGGACATCAGGCACGGCCAGTTTAATGACCATGTCGAGAGAAGGAATCAAATCAGTCCAAAATGTGAGTTGACTACACATGTGGGCAGTGCGACCAGCTGCAGCTCCTGGGAGACCGTGGTCAGGAGCTGCACCTGGCTGGTCTCCGGGTCATCCAAGATACTGAGAACTTCATATATAAGAGCTTTAGTGAGGTGGTAACGCCCATGTCCCCCCTTAGCCATGTTTCTGTAAAGACTATAATATCCCAGTCCCATGTAAAGATCCACGCCCTGAGTTCATATGCATTACCTGTCAGCCCTGTTGCATTTAAATAAATGGAATTTAATCCAACAGGCGTCCCTTGCTTACAGCCATGTTCCAGGCAGAGAGTAGTTGAGCGACGAGCAGGTATGGCAAACGGAATAGGCAGAGAGTGCAGGAATCCCCTGCAGCCATTCTTCTCGAAAATACGTATACCATTTTGGTTACTGATTGTGTGTGTTGGGAGATGGGGGATGGGTGTCAGGCAATGACCGTTCAAGGGAAAGCAGCAGTAGCCAGATTGGTTCCACTGCGACTGGCTCTGGGGAGCAGCAGGATAGGATAAAGATAAACAGCGTCTTAGAGATAGAGGATTCGATTGTTAGGGAGACACAAACTGGAACCCAGGATGGGGTGTGGCCTCTCAGGTGTCAGGGTCCAGCATGTCTCTGAGTGGCTGCTGAAAGTTCTCGGGGAGCAGGGATGTTTGAGCTGCTTGAAGTAATTATACACATTGATACAAATGACACAGGTAGACATAGGAATGTGGTCCTACAGAGTGATTACTGAGAGCTGGGAGAAAAGTTAAAAACCAGAGCCTTGACAGTGATAATCTCCTGATTACTTCCAGTGTCATGAGGTAGTGAACGTAAGAATAGGAGAATATGGTAGATAAATATGTGACTAAAGAATTGGTGCAGGGGGAGGGATTCATATTTTTAGATAATTGGTAGCTTTTCTGTGAAAGTTTTGACCTGTTCAAGAGGGACTGGTGTCACACGCACTGGAGGGGGCAGGGGGAACCAATATCTTCGCAGTCAGTTTTGCTCATGCTACAAGGAGTGTTTAAACGAGATTGGCAGCACGTGGTATCCTCAAGAGCTGGGCAGCAAATGTGAGGTTGGAAGGCGATACAGTATTCAGAACAGTACGTTGAAGAGATACATCAGGCAGGAATACCATAGGGAGCAAGGAATGCCTATGGATTAAATTGCACTTATTTCAATGCAAAAGGACTAAAAGTTGAGGCCGATGAATTTAGGGTGTGGATCGGTAATCGGCGCTGGATAGAGTAGCTATTACAGAAACATGGCTGACGGATGGATAGGACGGACTGCTTAATGGGTAAAGTGTATTAGGAGGTACAGAGATGGTGGAAAGAGGGGAGGGGCTTGCATTTCTGATTTAGAGGAGTACCACAGCAGTGATCAGAGATAAAATAACTGGTGAATCATCCAGTGAGGCATTGTGGGTGGAACTAAGAAAAAAGAAGGGGATGGTGACACTAATGGGCTTGTACTATAGGCCCCCAAACAGTCAACAGGAATTACAGGTACAAAAATATGCAAAGACATTGGGAAGACGTGCAGAAACATTCGGGTTGTTATAATAGGGGTTTTAGTTTTTATAACACTGACTAGAACTGCCAGAGCATTAAGGGATTTGATGGGATGGAATCAAGTAAGTGCGTCAGGAATCTTTCCTCAAACATTATATAGAGTGTCCTAATCGGGAAGTGGCAAAATATGACCTAAAAATAGGTCAGGACAGGTGAGTGAGGTGACAGTAGGTGTGCACTTTGGGACCAGTGACCATAGTTCAATTAATTTTATAATAGTTATGGAGAGGGGAAAATAAGTGGTCCACAGATTCAAGTTCTAAATTGAGACAAGGTTAATTTTGATGGACTTAGACAGGACTTTGCAGGGGTTGATTAGAGTAGCCTGTTTGCAAGAAAAGGGAGCTCCAGCAAGTGGAAGTTTAAGATCTATATGTTCCTGTGGGGGTGAAAGGAAAGTTGACAGGAATGAGGAACCCTGAATTACAGAAATGTTTAGGTTTTGACAAAACAAAATGTGGAGGCGTGGGTCAGTTAGAGGCAGTTGGAATCAAGAAAATCCCTGGAGGTGTGCAGGGGATACAGGAGTTTCCTGAAGAAGGAAATCAGGAGGGCGAATAGGGGGTATGTGGTAACCTTGCCTGAAAAGATCAGGGTGTATCCAAAGAGGCTCTTTAAAGATATTAAAGGAAAAACGTTAACTGGAGAGAGAATAGGACCTCTCAAAGACCAAAGTGGACATTTATGTGTAGTACCATAAGAGATAGGCATTGCCCTCACCAAATATTTCTCCTCTATATTTACAGTGGGGATACTTGGAATTTGGGGAAATTGTTGGTGATGTCTTGGGGACAGTCCATATCACAGTAGAGGAGGTTCTGGATGTACTAGAATGTTTGAAGTTGGAGAAATCTCATGGGCCTTACCAGATACATCCAAGAACACTGCAATGGGCTGCAATGCAATGAGAAGAATTGGCGGGGTCCTTGGCTGATAATTTTGATCATCAGTTATCACAGGTGAGATCCCAGTCGACTGAAAGATAGCAAATGTTGTGTCCTTATTCAAGAAGGACTGAAAAATAAAGCCTGGGAAATACACACCGGTAAGCTGAACATCTGTAGTAGGTAAATAACCTGAGAAATTCTGAGGGATAAGATGTGCATGTATTCGGAAAACAGGGTTTGATTAGAAATAGTAGGAAGTTTTGAGTGGAAGTTTATGCCTGGCGAATTTCCTAAAACTCTTTGCTGACGTGACCAAGAAGGTCGAGTCGGGCAGGCCAGTAAACGTCCAAACGTGTGGTGCTGGAAAGGCACAGCAGGTAAGGCACCATTCGACGGGCAGGAGAATCGACATTTCCGGCATAATTCCATCATAAGGAATATACAAAACATCGATTCTCCTGCCTGAGCTGCTGGGCTATTCCAGTGCCACACTTTTCGACTTTGATCTCCAGCATCTGCAGTCGTTGGAGAAAATGTATTCCAGTTATACCAGAACAGGATGAAACATTTCAGCCCCTGGAGCATGTTATACAGTTATAGGAGGAGACCAATCAGCCCCTTGAGTCGATAGAACTGGACCCAGTTTAGATCATGCTGCAACAGTCTGTGACTATTCAGCTACTTGAAGTCAGTAACATAGGAAATGGAAGAGGCAACAAAGTGACGGGACTATGGGGTATACTGGAATAACACCAGGCTATATAGCCCCTCAAGCCTGCCCTTCCCTCCAGTAAGGTCAGGGCTGATCTCTCTCGTCCGCAATTTCTCTTTCATGTCCAATTCTTTGTAGCCCTCAACTCCCTGATGGGTCAAAATCCATTAGCATCTCCCTGTGCCCCAAATCGTTTAAGAGGTGTAGCTGTCTGGGATAAAGAAGCCCCAACAGTCGCTACCCTCTGAGCGAAAGAAACAGTCCCCACACATATACCTTAGCCTATTGACATGAGCAAAAGTTATAGACATAGCGTCCAGCTGTCAACTGGATTCATTCCTACCATTGAGCAACTCGGTGGTATCCTTTACCTGTGTTCTCCACCTCACCATGCCGCCTCCTCCTACTCCCCCACCTCGCCTCTTTACCTGTACAAGCACCCCTAGTCCTGAAGAAAGGTTATAGAAGAAGAAGAAGAAGAAAGGTGTGGACTTCTCCTGATGCTGCCTAGTTTGTTGTGTTCTTTCAGCCTCCTGCATTCCAACATCTGCATTTTAAACCAAAATATCTTCTTGTGTAATAGGTCAGGGAGAGTGAACGAGCTGTGCCTCTTCTTATCCAATAGCTGCGATGGGCTGAATGGAGTTCTCATGTTTCCATGAAATCAGCTTTAGATGTGGAATGAGCTCCTCGTTTTTAGACCTGTGGAAATGTTCAGGTTCCAGTAGTACTGTTACATGTAAACAGCACGAGCTTGAATGTTGTCTAGGTTTTGAAGTTTTACGCAATCTTTTCTGAGCATCCTCACTTCTGAGCGAACTGTTGAGGGTCAGACTTTCCTGAAGCAGCGGAAGGTGTTTGTGCCGAGGAAGCTACCAGGAAGATCGCCCAAAGAGATATCCTGGGACTGAGAGGATTGATTTCCATCAGCCACATTATGTTCTGAATGGCCCAACCAGTGGAAGTTTACAACTGATTCCCAAAAGGTTCAATTTTATTCAGTCTTCTTGACACCTTGTTCAGTTATGGGGTAAAAACAAAGTCTGCAGATGCTGGAAACCGGAGTCTAGATTAGAGTGGTGCTGTAAAAGCACGGAAGGTCAGGCAGCATCCGAGGAGCAGGAAAATTGACGTTTCGGGCAAAAGCCCTTCATCAGGAACAGAGGCAGGGACCCTGCAGAGTGCAGAGATAAATGAGACGGGGGTAGAGGTGGGGAGAAAGTAGCATACAGTACAATAGGTAAATGGGGGTGAGGATGGAAGTGATAGGTCAGGGAAGAGAGTGGGAGAAGGTAGCAAAGAATCCAATGGGTGAATGGGGGTGGGGATAAAGGTGCTAGGTAGGAGGAGAGGGTGGAGTGAGTAGGTGGAAAGATGGATAGGCAGGTAGGACAGGTCATGGGCACGGTAATGAGCTGGAAGGTTGTCACGGGTGTGAGGTAGGAGAAAGGGGAAATGAGGAAACTGGTGAAGTTCAAATTGAAGCCCTGGGGTTGAAGTGTTCTGAGGCAGAAGATGAGGCGTTCGTCCTCCAGGCATCTGGTGGTGAGGGAGCGGCGCTGGAGGACGCCCAGGAGCTGGGTGTCCTTGGAAGAGTAGGAGGGGAAGTTGAAACGTTGGGCCATAGGGCAATGTGGTTGATTGGTCCCGGAGATGTGTCCCGGGATGTTCCCTAAAGCGCTCTGCTAGGAGACGTCCAGTCTCCCCATTGTAGAGGGGACCGCTTCTGGAGCAACGGATGCAAGAAATTATATATGTGGATGTGCACATAAAACTTTGATGGATATGAAAGGTTCCTTTAGGGCCTTGGATGGAGATGAGAGAGGAGGTATGGGCGCAGTTGGCTGGGGAGAGTGCCAGGAAGGAGAGTGGATTGTTGGGGGATGTAGACCTGACCAGGTAGTCACGGAGGGAACGGTCTTTGTGGAAAGTGGAAATGGCTGAGGAGCGAAATATATCCCCAGTGGTGGGGTCCGTTTGGAGGTGGCGGAAATGTCGTCGGATGATTTGGTGTACGTAGGTAGGATGGAAGGTGAGCACCAGGAGGGGTCTGTCCTTGGTTAGAGGGATGGAGTTTGAGGGTGGAGGTGCGGGATGTGGATGAGATGGCTATGAGGGCATCTTTAACAACTTGGGAAAGAAAATTGCCGTGTCTAATGAAGGAGGCCATTTGGTGTGTTCTGTGGTGGAACTGATCCTCCTGGAGCAGATACGGCGGAGGTAGAGGAATTGGGAATGCGGGACGGAATTTTTGAAGCAGGTGGAGCTATGGGACTCGGTTGGTTTGGGAAATGTAGTCCTGTGGAAATATTCAGGTAGCTATGGGATTCGTTAAAAATGTCATTGTCAAGTCAGTCATCAGTAATGGAGATGGAGGGTTCCAGGAAGGGGAGGGAGGTGTCAGAGATGGTCCCGCTAAATTAAAGGTCTGTGTGGAATGCGTTGGTTAGGTTGATGAATTGCTCAACCTCCTCGTGAGAGCACGAGGTGGCACCAATGCAGTCATCAATGTAGTGGAGGAAGAGGTGGGGAGTGGTGCCGGTGTAACTACGGAAGATGGACTGTACTACGTCGCTAACAAGGAGACAGACATAGCTGGGGCCCATACGGGTGCCCATGGTGAACCCTTTGGTCTGGAGGAAGTGGGAGGATTCGAAGAAAAAATTGTTAAGGTTGATGACCAATTCAGCCAAACGAGTGAGAGTGTCGATGGAAGGGTAGTGTTGGGGACGTCGGGAGAGGAAAGAAAGGAGGGCTTGGAGGCCTTGGTCATGGCGGATGGAGGTGTACAGTGATTGGATATCCATGGTGAAGATGAGGCGTTGGGGGCCGGGGAAATGGAAGTCTGAGAGGAGGTGGAGGGCGTGAGTGGTGTCTCGAACGTATGTGGGGAGTTTCTGGACTAGGGAGGATAGCACAGTGTCGAAGTAGGTAGAGATGAGTTCAGTGGGGCAGGAGCATGTTGAGACAATGGGTCGGCCAGGATGGTCAGGCTTGTGGATCTTGGGAAGGAGGTAGAATTGGGTGGTGCAGGGTTCCCGGACTATGAGTTTGGAAGCTGTAGATGGTAGATCCCGTCCTGAGGTAATGAGGTTCTGTATGGTCTGGGAGATGATGGTTTGTTTTTGGGGGGTGCGGGAATGGTCGAGGGGGAGGTAGGAGGACGTGTCTTCAAGTTAGCGCCTGGCTTCAGCAGTGTAAAGGTCAGTGCGCCAAACTACCACTGCACCCCATTTATCTGCTGGCTTGATGGTGAGTTTTGGATTGGAGCAGGGGGAGTGGGGGGCTGTGCGTTGTGAGGGTGAGAGGTTGGAGTGGGGGAAGGGGTAGACAGGTTGAGATGGTTAATGTCTTGGCGGCAGTTGGATATGAAGACATCGAGGTCCGGTAATAGGCCAAAGTGGTGTCCAGGTTGATGGAGTGTGAAATAGGAGGATGTCATTGATGCTACAAAATGACAAACCAACGAAGTAGAGACTGCAAAGACAGACCGCTCCATTTTGTTCCTCCTAGCTCCCTTGATAATGGTTCACATGCGTTACATTAACGTGGTTTCCTGATGGTAAGGAGACACACCAGATGGTTTGTGCGATGTCTCAAGGAGGTATCTTCCATCTCTGAGAAGACAGACTAATCTTCTGCACGGATATCGCAAGTTTTTGAGAATGGCTAACCTTATCAGTGTGTGGCTGCTGACAGATTTGTGAACAACATGAAGCTCATTGCAGGGTCTCACTCCAACTGTACATTCAGACGGTGAGAGTTTGGTCAGAGCATGGAGCTCTCACTCAACCAACATGGGGGCTCCACACAGATATGTAAACTATCATAGAGTAATAGAGTTCAACAGTTCCTTTAGCTCAAACTGGCCCATTCCGACTAAAATGTTCATCCACGCTAACTCCATTCTCTGCATTTGGCCCATATCGTTCCAAACGTTTCTGTTCATAAATTTGCCCAAATGTGAAAATATTTATTGCGGGAAACACGTTATATTTCACGATATCAATTTTTTGATTTGGAAATAATGAATGTTGGTTAATACCATTCAAGTTTTATTGCAATCACATTTTATTCTTTTGTCGCATTACAAGTTAAACACTCATTTCCTTCACAATCTCTCTTTGGTACCATCACCGCATAGATTAGTCTCGTGTAACAACTTTACACCGCCTCATTGTGGCAAGGACATCCTTCCTTAAAAAGGAGAGAAAATCTGTTCACAGTGCCCCAAATACTGTCTCAATATCACTCTACAACTTCAATAAAGTGTCTTCACTCGAACACTTCCATCATTTTGTCAAAGAAGGACAGCACACATGTACTGTGCTGATTCCGTACTTCTCCATATGAATTCTGTCAGTGGCTCATAACCAAGGACATCCAGCTCCTTTTCACTTAGAGCACTTCCCATTATCTTGCCTTCTCATAAATACAAAATAAGAAGGATGGTATGTTTCATTGCCTTGCAAAGCGCTATGCTTTAAGCACAACCACGCTGACCGCACAACACTATTGCCATGGAGATGGTTGAAGATGCTGAGGATGTGATAGCCTAGCTGTGTTATCTCTGGAATATTAACCCAGGGACACAGCTGATGACCCAGACCTCGGATTTGAATCTCTCCACGGTAAATGTTGGAATTTGAATTCTATAAAATATCAGGAATTGAGAATCCAATGAAACCATGAAACCACTCTGTTTGTCCATCTGCACACTCATGCCCTTCAGGGACGAAAATCTACCACCTTGACCTGGTTGGTCTTACATGTGACTCCAGATCCACAGCACTGTGGTTAACACACAATTGCAATTTGAAATGGCCAAGCCAGCCACTCTCTTAGATCAAAGTCTACAAAGAAATAAAACCGAGCGGATCTCAGCACTGACTACTTACAGCCCATGGACTGCAGTGCATCAGGAAGGCAGCTCCCCAAAACCTTCTCAGGACAATGGGAAAAGTAAATTAATTATTGGCCCAGCATCCTATTAATGAATAAAGGAAGATAATCACACTCACAGAGGAGAGACAAAGGGACATAACTCACTTCAAATCGGGACTTTGATGTACACCTTACACGGGCATGAATTTCAATAAAATGTGAACAGGAGAAAAATAAATAAGATTAATCTGGATTTTTATTTCCATTCCAGCTGATCATCAACAATCCCTTTGCTTGTTTCTTCCTCTCTATCTCTCTCTAACTATCTATTCAACTCCCTCCTTCTCCCCGTCACAACAGACATCCCTGTCACCAACATCAGTCACACTATTTCCAGTATGGTAGTTGGACACGAAATGTCACTTCTATTTTTCTCTCGACCTGAGGCTGTCAAATCTCTTCAGTTTCTCTGGCACTTCCTCGTTCTTTTTGTTTCTGATCTCTAGCATCATTCTTGTTTTTATTCAACCTTTCATGCTCTTATTACATGGGATGTCTGCATCACTGGCAAGGGCAGCACTTGTTGACCTCACTAAATGCCTTTTACTGTGAGGCCAGTCCTAAACGCAGTTGGTCTGACGTCAGTCTTAATCCAGATCAGATAAAAATGCTGGATGCTTTCTTGTCGCAGTTTCGATGCTACTGCTGTGTTGTCTATTTGCAATACTGTTATTGCCTGAACGCTCCACAATGACAACCCAACATAAACACAATCGAGATATTGTTAACATGCTGATTTCGTCTCGACTAGAACGGGTGCCTAGCAACAGATTTTCAGTGGGCATAGTTGCCTGAACATGCACAGGAAGTGTGGATCTGCTTGGACATTCCTTTCATTGCTCTAGTAAGACAATGTTGAATCTTCAACACACAATACGATTAAGCACTGTTTTCTGTAAAGTCACGAAAACCTTAATACACTTTATTGACTTCAAAGCAGTAAGATTTACATTTTTTGAATTCAGTCCAAAGCCAAATGTGGAATGTTTGTCCCAAAACGAGTCCTTGATTGTCCTTGATTTCTTTAAGTATGCTCTAAACGACCCAAGATTCTAATATGTCAGAATTTTGAAAGGTTCGTTGGTACCCTTTTGTTTATACCTAACAGATAATGCCTCATCCAGAAACCTTTCATGTCTTTAAAAAGAAACCTGTATAATCAAGAGGACGTGGCCAGCTCCCTAGCTGGACAGGTTGAATCAGTTCTGGGGTTAGTTGAGTCAGGGTGACTGGACGCTCTCTGCCTCCTTCTGCGCTTCTGACCTTGTAACCTTTCAGCAGTTATGGCAGTTTTACACTTGGTGCTAAGGGATTTGTTTATTGGGATTGTTGCAAGTATTCTGGAAATGCATCATGAAATCAGAATAGCCTCCTGGTTTCAGATACGATACGTTATTCGGGTATTCTATTTTCGGTTCCTTATGTTTCATTTGGTAAATCGGTAAATAAATGTTATGCATTTAAAACTAGGCGGACTCACCAGCTAATTCACTCTGGGAATATCAGCTACACACTACCCTTCAACAAGCAGCAAAGTTATGGTCTGGGCTACCTGCTTAAAATGTTTTGAGGGATTGGGTTTGGCCCATAACAGACTGGGGGCCCTTTGCAGTATTTAGATAGCGAGTGGTAGGTGTTAGTGTCTCTTATTTCATGTGTTGATTGGCGAGTAAACAGAGCTTCAGATGGCGATGGTTCTTGCAGGAACCAAGCTTGTTTTGGAGGTGGAAAAAGTGAGCTTGGGAATTTTACAAAATGCACATTAGTCCAAGCAGCGAGAATTAGTAGACGAAGGGAATTGAAGCTACCTCCTAATGTGAGGAAAGATGAGATGATTGCAGCAGTAGTTCAGCATTCCAATTTGCTGGAAATTCCATCAGTATTTGTAGAGATGACTAAACTGCAATTGCAATTGAAGCAGCTTGAGTTAGAAGCAGAAATGAATCAGTTTCAGCTACGACTAACATTAGAAGAGGAAGAAAGAGAACGAATAGGTTTAGCGGAGGAAACAGAAAAAAATAACAAATATCTTTCGCAGGAGAGAAAGGAAAAAGGAGAGCATTTGAGCTTCAGAGATGGGCACTTAGAGAAAATGGCTTACCATTTTCAGTGGCCAGTGACCATGTGGGCTTTGTTGACCCAAACAAAACTTGTAGGTAGAGCTAGTGAGGTATTCACAACACTATCAGAGGAGGGATCTGGGGTGAATGAGGAGGGAACATGTGCATATGAGCTTGTGCCAGAAGCCTACAGACAATGTTTCAGGAATCTAAGGAGGGATCCTGGTCAAATTCATGTTGAGTTTGAAAGGATCAAACAAGGTAATTTTGATAGATGGATAAGAGCTTTAAAAAGAGAGCAAACCTACGATGCTCTTCGAAAAACGATTAAATTGGAGGAGTTCAAAAATTCACTATGTGACATAGTGCAAATTCATTTGGAAGACTGGCCGCTGAAGTGGCTAATGATTATGATTAGTGATTAATGATTATAAAACTTGTTTTGACTTCTAGAATCAATTTCAGTCCATGATGGATAGAAACTGGGGCAAAGAGAAATCCTCACGTAGAAAGGGAAAGGTAGATCTCGGTGAAGATCGAAATGTTAACTTTCCATAGGGTAGAAAGGAAATACTTGGAGGAGACAATGAAGTTAACGTGCTATGGTGTTTTCATTGCAACAAATTAGGACACATGAAATCAATGTGTTGGTGGGTTCAGGGGAGAAAAAAATCAGACGCAGGAAAACGGGATAAGCCTGTGAGTTTTGTCGGAGTAGTAACAGAAAACACAGTGGAAACAAGAAACCTTCATCAGAGTGTACAAACTGATCAGAGGTTTGTTAAGGAGGAAGTGACAGATCTGATCAGAAAAATACACCTGCAAAGTGAAAGTTAATTCACATAGGGCAGGTAAAGAGGATGCAATATTAAGGGACACCGTATCCTCTCAGTCTATGCTTATGAAAGATGAGGAGATATGTACTCCTGAAGAACTGTTTCCAGAAAATGTCCTGCTAAAGGGAATTCATCTTGAGACAAAAAGTGCAACATTTTGTAAAGCGAGGATAACATATTCAGAAAAATGTGGAACAATTGTGGAAGGGGTATTGGACAAACTCTCAGCGCCAGGAATGTAATTTATCCTTGCAGAAAATATAGCTGATTCACCGGTCGGAGTCCTGCCTACTCTGGTTGAAGAGCCAGTGGAGACGCAGGCAACTGAAGCATTGCAGGAGTCTTTTCCTGGACAATTTCCAGAGTGTTGGCAAACAAGTTCCCAGTGTCACCGCTTGAAAGAGGAAATATCAAAAATGTAAAAATAAAGAAGCTTTAGTGGCATTAACGGAGAATTTGTTTCATCAGATAGTTGATACAAAACAGGAGCATGTAGGGTATCATGTGTGCATTTTAAGTTCAACTAAACTAATTGAGTCACAGCAGAAAGATAAAAGATTAAACCAGTTGCATCAAAAAGCATATACGTTAGGAATTTTGAATGTATCCCTGAGTGTCATTACCTAAAATGATGTCCAGATAAGGAAATGGACACAATCACATAGTCAAAGAGATGGGAAATGGGAAGAGATTCATCAAATCATTTTGCCAATGGTATATAGAAATGAGGTGATGCGAAAAGTGCATGAGCTACCAACTAGAAGACATTTAGGAGTGACAAAAACACAGGGTGAAATACAGAGACATTTTACTGGCCTGGACTGCAACAGGATGTAGTTGAATTTTACCAGACGTGTCATACAAGTCAGGTAATCGGAAAAACACAGGCGATAATAAAACCTGCAACTTTCAGAACTACTCTGGCATTTGAGGCACCTTTTACAAGAGTCTTAATTGTTGGGTTGGGCCCCCAACACACAAAGAAAGTGGGCACTAGTATTTGGAAACAATAATGGATGCATAGACACGATTTCCAGAGGCAATCCCAAGATGCAATATCACAGCTATTAGAATTGCAGAGGAATTACTCCTTTTTAAAATAGATAAGGACCACCAATAGAGCTACAGTGGGATTTAGGGTTCAAAGAACATATATAAATTATTCACGATAATGTCTTAGGGATATAGCAATGCAAATCTACTGCATACCATCCAAAATTACAGGGAGAACGATAAAGGTAACATTAAACATTATAGATCATGTTGAGGGCTTATGATCAGGATTATCCAGATGATTCAGTTAATGAAGTTCCATTTGCGCTTTTTGTGATCAGGGATGCACCAAATTAATATAGCAAATTCAATCCATTTGAATTAGTGTTTGAGCCATTAAAATAGATTAAGGAGAAAGTAGTAAATCAGAATTGAAAGGTCACATTTTTGGACTATGTCTCTACTTTTTGGTAACGATTAATAGCGTTAAGGAATTGGCGGGACAGGATTTAAAAGTATTGCAGCATGCATTAAAACAGGAAGCGGACAGGAAATTTAAAATTTGCAATTTTGCTATCGGGGATAAGTTATTACTGTTGCTTACAGTGATAGGTGAACCTTGAAAAGCAAGGTTTAGTGGACCTTGTAAAATAAAAAGTATATTGAATGGGGGTAATTACTTGATAAGGACTCCAGACAATAAGCTATCTCGCAGCGTATGTCATGTGAATATGCTCAAAAGGTATTTTGACAGGGAAGCAAGGAAAGCAAGGGGAGAAGGTGTTAATGTTTATGGCGTTCCTTAAATAAAGTGGACAATGAGGAAGTTGTCTAAAATTTCGATAAATTATTGAGTTACTTTTCTGAGAAAAATTGTAATGACTAGAAAGAGTTATTACTATTACATGGGAAGATAAGCAGAAATTAACTTGGAAGTACTAACCCAATTGTGCATAATGTAACTATAGGTGATGCTGTTATGAGTAAGCAACATCCTTACGGGCATAATCCTCTAAAGTTGGCACAGGTTCAGAAGGAGATTGAATGCATGCTCTAAGATGACATAATCAACGTGCGTTACAGTGACTGGAACTCAACCATAGCCATGGTGCCAAAGCCAAAAGATACCCAATGGTTATGTGTGGACTATTGCAAAGTCAATGCAGTTAAAGGATTGATCTATGCCCAGTTCCGCAATTGGAAGGCTGTGTTGAAAATGTGGGACAAGCAACTTACATTTGGCATGAAAAACGTGCCAGTCACACTTCAGGGGCTAACCAATAAATTAGCAGATTATCCAATGTGTGATGTGCATTGATGACCTGGTGAATTTTAATCAGTCATGGAAGGAACATTTACAGCATTTATTGGATTTGATTATTTGGCTTCGGAAGGCAGGCTTGGTGGTATATCTGGCAAAAATTGAATTTCCCAAGCACAACTCACCTTCCTGGGCCATGCTATTGGACATAGATAAACGGTGTCATGGGATGTAAAAGTGAAGGCAATTGGGAATTTCCCATACCGTTGACAAAAGGAGCCGTACTATGGTTCCTGGAATTGTGTAGATTTTATCGAAGAATTTTGCCTCATTTTCGCAATGTGACTGCTCCACTCACTGAATTGTTGAAGAAAGACGAGAGTTTCAGTGGTCAGAGGACTGTCAAAGGACATTTGACGGCATGAAATATGTATTAGCCACACGTAAATATGCATAACGATTCAAGGTGGCATTAAATGTGAGTGATGTGGGTGTCGGTGCTGGGATCCTGCAGGAAAACGACGAGAAGACCTATTAAGTATTTCTTCGAGAAGTTGAATGTTCAATGGTAGAAATATTCAACAGTTGTGAAATGATTGTGAGCTTTGTGTTGGCACTACAACGTTTCAGTATTTATAGAAGCAGCAACACATCTGAGACGACCATTTACATTGATCATAAACCATTGACGGTTTTGGAGAAATTTAAGTACAAAAATGCGAGACTATTTTGCTGGAGCCTGTTGGTGAAGCCATTCAATTAGAAAATTGTGCATGTGGCAGGTCTTGAAAACATGACTGTTGATGCATTGTCAATACTTGAATGACAGATTGAGACACTCAGTGATGGGAATACCACACACTGAATCCGGATGTAGTTGTGCATTTTTGCATGTTTATAGTAAATGTACGTACATCCGTATTTTAACCACAGTTTCTTTTTTGGGGGCGGGGTGGGGGGGATGCTGTTGAAACCTGAAGACATCTTTGGATATTGATGATTCAGTTTTATATCAGGGGAGTCGTCACAAAGGTAGTCACTTTACAAAGTTATGTTGCTCTTGAAATATTTTCAGAGATTTTCTAACCACCCAAGGTTCCAAGATGTCTCAATTTTGAATCCTTCATTAGGGTGCTTTGGTTTTTACCTAACAAATAATGTCTCGGGCAGAAGGCTTCCAAGTCTCCAACAAAAAACTGGTGGGATCAAGGGGATATGGCCAGCTCTCCAGCTGCACAGTTCAGTACAGTTCGAGGGTTAGTTGAGTCAGGATCATGGTTGAATCTAGACGCTCTCGTCCTCCTTCTGCCCCCTGACTTTGTAACCTTTGTAAGCTTTTTCTGTGTAGTTTTTACTTTTTGTGCTCAGGGGTTTGTTAACTGTGATTATTGCAAGTAATCTGGAACAACATCATTAAGCCTGTTAAGTTTGGATAGGATGAATTATTCAGGTACTGGATTTTCAGTTCGTTGTGTTTCATTCCTTACTTTTGAAATTAAATTCTGTTTGTTTAAACGTCGGCAGTCGGACCAGCGAATTCAGACTGTGATTATCCACCATACACATACCTTCAACAAATAACAATATTGTGGTCTGCGCTATTTGCTTAAAAATGTTTTGAGGGGTCGGGCAAGATCCATAACAAGGTACCAAAACCTTGTTCATTAAATGCCATGAATTAATGTGTATGGGAATGAATGAATATTATATTGTCTATGAGACAGAAAGGACTGGGGCCAGAGGATGAAGAGCCCTGAAGGGAGTACAGTAACTCTCACTCACGAGTCTTCAACCATCACTATTTCTGACAAATGGAATGAAATGAAATGCAGAGCAAGAGAACAGATGTTCTTTGTTACATGGAATGCTGAACGATAATGTGAACAGAATAGGTCATCTTTAAATGTGATGTACAGAATTATAGTTTATATAAATACTGTTTAATCACAGGTTATACAGGTTGTTAAGATTGTTTATATCTGTACAGGATAGTCAGAAAAAAAACAGACACAAATAGCAAAATGTATTGAGTTACAGTGAGTTGCAGCAGAGTTAGAGTGAGGATTTAGCTCATACTGAGCTGGTACAGAGATGATGGGCTGCATGACAACCATGGAGTCATAGAGATGGACAGCATGGAAACCAACCCTTCGGTCCAACCCGTCCATGCCGTCCAGATATCCCAACCCAATCTAGTCCCACCTGCCAACACCCGGCCTATATCTCTCCAAACCCTTCCTATTCATATACACATCCAAATGCCTCTTAAATTTGCAATTGTACCAGCCTCCACCACATCCTCTGGCAGCTCATTCCATACACGTACCACCCTTTGCACGAAAAAGTTGCCCCTTAGGTCTCTTTTATATCTTTCCCCTCTCATCCTAAGCCTATGCCCTTTAGTTCTGGACTCCCCGACACCGGGGAAAACAATTTGACGATATATCTTATCTATGTCCCTCATAATTTTGTAAACCTCTATAAGGTCACCCCTCAGCCTATGACGCTCCAGTGAAAACAGCCCCAGCCTGTTCAGCCTCTCCCTGTAGCTCAGAACCTCCAACCCTGGCAACATCCTTGGAAATCTTTTCTGAACCTTTTCAAGTTTTAAAACAGCTTTATGATAGGATGGAGCCCAGAATTGCACACAATACTCCAACAGTGCCCTCACCAATGTTCAATTATTCAGAGAAATATATTGAAAATATTTAGCGACTGAGGAGACAATGTGAGTCATAAAACGCACAATGACATAATTAATGAACTATACCTATTTATTCTTCGAGTGTAGCTGTCTCTAAAAGGCCTTTTAAATCAAAATCACTTTCATGAGATCCACGCATTTATTTGCGGAAGTTAAAGAAGAAACAGAATCTCGTGTAATACATGCGTCACTGGCACAAGTAATGGGAACAGGAATGCAGCATATTGTCCAAATATAACCGGGTTCAGCATCTAGACCAATAAAAAAAGAAAAATTTTAGAGATTGTGGAAATCTAAAATACAATGAAAAACGATGGAGAAATGCAACAGATGACGCAGGATCTGGGCAGAGACACAGAGTTAACATATCGAATCTTATATGAACATGTTCTGAACAATTAATATTGGACTCAAAAAAAGGTAATTCCGTTTTTCTCTGCTCTGATACTGCCAGAACTGCAGGGTTTCTCTTCAGCAATTTCAATTGGTGCAATGACAGGCGACAGAGAGAGGGCGGTTACCTTTCGGACTGAACGCTTGTGCCCAGCAGTGTTCCACAGAGGTAGATTCTGGGTATTCATTGTTTGTCATTTATGTACATAATTTGCGTGAGAATATCGAAGGCAAGGTTAGTAAGTTTGCAGATGACACCTAAACTGGTGGCACAGTGGACAAATAGAGTTCAAGCTGGATGAATATGAGGTGCACTTAATTTTGTTTGTTTGTTGCTGTCTAGTGAACCAGGAATGGAATTTTATTCCCCATCTCCTGGGGATCATTTACATACTGATGAAGAAAATTTTCGTGAACACGTTTGACAAATTTTTCACCATCCAACCCTATAATTCTGTGGTAGTCCCAATCAATATTTAGAAAATTAAAATCCACCTGTATTACAACTTTATTAAGCTTACATATACCCGAGATCTGACTACATGTTTGTTTTTCAATTTTTTTCTTACTGTTGGAGAGTATTCGGGACAAAACCATTGACGTGCTCTTTCCTTTCTTATTTTTAAGTTCTACCAATATATTTTGACTGATTGATTTGTCACAAATGAGCATTTAGTGGAATCTCTTCAAACAGATCTCTGCTTTCTTATTTTTAATGCTACCCGTATATTTTAACTGGATGAATTTTCACAAATATCTTTCTCAGTTGCAGCATTAATTGATTCCTTAATCAAAGTGGGTAGAACTCCCCTCATAGCCAAATTTTTCTATCCTTTCTGTGACAATTAACACCTGGAACGATGAATTGTCAGTCTTGAACATCTCTCAGGTGAAAGTGAGGACTGCAAATGCTGGAGATTGGAGTCGAGAATGTGGGTCTGGAAAATTTAGCAGGTCCGGCAGCATATGAGGAGCAGGAAAATCGCCGTTTCAGGCAAAAGTCCTTCAGCAGCTCATTCCTGATGAGGGGCTTTTGCCAAAACGTTGATTTTCCTGCTTCTCGCATGCTGCCTGTCCTGCTCTGCTTTCCCAACACTACACTCTCGAATTGAACTTCTCTCAACCAACTTTCTGTAATAAATATGATGTCCCAGTCCCATGTTCTTAAACATGCTCTGAGTTCATAAGCCTTCTCTGTAAGACCCCTTACATTTTAATAAATGCAACTGAGTGCTTCAGAATTAATGTATACTCTTGAATCTCTCGTCTTTTTTTTTCTAATTGACATGCTCTCCTCACATTCATAAACTCCTCCATCCATCCTACAATTTGTTATGCTACTTGGAATATACCCCTTGCTGTCTCTATCCATTTAAAGTCTCCCTACATTGAATGAGCAAATCTCTCTGCGAAGATATTGGTTGCTTTCCAGTTTTGATTAGACCATTCCTTTCTGTACAGGTCTTTCATATTCTAAAATAGATACCTATTTCACAAAAATCGAAATCCCTCAACGTCATAATACTTCTTCAGCAATTGTTTTTTCTACTTTAACCTTGTGTTCCTTGCCAGTTGGGGTTGGCATTGGGAGTAAATCAGAAATAACTATTTTTATCGCTTTATTTTTAATCTTCGGCCTCCCCTCTTAAATTCATTCTGTACTGCTTTAACCTTTCCCTGAAATATCAATCCTACCACTCTGTACAATAATTTCTGGCTACTCAATTTCACCTTTAACAATGTGCTTGAAAAGATTAGAGACGTTCTTAATGCTAGCACAGGGAAAGCAACAAACCATCCTAAATCTATGGTCACTGCCATCGAATATCCTGTTGATGCCCCTGACAGAAGAGCTCACTGTAGCAATAATTCTACTAAATCTTGTCAAACGCTGCTGAACGTAAGAATCATTCCAAGTGTCCAATAACTGATGACTCTTCCATTTTCCTCAGAGACAAAATTCCCTTCAGCAGTTCTAAAAACTGAAAATCATTTCGATAGAGGTATAGCCACAAGAGGATTTTGAACTATATTCCTATCTTTGCTGACTGCGATCCATCTATCTGACTGATTTACTGGATTTGTTTTCTAAATCTACCAGCCGTCCTCTCTGTCTCTTAAATGTGACCTTAAAAGCAGGATTTCATTTTACTACACATTATGTTACCTTTCATTATCTACAGACACAGGAAAAATATATACTTATACTTTTCAAATATACAAAAATTAAATAAAATCAACTATTTAGCTAATTAAATCAATAAAAGTATTCCCCTTCAACAAGTTCTGAGAAGAAAAGTCTTCTCCGGATTTGAGCACGTGTAGAACTCTCCAGAATGAAGGGACAACTCCTTTGTTTTAAAAAAAACTGATTAACTTTTCAAAACTAAAACATCCATTGCTGTGTAATAAAAGAAACATTTTAAAAGATAAATAGACATTTCTTTTTTCGTAAACCACCTTAAAAAGATATATTTTAAACATATTCGTTTGAAAGAAAGTCGTGAGTTGTTTTGCTTTTTTGGTTGCATTTGAATGTTAATAAAACAAAATAGAAAAAATAATATTAAATTAATAAACTATGATAACTATATCATTTGTAACTAAAGACAACATGAAATATTTGACTGCCTGCAATCCCAAGAGCAGCTGTAAGATCCATGCTACTCTAAGAACACTTTTTTGGACCTGTTTTTACAATATGAAGAAATGTGGGCGTATGTTTTAATAATTTCTTTCCAATTCAAGGTGACTTACGATATACCTTGATCTCCTGCCATGAGGCTATATATGTAGAATTTAATTGAATGGGTGGCACGGTGGCACAGTGGTTAGCACTGATGCCTCACAGCGCCAAAGACCTGGGTTCAATTCCCGCCTCAGGCGACTAACTGTGTGGAGTTTGCACGTTCTCCCTGTGTCTGCGTGGGTTTCCTCCGGGTGCTCCGGTTTCCTCCCACAGTCCAAAGATGTGCAGATCAGGTGAATTGTTAGGTAAGGGGTAGATGTAGGGGTATGGGTGGGTTGCACTTCGGCGGGGCGGTGTGGACTTGTTGGGCCGAAGGGCCTGTTTCCACACTAAGTAATCTAATCTAATCTAATCTCTCTAGCTCTTTCAAACAAAATTATGAAGCTGCGACCATCGTACAGACAGAAAGTTCCTTCAGCTCTGACTGTTCCAGGGAACGATACAAAGAACATTATCCAGGTCCGCGTAAAACACAAATGCTGCAGTGAATACCACCTAACCTAATCCAATATTAATTACGTATAAGCCTTATGAATCAAACATACAGAGGCGTTTAGTATAAAAGTGGAATTGAGCTCCATGTCCAAAATACGAAAAAACCTCAACTGCAACACGCTGCAAATTCATCGAAATAGGAAAAAAGAAACAAGAGAATGGAATTCTCAATTCTTTTCCTGTGGACTACATCTGAAGAACACGAAGGAAATCAACTTCAATAGTGAACTTCATAAAAGATGATAAGAATTGGAAGAATGGAGTTTGGGGAAAATGATAAATAATGTTGTTGATGACACAAAGATGAGATGGTGTCTCACAGTCAGAAAGAACGTGTGAGGTTGCAGGAGGGTATAAAACTATTGTTCAGGTGGCCAGATCAATCGCTGATGAAATTTTACACTGATAAATGTGATACATCTCAGAAGTAACAAGACAAGAGAGTACTCAAACTGAAGGGAGGCTCGATTTATTTGATTTTACTTTTAACCAAAGAAGGATCAGGTGTGCTCCTGATGAAGGTATTTAACAGCATGGGTGGGGGTGGGGAGGTTTGTATGGACAGGGTGAAGAGAGAACAGCTCTACCCCTTACTCCAAGGCTCAATAATAAGGAGACACGCTGTAACTATAAAGTGAAACTAGTCTCATCATTAATGTGTAAACTGTAGAAAAACTTTCCTATTTCTAAACGTGTTTGGTTTTAAAATATTTCAAGATTTACATTGCCTCCCGAAAAATACACTGTTTTTCCATTCAACTCGCCAGCGTTCACAAACACAGGCACGCTTTCCCAACTATGATGCAAAGTCCAATATTTACCCGTTCCCTTAACATGCCCAGACCTCTTTAAATTACTTATATCCTCCTCACATTTTCCTTTTCTAACCATTTCAATGCTTGTATTCTCCCATGAAACATTCAAAATATTGTTCATAAGACGTAGATAATGGACACTTTCGAAGAATGTTGTTAATGTAATATTTTTACTCAATATCTAAACTATAAAGTTGCAACAATGCTCAAGTGTTTTGTTGTACCGTCACCCACTTCTCAGACTGCAGTTTCAAATAGCCATTAAATCTAACAGGACTTGGCAAATCTTTACTTCCGATCTAAATGGCCATTGTCCCTTTATTATGAAATTGGCATATTAATTTTGGATTATCTGTCTGCCTGCAACAGTGTGATTTGGTTTATTAAGAACAGGGATAGGCCACCTGGTTGGCAGGCCTGCTGTGGTAATCAACAAGGCCTGCCTGTGGTATTTTTTCTACATTAATGTCATGTTCCCCACACACAGAGCAACCTGCATCTCCCTCTCAACCAAAATCCCACTATTCCTGTTACCTCAGCCACCAACGATGAATAAAATCCAAAGAACTGTAGGTGGAGCAATACAAGAACATAGACGTTAAGACTGGCAGTAGGAAATTCAAGCATGCACTTATCCACACTAAACACAATCGGCCAGATGTAGCAATCTGCCTCATTTTCCAAGCCTATCAATATTCGTATGTAAACTCGTTAGCTCCTCATTACAGCCTGGTTTACCACCTAGTTTTATACCATCTGTGAGTTTAGTTACTGCACTCAGTCTCTCCTTCCAGATCATTTGGGCAGATTGCAAACAATTGAGGTCCGAAAACTGAAAGCTGCAGCAACTCAGTAGTTTCACTTCACCAGAAAAGACGATTTTACCCCAATGCTTTGCTTTCTATTCGTCGGCCAATTCTCTATTCAATTCAATACTCTACACTTCAGCCCTGGAATCTAACCTTCTAGATCAGTCCTTTATGCACCATCTTGTAAAATGCTTTCTGAAGTTTCGATGTACAACAGTTACTGCATCCCAATTATCCACATTGTTGCTTACATTCGTAAAGAACTCGAACAGATTTGTCAAACACAACTTTGCTGACACTGGTAAATTGATTTTTGTTTTTCCAAGCGCTCAGCTATTTCCTACTTTATAGTTGTTGAAGAAACTTCCCCACGACAGAAGATAAACTGATTTGTCTATAGTTTGTGATTTGTTTGCCTATCTCCTGTTTTGAATGCTAGTGCCACATTATTAATTTTCCAATACTTCGGCACTGTTCTAGAATCCAGGGATGTTTTCAAAATCGTAACTAACGCATCCAGTACCTCTGCCGTTACCTCCTTTAAAATGATAGAGTGCAGGCTGAGGGCCTGAACTGACTTTAATCCCATCAATGTATTTAATATCTTCTTCCTCAATCATTGTACTTCCATCAAGATCCTTTGCAATTGTTGTACATTCTGGGAAGAAATTATCTTCCACAGTGAAAATAGGAAATGTTGGTTTTACCTCTGCCACTTCTGAGTTTCCGATTATTACCTTGCCTTTTTCATCCTCTAAAATACCATCATTTCGGTACAGCATTCTTTTCCCTAATGTCTACTGGGAGAAGTGTTCTTTATCAATTCTTATGATTTCTGCTCCTTTTCCTTCGTAGCCATTTTGATTTTGTTTTTAGTAACTATTTGCTGACAATGTAAGCGTTTTTCTTTAATTCATTCACAGGATGATGGCGTCGCTGGGTTACACAGCACTCATTGTCCGGCCCTAATTGCCCAGAGGGCAGTTAAGCATCAACCAAATTTGTGTGGGTTTAACGACACATGTAGGTCAGACCAGGTAAGGATGGTCGTTTCTGTCCCGAAAGGAGAATCATGAAACAGATGGGTGTATCCAACAATGAGCAGTGGATTCATTATCGTTGATAGACCCTTAATTCCAGGTTTATGTTGAATTTATCTTCCACCATCTAACATGATGACATTTGAAGCCTGTTCCCAGAAAATTGTCTGGATTAGTATTCAGCGATAATCCAACCATGCTATCACCTTCATGTTATTATTGATTTCCTTGTTCAGACATGGATAACTTTTCACCTTTTTACAATTCCTGTTCCATTCACGATTACACTTTAATTGAGGGGTTTTGATTATCTCCCTCAGTCGTTGCCACTGTTCTTCTACTGTCCTGCACTTTAATGTTTTGCCAAGTTCACTCGAAACAACCCCTTCCTCAGGCCAGTAAAATTATCATTGTCCAACACTAAACCTCTCATATGTGACTCTGTCTTTACTGTTTCAATCTGAATGTGAACCCCAGCATGCTGTGGTCACTCTTTCTAAAATAATCCAGTACTACAATATGATTTATCACGCCTTCCTCATTACGTAATACCAAAGCCAGTTCTCTCTTTGATTAGATTACATTTTACTCGAAGAAGTAATCCTTCATACATTTGGTGAATCATTCTCTGAGGCTCCCCTTGCCAAATTGATTAGTCCAGTAAATATGAATGTTCAAATTACCCATGATTACTCTTGTGCCCTTGTCTCACGCCATCAATATTTCCTGCTTCATGCTATTTGCTACTTTGCAAGTAGTTTTCCGGGGTGGGAGCTTGTGGGCTGGAAATGCTCCTACCAATGGGTTTCTTTCCATGTGCATTATTTCGAACCAGATTGATTAATCATTATCGTCCCATGTGCTCGTATCATTTCTTAATACAGCCTTGACATTATCCTTAAACAATATAGACACTCCACCTGCTGTTCCTTCTTGTCTGAATAGAGTGTCCTTGGACATTTAACATCCCAGTCCTGACCTTCCGATAACCACGTTTCAGTAATCTCCACAAGGCCATACTTACTTACCTTTGTTTGAGCTGTCAGCTCATTCATTTTACTCCAAGTACTGCACACATTTAGTTAAAAGGTTTACCACATATTCAACTCGACTATCTTCCTCTTTCTTGTCTCACTTCCAGGTGGTATAGGGAGCAATCCCAAGATTACAATCCTGGAGAACCTGCTTTTAAACACACTCCAAGCTCCCTGAGCTTTTTTCGCACGACCTTTCACTCTTCTTACCTATGTCATTGGCACCAACGTGTTCCACGACCACTGGCTGTTCACTATGCCCTGAACATGCTCTGAGTCATTCTTGATCCTGGCACTCACCACCCTTTGTATTAAGAATTCATAGAATCACTGAATCCCTACTTTGGGGAAGCAGGCCGTTTCACACAGCATGACCAGGCTGATCCTTCAAAGAGTAACGTACCCAGACCCATCCCCCTACTCTCTTACTCTGCAATTACCCCTGACTAATGCATCTAACCGGTACATTGCTGAACACTATTGACGGAAAGTAAACATCCCAGGGCTATTTCGCTACACTATGTTGAATCTGCTTTCTCATAACAGATACTGCCAGAACTACTTGGCATTTCCAGCAACTTCTGCTTTTGTCACTGATGACAATTACATATTGATAAGAACATGTGCAACTCAGACTTGAAAAATGCTGAATTTAAAAGTTCAGGAGAAAGCTAAATATTTGGTTATTCAATAATCCCAGTACATGTTCATTAAATTACTTTCGTCCTGTACATGAACGTCATGTGCTCACTTTTAAATCCTGAATAAAGGATATTTTTGCACCTTTTTTATTACCAGAAATCTCGGAAATGTTGCACATTTACTTCTTATGGGAAGGTGATTGCATCTCATTTTTTCATATCAGTTTAGTTATAGCAGATTAATCACAAAGCACACACGCGCACACACACACACACAGACAAACATGCAAACAGACACATACACAACGTATTACTTTGTTGAAGAATACCAGTAACATTGTTCGTAACTGGAATCATAACTGGAAAGAAAGATTTAGATAAAGGAAGGATGACAGTAAACGGGTCTTTTTATGGAACAGAATATGCTATTATGTAAACTTACTCGGATCATCAAATTTACAGAAAACAAATGATATTGTTATGAAGGTGTAGAGGTGTACATTATTCTGAAAGGAGTTAAAGTATAAAATTTGACTGTGAAATCAACAGTGAGGCTGAGTTGCCATGGAACAAAAACAAATTCAAATTGGGCCAGTCAGTTTAAATTATGCCCAAATACACTGAAATCCAATCGAGTTTGAAATATAATGTATTTTATGACTTCAAAATCAATGAAATGATCCAATGTTTTGAGTTATAAAACCGCTCATTTTGAACATTTAGGGGAAGAACTGTCATGGTCAGCACAAAGATAGACTGCTACTGAAGAGCTTTCTAAAACGTACCTGTCCATAAGAGGTTTGTACAGCAGAACATCGAAGCCAACCTAGAGAAAAAATCTACGGAGAAAAATCTACAAAGGAGAATTGAAAAAGCTGACTGGTTTTGAAATGTGATATATTGTTTGTAAATATTAATCATGATGTTTTGTTTTATCGGACCAGTATTGTAGTGTGTCAGGAATAAGATAGGTTTAACGAAATGAGTTCGAAATAGTTGTTCATTTTAATATTCTCTGTTGGACTTAACTAACAAAATTATTAGTTTTACTTTAAATAGTGAGCTCTGTAAATAGATCTTTGCCTCTCGAAATTTAACAGATTCCAGCATGAGCTGAACTTTTTGTCTGCGTCTGGTTTAAATTACGAGAGGTGTTTACCCTGCGTTGTAACAGTTTGTGGGCTTTCGTTTGCAATTTGAACAGGTTTAGACAGATCCAATCAAAGATTTGGGCAGATTTAAATACTGTGCGAAAAACACACAGTAGGTTTAATTATTTTGCATATTATTGTCCAAGAGCTTTAAATAAAACGTCGGTGAGACAGTTTGTTAAATTTCGGAGACTTGTGATTGGTTAAATTAAAAGTGAGAGAAATGGCTCTTAAAAATGTTAAAGAGGTTCTGGGGTTTGAAGATGATTCTCACATTTGCCGAGGGCGTTCAGAAGGAACGATAAAGGTCAAACTTTTAGAAGTAGCAAAGAAATTAGATTTGGGTCTAGCCAAGAACAAGAGTAAAGCAGAAATTGTCAGGAAATTACTGAGACACTAAGGTGCATCAGAAAAACAGACAAGTGCAGGAGATTTAGAAAACAAAAACTTAAATTACAATTGAAGAAAATGTAGTTTAAAGATAAACAAAGGGAGAGAGTAAGAGAGAGAAGAAAGAGAGGAGAAGGTTCTTAGCTGATCAACCAGAGAAGACAGAGGGAGAAAAAGAGAAGGAAATTTCTTAGCTGATCAAAGAGAGAGAGAATTCGAACTTGAGAAATTGCGATTTTGGAAGCAAAGTCAAGTTAATATGTTTGAAATTAAAAGGAGCGTTAGTGATATATACAATGGTGACAAAACTCTGCCACGGGTTGATGAGAAAGGTGCTGAAGCCTTCTTTATTTCATTTCAAAATTTGGCTTGGCAGGTGGAGTGGTCCAAGGATCTATGGGTAATGCTCGTTAGGACTAAGCTGGCAGGCAGGGCTAGTGAGGTATTTGCTGCGCTGACAGATGAGGGTTCAGGAGATTATGAAGACGTCAAACAAGCTATTTTAAGTGCTTATGGATTGGCACTGGAAGCATATAGATAGCAGTTCAGAAAATTAAGGAAGGAACAGGTCAGCCTTATGTTAAGTTTGAAAGAATTAAACAGGCATTGTGATAGATGGGTGCGGGCTTTAAAGCTGGGTAAGACCTATGAGGTCTAAGGGAGATTATTCTGCTGGAGGAGTTTAAAAACTCACTTCCAGAAATGATAAGAATTCACATGGAGGAACAGAAAGTTCAGGAATTGAGAAGGGCAGGAGAATTAGCAGATGAATACATGTTGCTACATAAGACAAGCTTCCAGCCAGAATTTCATCCTGAGTGGGATAGAATTTGGGAGAAGGGGAGATGCTACACTATAAAAGAACGAGTAGAGAATAAGAGATTACCAGAGGTTAAAGAAGTTGCCCAAGAGAGTGGAAAGGAGGTGAAAGGTCTCAGGTGTTTTCACTGTAATGGAGTGGGACACAGAAAATTACAGTGTCGGTGGTTTCAGAAGGGCACTAGGAAAATGGTGTTTTCACTGCCATAAGCAGGGATACGTATGGTCACAGTGCTGGTTTTTAAGAAAGGCACTTTGGGAAAAGATGTGGTAAAAGAAGCTAAGCCAGTGGCATTCGTGAAAGTTTTAAAGGAGACCACAACACGAGCTGAGGAGCTGCAGGAAAGTGCACAGCCTAGACTGGGGCTGGGTGTGGAGTTCGTACCTGATATCTATAAAGGATTCACCTCTGTGAGTAACGTTTACTCAGACATAACAGGGGGAGAAGGGCAAGAAGTTATAATTTTGAGAGATATAGAATCTAACCATCTCTAATAGTAACGGATGAGAAAAATTGCAATCTTTCTGATCTGTTACCCGAGAGTGTGGTGATTTGTGGAATAGATGGACAGAAATTTAGCATTCCCCTATGTAAGATCAGATTGGAGTGCCTACTGATGACTAGGGATGTTACAGTAGGAATGATTGACAGAGTCAGTTCCAGCAATGCAGTTTGTTCTTGAGAATGATTTAGCATGGTCCAAGTTGAGAGTGGCATCCCTGGTTGTGGAAAAGCGCAAGAAAGACCTAGAAATTGAGGAGTTAAATCAGAAATATCCTGGTATTTTCCCAGGCTGTACAGTAACCAGATCCCACTGTCATAAGTCACAGCAATAACCACAGCTAAAGACAAAGATGAAGGAGTTGAGGTTCAGTTACCAGACACCCTGTTTGCCGTAATGATGCCATGAAAACCTGAACAGGCAGTGGATCAGACAGACGTGTTTAGTCCTGAAAGACTATGGGACTTGCAACAGACTGAGAAGATGATAAAACATTTATTTGTGGATGTGTATTCTGAAAATGAGGCAGATTATATTCGTGAGGGTCATTATCTAAAAGATCGAATTTTAAGACGGAAATGGAGACCATGTCAAGTTAGTGCGGAGGAGAAATGTGCCGAAGTGCAGCAGATTGTGTTGCCGATAGCATACAGACAGGAAATGTTTTGGGTAGCACATGAACTACCTATAGGAGGTCAGCGAGGGGTACGAAAAACTCAGTCTCAGGAAAAAAATCATTTTTATTGACTAACTTTTGGTTAACTTTTAACATACATATCATACATGCCAAATGGTAGGTAGGACAAAGGCAGTAATGAAACTAACACCTCTGTTGCCAATTTCCGCATTTGAAGACGCCTTCATGTGCATTATAAATGATTGTGTAGGCCCCCTCCTGAAAAGTAGAGGAGAAGAAGAACTGGAGAGACAGGTGTCAGTTACTGCCACGCAGAGTGAGGAATCAAATCCAAATCTTGTGGATTTTGGTGTTCCTCAAAGTATGTTAAAAATGCAGAAGTCCTGGTGCAGTCGGAAAAGTTCATAAATTGTCTGTCTCAGGAATATATAACAAAGTTGAAAGGTTTGTTATTGCAGTATGAGGACATATGGAAGAAGCATATGGGGAAGACTAATGCTATTGTACATAAAGTAGATGTAGGGAATACTGTTCCGATAAAACAGCATCCATATTGGCTTAATCCTCTCAAAGCCAGACAGGTCCATAAGGAGGTGGAAGCCATGCTCAATGACGACATCATCAAACTAAGCCAGAGCGAGTGGAGCTCGCCAATCCTCCCAAACCGGACAAGAATCAATATTTTTTGTTGGAAGGTCAACACTATTATAAATTCAGCAATATTCAATACCAACATTGGAAGACAGGAACGAGAAATTTCGACAAGTCAAGAAACAAAACTGGTGGTAAAATTAAAGAAAACTGAATTTGTGAAAGCAGACGTGATGTTCTGGGAAATGTTCTTGACTCCATGGAATGCAAAGGTAAAAGCTACCAAGGCATTTCCACGACCAACCTCAATGGAAAAAGTGCTTTACTTCTTCGGTCTCAGCGGATTCATTCAGAGGTTTATTCCACACTTCAGCAGTGTAGTGGCACTGTTAACCGATTTTTTGAAAAAGAACACAAAGTATTGGTGTACAGAAGAATGACAGGAGGCCCTCGACCATTAAAAAGAAATATTGACCACCAAACCAGTTTTAGATACACCAAACATTACGAAGTATTTTAAAGCTGCAATTGATGCTCGTGACATAGGAGTTGGCGCTGAAATACTTCAGGACGATGAGGTGGAATTGCACTTTTCAAAAAAAACTCAACTGCCACGAGAGGAAACATTCCATGATTGAGACAGAACTATTGAGTTTGGTACAAGCCTTATGGCATTTTAATGTGGAAGTTCCGAATAATGCATTGGAGACAATTGTATACACGGATCCCAGTCTACTTACATTATTAGAATGCTTTAAAGAATATTTCATTGGAGACTATGTAACAGACTTTTAATTTTAAAAATGTACATGCAGCGTGTTATAAAAATGTAATTGCAGAGGCGTTCTCACGGATTTAACTGATAAAGTTTAGATGAGATTTGTATTTATCCAATGTTAAATATAGGTATATGGGAAGAAGTCAAGGTGAAATTGGATTTAAGTTATCAGTATGTTATAGTAATCTGTTTAAAGAATACAAAAAGAAATAAGACAAAATTTTCATTATGATGGTTCTTTTTTGAGAGGGAAGGTGTTATGAAGGTGTAAAGGGTCTTGTACCTTTAAGAGAGTTGAAGGATTTACAAGCACGGCGAGTTCTGGAAAATTTATAATGTAACACTTGGTCCAGAAGCTGGCAGTACCTGGATAGCTATGAAACAAAAATGAAATAAAATTCGATCATTCAGTTTACATTATGCCCCAAGATTCTAAACTCCAATCGAGTTTGGATTTTGCATTTTGACAATGTTAAAAAAATGAAATGATGCAATTCTTTCGGGTATAAAACCAAAAACAAAAATGAACAGTTGGGAGAGAACTACCAAACCACCAATATCTGCAGACTGCTCGGAGAATAGCTCTCCTAAATGTACCTTCATTTGTGAATGACCTGTGGAAAAGAAACCCGAAGGAGAAGAAAAGATGACAGAGGAAAATACAAAGAGAAGATTTGACAGCGGTCGGGTTCTGAAATTTGAATGCTTTAGGAAATCTTAATTGGGTTTGTGTAACGGACCAGTATTGTAGAAGGGAAAATAAAAGATAGGTCAGAGAAAGGAGTAGCAAAAGTTGTTAGTTCATTATTCTCTGTTAGACTATTGAAAAAAAAGTTGTTAATTTTTATTTTCAATAGTGACCTTTCGGATGGTTCTTGGCCTCCCGAATTTTAACAGATTACAGCACAGGTTAAACCTTTTTTGTGTTGCAGGTTTAAATGAGCAGGGGCGGATTTACCCCGTGTTGTAACACATTAAGTCTGAATTCTCTGCACATTTGCTGCCAGACCTGTTGAGCTTTTCGAGCAGGTACTGTCTTTGTTTCTGGTTTACGAAATCTGCAGTTCTCTTGACTTTCTTATGTGTATCATTTACAGCCACGATCGAGGTGCTGGAGGACAGGAAGACAGCTAATGTCGTTACATTATTTGTAATTTGACTGCAAGAAAACTCCAGGGAACTACAGACCTGTGAGTTTGATATCAAGGGTGGGTGAGTGTTTGTTGGAGATCCTGAGAGTCAGGATTTACATGCATTTGGAAAGTCAAGGACTGATTCGGGATATTCAGCATGACTTTATCTCTGGGAATCCACATCTCACAAACTAGATTGCAGTTTTGAAGTGGTGACGTAGAAAATAGATAAAAGTAAAGCAGCAGACATTGTCCAGGTGGATATCGTGAGGACCAACAGACTCCACATGATACCCTGTTTAACAAGGTGACATCACAGGGGATCAGGGAGAGGTATCCAATTAGATACAAAATTAGCTTGACAGTAGGAGGTAGATGTGCTGGAAGAGATGTGTTTTTCCAATTGGAGACCTGTGACAAATGGTTGCCACAAGGACCAGGCTGCTGCTGTTCATTGTTTTTGCAAATGATACGGATCATAATATAGGAACCATTGATTCTAAGTTCGCAGATGAAACCCCAAAAATAGTGTTAATAGTGGACAGTGAAGAAGGTTATCTTGGAGAACAATAGGATCTTGACCAACTGGGAAAGTGGGCTGATGTTTGGCCGATACAGATTCATGAGGATAAATGTGAGGTGTTGCATTTTGTTAGACAAGACAGGACAGGATTTATTGAGCTAACCGTTTGGCATTGGGGAGTGCTGTCAAACAGAGAGATCCAGGGTGCAGGTACATATTTCCCTTAAAGGGGAGTCACAGGTAGACATGGTGGTGAAGAGGGCATTAGGCATGGTTACTTTCATCCGTCAGAGCATTGTTTATAAGAATTGGGATATCATGTTGTGGCTATAGAAGAAAATGGTAAGGCCACATTTAGGTACTGAGTACAATTCTTGTCGCCGTGCTATAGGAAGGATGTAATAAACTGGAAAGGGGACAAAATATTTTCAATGGTTTGAGGGAGATTGGAGGTTTTGAGGTATAAGGATAGGCTGTGATTTTGTTCCTTTTGCGTAGGAGGCTGAGGGGTGACCAAATTGAGGTTTATGAAATCATGATGGGCATTGATAGGATGAATAGCCAAAGTCTTTTCCCCAGGGTGGAGGTGCCCAAAGCCAGAGAGGATGGGTTTAAGGTGAGAGGAACGAGATTTTAATGAGATCTAACGGCAGCTGTTTCTCACAGAGAGTGGCATGTACATGTGCCGAACTGTTGGAGGAAGTGATATTGGTGAGTGCAATTACAACAATTGAAAGGCAATTTGATGTGCACATGAATAGGAACGTTTTGGAGGGGTATGTGGCAAGAACAGACGAATGGAACTCGTTCAGTTTAGGAAACCTGGTGAGCATGGATGAATTGGGTTAAAGGCCCTTTTTTCATATTGTATAAGGGTAAGAGTCTATTAGTTCTTCATTGCCCTCAATTCATTTCCAAGTCAAGAAGTCCTCTGTAAATACGTTCAGCGATATAAATCTCTGAACTTTCTTAAATACAGAATTCCTGACATTGATGTGGTGCTATCGATCACAGCAGCAACATCAGCAGAAACAGCATTATATTCAAGGGCAATCTGTAACTTTTTTAATCCCTCAGTCTCGCACTACCACCAAGCTGACAACTCTGACATCTCCCTGGCAATGCGGAAACTTACTCAGTTTTCTCCAGTTCCCAAAGAGAGGGATAGTGGCAATCTGATCAATTACCACACCCTCAGTGCCATCACAAAAGGCAAATAAGTGGTCGTTTTTTTTTCTGACAGAGCTGTCAAGCAGCACAGAAATAACCTGCTCAGTGTGGTTTCCGATAGGTCCCCATGTGGTGATGGTGCTGCTGTGGAAATGGCACTGAATTACTAATCCAGACCAGGTTAATGCACTGGCAGCTGGGGGAAGTTAAAAACAATTTTAAAAACATTGGGCAGTAAAATCTGGTGCCAGTAATACTCACATTGATACCAATGTTGATTGTAAACACCAATTTCCTTCCCCAATGTACTTTCAGGAGGTGAATCTCCCGTGTTTTCCTGGTCTGTCCTAAAATTGACTCCAGGTACACAGACATGTGATAAACTCTTCAGTGCTCTCGGCACTAAAATATATCAAACTGCTCCGAGGTTTGGAAGGATAAAACCGACAGAAAACTCGAAAACTCGATATTGGAAAAGGGAACGGGAAACACAGCCCTGTTGACACGGCAGAGATCTCCTTCCTAACATCTGAGAGCATGTGACAGCTGTACTCCAGCTGTCTGCTGATCCCTTTAATGTCCGCTAATCCTTTTTATATTTAGTGTCCTGGCATCCTCAGGAGGTTCTCCCTTATGTGGGAGAGAACTCCCCAGGTTCACCAGTCTCGGAGTACAGACATTTATTTTCATCTCAATGTCGAGTGACCTGCCCATACTTAATACTGTTGCCCATTGTTTTGGACGTCCCAGCCAGGGGAATTATCATCCCTGCTTCCAATCTGTCTCGCCCTGTCAGAGGGTTATATATGTCACTGAGATCTTGACTCATTTTTCGAAAGCCCATGGAATACAGGTCCAATCACCCAAAACTCTGCTCCCACAACAAGCTTGTCATCCTAGAGATCAGTCTGGTCATCTTTCACTGCACTTCTTCAATATCAGGTTTCTCGTTTATTAAGTAAGGAAACCAAAACTGCACACAATACTGCACAATGTTCAAGATGGGATCTCACCAACTCCCTGTACAGCTGCAGTAAGATACCCTTACTCCTGTACTCAAACTTCCCTGATATAAAGGTCAATACATCATTTATCTTCCTAACTGCTTACTGCTCCTGCAATATTGCTTTCTGTGACTGGTGTACAAGGGGAGATCCAAATCCTTTTCAATGTTACAGCTCGCCACTTGGTGGGTCTGCGTACAGTGGGCAGCGTGCCAATGCCATTCTCGGTATTGACTTCTAGGTTCAGAACTTACTGCCTTGCATGGACATTGGAGGTCTGCAGAGAAGAAACAAAGTAAGAACATAAATCTCTTTGAAGATCAACATGTTTCAACTAATCTCTTTTCAAATGATAGGTTGCTGTTCTACTATTCCCACAAAAGTACATACCATCACACCCACCCCATCGCTCTCCATCTGCCATGTATTTGCCCAGTCACTCCAATTGTCTCAATCACCTTGGAGCTTTTTTACATCCTCCTCACCCAATCACAATCCAACCTCGTTTAGTGCTGTCAGCAGGTTGGGAAATATTGCATTTGATTCCCTTAACTAAACGTTTGACATGCATTGGGAACCGCTTGGTCCCAAGCACCAAACCCTGCGACACCCAATGATCCTTGTACTTCAAAACAGATTGTTTTATTCCTGTTCACTGTTTCCTGTCATCTCTCCTATTCTAAAACCATAAAGATATTTTACACCCAATCCTATAACATTTGCCTTTGTAAACTAGGCCAGGGTCTTTACCAAGATTTTTCTGAAAATCCAAATGCATTAAATCCATTGCTTCTCTGTATGTATCAACCAGTCAGTTTCTCAAATGTGACTCCCATTCCATTCCATAAGAACTAGGAGCATCAATAAGATCATGGCGGATCATTTCCTGGCCTCAGCTCCACTTACCCGCCCGTTCACCATAACCCTTTGTTACTTTACCGCCCCGCCCAAAAGATCTATCTGACATTTAAAGGCATTCAATAATAAAGATTCAACTATTTCACTGGGCAGGAAATTCCACAGATTCACAACCTTCTTGGTCAAGAAGTTCCTTCTCAAATCAATCCTAAATATGCTCCTCATAATTTTGAGACTTTGTCCTGTTGTCCTATTCTCATTGGAAATATCCTCTCTATTTTAATCTTATCTATTCCATTCTTAATTATACCTCTTTCTTCCAGATTCTCCCTCATTCTTTCAAATTCCAATCAACATATAATTCTAGTCTACTCAGTCTCTCTTCATAAGCCAACTGCCTCAACTCCGGAACCAACCTTGTGAACCTCCTCTGCATCCACTGTAGTGCTATGACATACTTTCTCAAGTAGGGAGACCAAAACTGCACGCAGTATTACCGGTGTGACCTCCCCAGCACACTGTACCAAAGCAACATAACCTCCCTGTGTTTAAACTCTATCATATTTGCAATTAAGGACAGCATTCCATTTGCCTTGTTAATTACCTGCTGCACCTGTAGAACAACTTCTGTGATTCTTCTTCTGCCAGGCTCCTTCTGCCAGACCTTTGCCCACTCACTTCAACTATTTTTGTCGCTTTGAAAACTTTATCAGTCCTCTGCACATTTGCTCTGCCACTCATTTCCGTATCATCTACATTCTTTGAGATATTACACGTGGTCACCAACTCAAAATCGTCCATCTAAGCTGTGAATAATTGCGGTTCCAGCACTGATCCCAGAGGCACACCACTAGTCACTGATCAGTAACCAGAAAATCACTCATTTATTCCTACTCTATGCTTCCTGTTAGTTAACCAATCCTCTACTCATGTGAATACATTACCCGTAACGCCACACATCTTTACCTTAATGAACAGCTTTTTTGGCGGCTCTGTGTCGAATGCCTTTTGTAAATCTCAGTACACCACATCCACTGGGTCCCCGTTTCATAAGGTCTTCATAGCTTTCCAGTAAATTACTTAATCATGACCTGCCTTTCATGAACTGATGCTGTGTCTGTCCAATGGAACAATTTCTATCTAGATGCATTGCTATTTTTTCCTTGATTACAGCTTGAAGTATTTTCCCCACTACACATGTTAGGCTAACTGGTCTATAATTCCCATTTTTTTCTACCCTTTATAAACAGTGGTGTCTGATTTCCTGTTTTGTACTCTGCTGGAACTGTACCAGAATCCAGTGAATTTCGAAAACAAATCATTTACTATTTCTTCCACCATCTCTGTTAGTACCCGAGGATGCATTCCATCAGGCCCAGGAGAGTTATCTAACTTTAGATCCATGAACTTTCCCAAAACTATCTCTCTCATGGAAATGGCTGTTTCCAGGTCCTCACCTTCCTCTCTTTGACAATTCTGGCATTTTATTAGTGTCTTTCACTGTGAAGACCGACGAAATATCGATTCAATTCCTCGGCCATTTTCTCACGAAATAACCCTTCTCACCCTCTAAAGGACCAATGCTTCCTTAGCCATTCTTTTCATTTTATGTATTTTTAGAATCGTTTGATATCTGTCTTTATATTCTGAGGCAGTTTGCTCTCATAATCTATCTAACTTATGTTTCTTCACAGGTTTTTTTGTTGCTTTCTTTTCACCTTTATAGCTTTCCCAATCGTCTCGTTTCCCACTGATCTTTGCCATTATTTATGGCATTTATTTTATTTTGATAGCCTCCCTCATTTCAAGAAACATCCATGGCAGATCACCCTTTTCTTACATTTCACTGTTATATTCTATTGCTGACCATTTGCAAAATAAAACTGCTTTGAAAGCCAGCCATTGTTCATCAATGGTTCCACCTTAATGTCTTTGCTTACAGCCAACCTTAGCCAACTCCTCCCTCATCCTATTTTTGCCTCCTTTTTTCAGCTCAGGACCCTGGTATTGGACTTTATCTTCTCACCTTCCATCTGTATTCTAAATTCAACCATACCTTCTGTCCCAATAATTTCTCCCAAAGCATTAATTTACTAATTTCATTCTTTTTCTCTCGAGACTTACGCTTTCCAGTCTTGCTGGGAAGATTTGATTTGTTCGGTTTGTTTCCTTCTGTGAAGGTTGAACTGAAGTAGTTGCTTCAGAGTTTTGTTATTGCCCTGAACTCTATTCTCCTTCCTCTGGGTTCAGACTGTAACGAAGCTGCACTTGTTTTCTCTAACCCTTTCCATTGACAGTTCACCCTTATAATTCTTGTTAATATTCTGTTCAGGAACCCATCAATTCATGTCCACATCATACAATCTTAGGAGCATAGTCTTTGTACCGTAAGACATACAGCACGGTCTACACTCATCCCACTCTCCGACATGAGGCCTGTAGCCGGGAATGTTATGAAACTTCAAGAGCTCGTCCAAGTCCTATTTAGCTGTTATGTGGTTACCAAAACAGCTCCGCTCTCAGGAAGTATAGACCAGAACCCAACACCCTCTGGATGAAAAACAATCCTCAAATCCTCAAACCCTTCACATTAAAAGTGTGTTTCCCTGGTTTTGCCCTTTGACTAAAAGGAACAACTGCTGTCTATCCACTCTATCCATGCCCCTCGTAATCTTATCCTTCTGAATCACACACCCCTCAGTCTTCTCTGCTCCAAAGTAAACAAACCAAGCTTTTCCAGGTTCTCTCCACAGGTGACACACTCCAAACCAGGGAAAATCCTGGTGAATCTCCTCTGCACTCCTCCAGTGGAATCATATCCGTCCGATAATGTGGCTCCCAGAACTCCACACAGTATTCGACCTTGGCCGAACGAAAATTCTGTATAGTTCTAATAATCTATGTTCTGATGTGTAAAAGCTATTTACGATTCCCAATGCCTTCTTAACTCATCTATTACCCTGGCCAGTCACATTCAGGATTGTGTGGAGAAGCACCCTCTGAGTTTCCTACTGTGCTGCCATTCATTGAGTTTTACCCCGGTCTGATTCTTCTCCCAAATTGCATCACCTCATATTTATCACAACTTTGAATTTGATATATAACTCTGATAAATGTTTGTTTCTCCTTGCTGTTTAAGAGATCCCCTTACCAGATTCTGTGGAATCTGCATGACATGGGCTCTGGTGAGGTTCTTGGTAGATTCAGGTGAGATGTTTGGCGAGGCATATATTAACATTGATATCATCTGGCCACACCTTACCTGTTCTTCTCAATTGTCATTGTGACGTTATCACCAGATCTCCCATTATGCTGGTGGAGTAGAGAAGGACAATGACCTTTCAACAATGCTGTATACTTCCCAGAGAGCGGAGACTGCTCTAACCTTCGTGAAAACCTTACAGCAGGCTTTTAAATTGGTGCTGCTGCTGTACAGTGTCTTAGTGAGATCACATCTGGAGTAGTGCACACAGATTTAATCTCCTCACTGAGGAAAGGATATTGGAATGAAATCAAAGATTGTTCCCACAACTGATTTCTGCAACAAAGAGGTTAATCATAAAATACCTGCAGTGTGGAAGCAGGCCATTTGACCCATCAACTCCACACTGATCCTCCGAAGACAATCTCATCCGATCCCTATCACCCACCCCACCCAATCTTTCTAAACTGGCAATTTCCAAGACTGATGCCCCTGGCATCCACATCCCCAGACATTATGGGTAATTGAGAGTGGCCAATCCACCGAACATGTGCATCTTGGGACTGTGGGAGGAAACTGGAGACTGAAACTGAACTGGGATCTCTGACAGTGAGGCAGCAGCGCTAATCACTGAGCTACCCAGTGTGAGAAACACAACTTTCCTAAATATTTCAGCCCTTGAAAAGTGACATCTGACCAGGGAGATTCCATAAGTCCCCAGACCTCTCATTGAGCGACAGGAGGTGGACATTGAGATCTTGAGCGGCTTGGTCAGGAACAGGACGAGGACATGCAAGTCTACAGAGACTACAATATTGGAACAGCAGGAGAACATTCAGCAAAGCGGGTGTGTAAAGCAGAAAGAGAATGAGTCCAATCAGCTACTCATGCCTCTTACACAGCAATTTGGTTCAGAGGTGCAGTTCCCCAGCACTTTTTCATATCAACTCGGAAAGAGAAATAAATGCTGGCCCAGCCAACAACACCCATGTCCCATTAATAAAGACAAGAAGATGACCACACCCAGCATGGAGAGATAGAGGGGACAGAACTCCTTTGAAACAGGGACTTGGCTATATATCTACATGGGCATGATACTCAGGAATTTCGGACAAGGTGAAAAATAAATGAATATGATCTCCCAATTTATTTCTATACCATCTGATTATCCACAGTCCATTTGTTTATATTTTTCTATGTTTCTATTTCTCCTTATATTGAACACAATCCACCAACACATATTACACTATTTCTCAGCTGCTTTCATGTCTGATGCATGGTGAGTGGACTCAAAATGTTAACTCTGTTTTTCTCTCGGCAGAGTCTGCCACACCTACTCCGTTTCCCCAGCACTTTGTTTCGTTTTGTTCCAGAACCACAGTATCTTTCTTTATTTTTGTTATTGTACGGGACATTGGCCCATCGACTCCACACTGACCCTCTGCAGAGCATTGCACCCAGACCCACCTCATACTCCATTCCTGCATTCCCCATGGCTAACCGCCCCCTAACCTGTCCCTGCGTCTCCCATAGATAACACACCTAGCTGCACATGATGGGTAATTTAGCATGGTCAATCTACTGAACCTGTGTACATTGTGAGAGGAAAGTGAACCTGACAGAGGTGTATAAGAGCATGAGAGGTATGAACAGAGTGTACAGACAGTAGGGGTTCCCCTGAGTCAAAGGGTCAAAAACAAGGGGGAGCATGATAAAAATGAAAGCCAAGACATGAAGAGAGGATTTGTGGAATCTGTTTTGAACCCAGACGATGGTTTGTGTTAGAATGCATTGCCTGAGAGGGGTGATAAGGAAGGAAACCTCACCAACTTTATGAAGCACTTGTATCCGCATTGAATGGTACAGACACAATGGGCCTTGTCTTTAAGACATGATTTCATGTGGTGGCAGCCATGAAAGCTCTGATATATTCTGAAGCAGCAACCAATGGGACTTGTCGGTTCGTTCCATCGAACTGTGCTCAGTAAGTGGCGAGATTACAAACCAGCATCATCCCATGGAGTATCAACACTTACTCAACCTAGGACAGCTCATACATCTCTAAAAACATCCATGTTAATTCACATGCTCAGCCCAACGACAGCATCAGCATTATTTCAGCTGTTTGACACCATTATTTTAAGGACACCAATAACATAGAAACAGACTTCGCTACATTATTATATAGACTTCTCGTGTAAGGTTATTACTTCTCTGAAGAATAATAAATTCCTTCTCGCATATTCGCATTGACAAAGATTTCGTTTTCCTCCGAGCTGTTCCTCACTACATGGCGGCTTGTGTAACACTCCATCCACCACCAGTAATATTTACTCCCAGCTAAACCAGCACATAAGATGCACAGCTGGCACTCCCTCTCAACAACCACTTGGATGGACCAACACCAACTGGACTTGAACGTCTCAAGGGAAATTAATGCTGGTGTAACTCCATTAAAATCCCAAATAAATGAAAAAGACAATTCGATGTTTTAATAATTATTAAACAATGAGGACATCTTATTGATCCGATGAGTTTGTCGCTGTCATTGAAGTTATGTGATCTATTTCTGTGAAATCATTTCGAGCATATATTGAAAAAGAAAAAGCTTAGGCCACAGAAACAAGGTAACGCAGCATTTAACCGCAAAATGCCAGGGAATAGTAGGCTATAGATCTGCAGGTAACTGGGAATAATGTAGTTTGGTGTTTTCTGGCTGGCATAGATGTATTGGGCTGAAATGCCTGTTTGTATGCTATATGAGTCTACCACTTTAATTGTTGGAAACAGAGAATGAAGTCTCATTATTTCCATAGCTTGTGAGCATCAAATAGTGAGGAATACAATCTCCAAGGGCACACAGGATTTGATGCTATATCATTCTCCCTTCACTATCAAATTGTTAAGAACCCCGTTTCTCGCTTTGTAACATACCTGTTAGTGTTCCTGCAGCACAAAATCCCCAGGGGTCTATCACCATAGACTGAATAGAAATTAAACAGTGTCAACAGAATGCTGGCTTTGTAATGAAACGCACCTCACAAGAACAACTTAAAGGAATCTGCTGTATTAGAGTTATCCATTCGACCCAACGTCATGAATCTTGCCTGAGTGCTTTTGAGTGCCGTTTAAAAGTCACATATGGAAAGCTGTTCCCAAAAATTTGAAAGGAAAAGTCTTCATGTTCAAGACAATCGTGTCATTTTTTTTTCAGTATCCAAAGACAACAGAAATGTAGAAACTAACATAAGGAGTAAAGAATCAAAACAGTTCCATCATGTGATAAGATCGTGGATGATCTGATTGTGACCTCAATCACACATTCCTCCTTTGCCCTTACAACGTTAGTGCGTCACTCTTAGTCAAGAATCTGCCTGCCTCTGTCTTAGGAATATTCAATGTCTTATCCTCCATTGCTCTCTGGCAAGACACAAAGACACAACATGAGCTGATTAACAGAGATATTCTTCAGTCTCCATCCACTCATGGTAATCTCTGATACAAGCTGAAACATTATTGCAGAATTCAACTTGAAAGACTACTTGGAATATTCTGGGGTTAAACAAAATCACATGTCGTTCGCCTAAAGCCCAGCAGATCCAGGGCCAGTCAACTCAAGATTTCCTCCATAAATAAACGCTCCTCCCAGGGTCAGCTGAGTGAATCTTCTATGTATTGCATTTCATATCATTGTGGCCATCGCTCTCTCGATGTGGTTACATCACTTCCTTGTAGACCTGTAGAAAATCGCCCCTACTTTAAAATGCGTTCAGTTTCAGAAAGTTTCAACATTTATCTTACCTCCTTAAAAATTTGATGAACATGTAAAGTTTTTATTTTGTAACCCAAGTGCCCGGTTCCTTTGTGCCTAACGCCAATCTCTCCACTAAAAAAATACATTACTTTTCCATTCAACCCGCCAATATCATTGAGCACAGGCACATTTTTCCTACTATGTTCCATAGACAAATACTTGGCTGTTCACTCGTTCCAACCTATACCTCTTTATAGGGTTGTGTCCTCTTCATATCTTTCTTCTCTAACAGTTTCAACAGTTTGTATTCTTCACTAATACAGGCAGACTATTTGGTCAAAGAAGCGCACTGTGGCGACATTTCAAAGTAATTTAAAATGAAATATTTTTACTCCATGTCTAAACTATCAATTTGAGACAAAGCTAAGGTGTTTTGCAGTCCCATCGCTCAGTTCTCATTACTCAAAGTAGGGTCAGATGGTGTGGAATGCCTGTGGGTAGAATTGAGGAACCGGAAAGGTGTAAAACCATAGTTGCAGTAATCATAATCAGGGACTGGGGCGCATGATAGATGAGGAGATAGAAAAGATATGTAGGAAAGGCAAAGTTACAGTGAGTGGGGGGATTTCAATATGCAGGTGGATTGGGAAAATCAGATTGGTGGTGGTTTGCAAGGAAAGGAATTTGTGGAATGTCTACGAGATGACTTTTTGGAGCAGCTTATGTTTCAGGCAACAAGGGAACAGGCCGTTCTGGATTTCGTGTTGTGCAATGAGGCAGGCTTGATAAGGCAGTTTAAGGTGACGGTACCCTGTGGAGGCAGTGATCCTAATATGATTGAACCCAAACTTCAATTTGAGAGGGAGAAAGCAGAATCGGAGTTAATATTACAGCTGTACAAAGGCACCGACAAAGACATGAGGGAGGAGTTGGATAGAATTGACTGGGAGAGGACCCTAGCAGGAAAGACAGTGGATCAGTAATGGCGGGAGTTTCTCGGAGCGATTTAGGAGTCACAGCAAAGATTCATCCAGAGGTAATAGATGCATTGTACAGGGAGGATGAGGCATCCATGGATAATTGGGGAATGCATATCTAGGGTAAAAGCAAAAGAGAAAGCAGATAACATGGCAAATGATAATGGGAAACCAGAGGATTGGGAAGCTTATAAAGATGAACAAAATTAGAAATAAGGACGGAGATAAGCTATCCAGGGATATAACGGACCGCTGTAAGAGTCTCTTTAGATATATAAAGGGCAAAAAAGAGAAGCAGAAGTGGATATTGGGGCACTGGAAAATGACGCTGGTGAGATAGTAGTGTGGAACAAATAACAGATGAGAAACTGAATAATTATTTCATGTCAGATTTCACGGCGGAAGACATGAATGAAATCACAAGAATTCAAGACAGTGAGGAGGCAGAGCTGATTAGGAGAAATTGCTTGAAAAACTAAATGGGTAAATAAGCTGGATGGAGACATTAATGGTGACCTTCCAGAAATCTTTGGAATCGGGGAGGGTCCCAGAAGACGAGAAAATTGTGAAAGTGACACCCTGTTTTTTTTTAATAAAAAAAAGATATTTGAATTATTTTTTACAGAATTATAATAATAGTACAATCTGGTGTATTCTGCTTTACAATATAATAACAAGGCCAATATAGAATTTAAAAACAAACTACTAATATAATCTCCAAACTAGCAAACCATAAAATAGGATATCCTCCATTACTAAAAATAAACAAAAGTAGAAATGAAAATAAATAAGTAAACAAATAACTAGATACATATTTTTAAAAATTATATTAAGTCATAACAGAACCCGTATTGATTCAGGATTCCTCCTCGCTGGGGTCCCCGAACCAGCCGGAACCATGTCCACGGCGAAGCAAAGACCCTGAACAATGTGGCTGATATATCTATGTCTATGTAGTTCAAAAAGGGCTTTCATGCTCAATAAAATAATTCCGTCTTTTGGTGCACAATATTCGTAAGGAAGTTAAGGGGATATATTCCATGACTATCCTGGGCCAAATGAAAAGTCCTAGGGGACCTTCGGATATCCAATTCACTAAAATGTTTTTCCCCAGACAAAAGGAAAGGATAATGAATAATTTCCTCCCGTATACATCCAAAGAAGGGAAATTTGGAGAGCCCAAAAGTAGAGGCACTGGGTCCCACCCAATCTCTGTACCCAAAATCTTTGCCAAGGCATTCACGACTATGTCCGAAACATGTGGATCTTACGACATGTCCTCAGACAATGCGTGAGAGTACTAATTTCTATTTTGCATGTAGGACACATTGGAGATGCTCCTGCCTTGAGCTTTGCAAGTCACTCAGGTGTCATCTGAGCCCAATGAAGTATCTTGAATTGGATAGCCTGAGTTCTGTTACAGATAGACATCTTCCTGGCGTTTTCCCAGACGTCCTTTCACATCTCTGAGGAGATTTCCATCCCCAATACTTGACTGTAGGTGTTATACAACCGTTCCTTGTTCTTTGATACCTTATTAAATAGTTTGTGGTAGAGAGTACTGACTGTGGGCGGACCCGTCGGCCGAAGCACCCCCATTTCCGTATCCAATTTATGTGGATTAATTATCAGTGTGGTCTTCTTTTGTATAAAGTCTCGTATTTGAAAATATTGAAAAAGGTATTTACTAGACAGCCCAAATTTCTGAGCTGTTTGAAGGACATCATGACCTCCCCATTGAACAGGTCTCCCAAACAGAAGATACCTTTGCACTCCCAGGTTCTGAATATGCATCAGTCACCCCTGGCTGGAATTCCAACGTTCCCTCTATCGGAGGATAGGGGGAGGATTTTTGTAGGTTGTCCTCATCCTGTCGCATTATCCTCCAGGCTTTGATTATATTAAATATAGTTTGGTAGAAGATTTGTAGTTCGGGTGCTCGTTGTTGTGGTTCTGTTCGCCGAGCTGGGAATTTGTCTTGCAAACGTTTCGTCCCCTGTCTAGGTGACATCCTCAGTGCTTGGGAGCCTCCTGTGAAGCGCTTCTGTGCTGTTTTGTCCGGTATTTATAGTGGCCTGTCTCTGCCACTTCCGGTTGTCAGTTCGAGCTGTCCACTGCAGTGGCCGGTATATTGGGTCCAGGTCGATGTGTTTGTTGATAGAGTCTGTGGATGAGTGCCATGCCTCTAGGAATACCCTGGCTGTTCTTTTTGGCTTGCCCTATAATGGTAGTGTTGTCCCAGTCGAATTCATGTTGCTTGTCGTCTGTGTGTGTGGCTACTAAGGATAGCTGGTCGTGTCGTTTCGTGGCTAGTTGGTGTTCGTGTATACGGATCGTTAACTGTCTTCCTGTTTGTCCGATATAGTGTTTTCTGCAGTCCTTGCATGGGATTTTGTACACTACATTAGTTTTGCTCATGTTGGGTATCGGGTCCTTTGTTCTGGTGAGTTGTTGTCTGAGCGTGGCTGTTGGTTTGTGTGCTGTTATGAGTCCTAGTGGTCGCAGTAGTCTGGTTGTCAGTTCAGAAATGCTCCTGATGTATGGTAGTGTGGCTAGTCCTTTGGGGTGCGGCATGTCCTCGTCCCATTGTCTCTGCCTTAGGCATCTGTTGATGAAATTGCGAGGGTGTCCATTTTTGGCGAATACTTTGTACAGGTGTTCCTCTTCCTCTTTTTGCAGTTCTGGTGTGTATATTAAATAAAGTAGGATTTTTACAATGATCGTAACAACTGTCATCTTGTTCATAAATAGTAGATTGATGAGGGGATATTTTGCTTGGGATACATCATATCTAACCAGATTGTTTGTGGGTCACAAGAGAGCCAATAAGCTACGTAGGACAATAGAAAGCTCAATTGGTACCTCCTGAAATCCGGAAAATCCAGCCCACCCTTTACTTGTGAAGCAGCAGCTTTTCTAATTTAATAAGGGGCCGTCTCTGACTCCAAATAAAGGAGCCGAGCCAACCATAAAGCTAACGCAGCGCCTGTCTCAGCAGCATGAAGGCGAACATTCTCACAGGCGAGGTAGGGTATTCATGTTGACCAAAGCTATACTATAGAACCAAGGTTTCGGGAGATCTTCCAAGCGTTGAAGTTCCTATCTTATTTTCTCTATTAAATGTGTATAATTGGCTTTATATAGCTGACCAAATGCCGGAGTATTAAAAATACCTAAGTAAAGTAAACCTCCCAGTGACCACCGAAAGGGGAAACTGGATGCGTCCAGAAAATTGGATATACTGGCAAGACCTCCCACTGGCATTGCCTCCAATTTCATAAAATTGATTTTATCACCTGAGAACATGCCAAATAAGGTAACCACTTGAATTAAGTGGGGCACAGATGTCAATGGATCATTTAAGAAAAGGAGTTCATCATCTGCATCGAGAGTAATGTTGTGCTTGCCTGATCCAAGTCGAGAGCCGTTATATTAGGGTCAGCTCATATAGCTTCCACGAACAACTCAATTACTGGCGTAAATAATAATTGTGAGAGAGGGCATCCCTGACGACAACGTCTCCTAACGCTACCGCTATCCGAACTTAAACCGCTGCTTTGTGATCATTAATTAATACTGTTACCCATTTAGTAAAAACCTCTCCAACACCAAACCATTCCAGTGCATAAAAGAGATATGGCCATTCTAATCGAACGAATGCCTTCTCTGCTTCAATCCCAGTATCACTCCCTGCTGGTAGGCTTATAGCATATTTAAGACTCTTCTAATGTTATTAGTTGATCTGCGACCCTGTATAAACTCCGTCTAGTCCTCTTTTATAACGAATGGTAAAACCCTCTCCAGTCTTAATGCCAACATTTTTGTGAGAACTTTAAAATCCACATTCAACAAGGACATAGGTCTATGCGAAGAGCAGTCATCTGGGGCCTTTCCCTTCTTAAGAATGAGAGAGAAATTTGCTTCTATCAGAGAAGGCGAGAGGCAGCCCTGACTATGTGAATAATTATACATATTTAGAAGTGACCCGGCCAATTCCCCAATAAATTCATTATAGAACACAGCCTGGAATCCATCTGGTCCGGGCGCTTGGCCACCCTGGAGCTGCCTTACCTCCTCCTGTATTTCCTGGGTTGCCGGGGGTGCATTCAAGAACAATACCTGCTCCAAGATTTGGCCCAGGAGGGCCAGATTTTTTTTAAAAGACTCTATCTTCCTCTTTCTATCCTCACAGCCCTTTGACCTATACAATTTCAAACAGAACTTTCAAAGGCTGCATTGCTCATTTCACGATCACAAGTCTGGGTTCCAGCACTCTTCCTAATAGACGTAATAGCTTGGGGAGCCTTTTTTTTCCCTGGCAAGGTATGCTAGATACCTGCCAGGTTTGTCACCATATTCAAATAATCTCTGCTTCGCAAATAATACCTCCCTCTTTGCTATTTGAGTAAGTGTGGAATTCAAAGTTGCCCTAAGGGCTGTGATCCGCTTTAGTTTAGGAATGGAGGGTCTATCCACATACGCTGTATTGGCCACCTTCATGCGAGCCTCGAGCCGGTGCTGTTCTCTCTTTTGTCTCTTCTGGTCGCAGAATATGAGATGACCAAGCCTCGCACATATGCCTTACCAGTCTCCCACATCACCGAACGGTTACTGGCCGTGTTTGAGTTGATACCCAGGAAGGTTTTAAATTCCTGCCAGAAATATTTTATGAACGTACTATCCTTCAATCGGAAAGGGTCCATGCGCCAATGTCGGGAAGCTATCTCGTCATCACTAGTCCTAACCTCCATATATACTGCGGCACGTTCGGAAATAGTTATATTACATACTTTACAAAACAATATTGAGTTCAAATGTGTCGAGGGGACACAAACATATTGATTCTTGTATGGCACTTGTGTGGGTCACAATAAAAAGTAAAGTCTCTACCCTGAGGGTGAAGACACCTCCACACATCTACCAGGCCCAACTCCCTACTCAGATCTGCCAACTGCCTAGATCTCATAGCTATGCCCGCAGAGATCTTAGGCATTCTGTCCACCCCTGGTTCGATGATATAATTAAATCTCCCCCTATAATTGTGTGGCACACCCCAAGAGCCACCAACTTGGAGATCACTTCCATGACAAATTTAAATGGTGCACCAGCGGGCAATAGAGATTCAAAATCGCATATTCCTCTCCATATATTAGGGCTTGAATTAATATATATCATCCAGACTCTTCTTTTATCTGGCTTAGCATTTGGAAGGGAAGATTCTTCCCAGTAAGACTGGCAACTCCCCTACTTTTTGAGCTGAAAGATGAAAAGAACACCTGGCCAAATCCACCCTGTTGCAGCTTCGAATGCTCCTTTTCAAGTAGATGTGTCTCCTGTAGAAGGGTGATATCCACCCTTTCTTTCTTTTAAGACTTGATAATATATTTTCCCTTTCGATTAATGAGTGGCACCCCTTGACATTCCAGGTGCACCACCTAAATGAATGACTAGCCACGATAGTCCAAGCAAACCCGAGAAACGCCAGGAGAAAGAACCCTACCCAAAAGATATTGAGTAAAAAACAAAAATGTTTCACACATAAAACACTCTTTAAAACAGCTAAATCAAAACAACTAAGAACTATTCCTAAAAACAAATAACATAAAACATACTTAAAAGGAGGCTTTCCCCCTTGTTCACAAGGGGCACTACTACCTTCCAATAATCCCACCACAACATCTCCCAGCCAGAGGCATGCCCTCGGCCCGGGCATTACAAATTAGAGTAAATAAATTGCAACATCTTTTAAGACAGAAGTTAAAGGTGGGCGACCCCCCACAGCAACACCTCGATACACTTAGAAAAACAACAAGATGAAAATATATAAAATTACAAAATTACAAGCAATAAGCAACCAAATAAAAGAAAACACTCAGAAACGTCTCCCAATAATCAAATAAACTGCACGAGCTATAGAAAAGAGTCCATAGAAAGGATAAGGAATGGGCACTCCCCCTCCCCCACCACCATGGAAAGATAGAGAAGAGGCAAAAAGGAAGAAAGGAGGAGGGAAAAAAAAGAAGAAACGAAGGGCAAAATAATGTCATTATCCATATAGCTCAAATCGTGCAGTCTATTTGAGAGCATTCAGGAATTCTTTTACTTTTTCCGGTGATCTGAAGTCATATACAGATCCCCCATGACTGCAGCATAGCATTGCCGGATATCGAATAGATTATTGAATATTTAAATCCCTCAGATGCTTCTTTGCCTCATCAAATGCCTTCCTCTTGCGGACCACAGGCACAGAACAACATTATCCAGGAGCCCCTGTATATCTTGGCATGGGGATCCTTCCCCGAGTCTCTGGTAGACTCCAGCAGCATCTGTTTTTCCCTCTAATGTTGAAGTTGAACTCGGACCTGGCGGGGGCGCTGATCCAACCCGAGCCGGCGCACAGCAACCCGATGGGCCCGCTCAACTGGCAACCAGCCCAGCTCTGACTCCAGTTTCAGCAGCTGTGGGAGCCATTGTTCCAGGAAATCAACAAGCTGCCCTTCCTCCTCCTGTTCAGGAAGGCCCAGCAACCGAATATTTTTTTCCGATGACCTCGACTTTCGAGGTCGTCAATATGTTCATCTAAGGTCAGGAAGCGATGTTCCAGAGCCCAGACCTGACCCATGGATGACTCAGCGGTGGTCTCGGAGGCTGTGGCCTGTTGCCCCGCCCCATCCCGACACGCTACCTGAGTTTCTCAATGTCTCCATCATGTTTCTTCAGCATGACTGAGATCGACTCCAAACTGGACTGGTCTCTTCACTGGAAGCATCAATCATCTTTCGGAGTTTAATAAGCTCCGAGATAAGGCTCGCCCCAGCAGGTCACGCCACGTCTCTGTTGCTAAGGGGTAGTGGGGGAGTGTCTTTTGTGAACAGCGAGATCCTTTACCTCTGGTCATTTAAAAAATCATCAGACTGCTAAAGCCTGATGTAGAAAGGCCAAGGATGCTGGGTAAAAAACATTTTTAGCAATTTAGCAGGTGAGGTGAGGTGGGGGGGGCACTTTGCCTGAGTCTTGGGCAGAATCGACCTATTGGGTCGCCGCCATCTTGGATCTTGCTGACACTCTGTTTAAAAAGGGAACAAGGCAAAAGACAGAAGATTACAAACCGATTAGCCTACCCCGGCCGTTGGTACGTTCCTGGAATCCATTGCGAAGGATGAGATTTATGAATAATTGCCGGTGCATGATGAATTAGGGCGAAGTCAGTATGGTTTCATCAAGGGGAGGTCATGCTAATGAATCTGTTAGAACACTTTGAGGATAAAAAAAAACAGGTTAAACCAAGGAGAGCTAATGGATACTATGTTTCTGGACTTCAAGAAGGACGTTGACAAGGTGCTTCACAGGAGGCTGCTGAGTAAGATAAGGGCCCATGGTGTCAGAGACAAGGTACAGAAACTTGACTGTCTGGCAGAAGGTAGAGAGTGGGAATAAAAGGGTCCCTCTCAGGATAGCAGCCAATGACTACTAGTGTTCCACAAGGGAACCACAACTTTTTACTTTGTACATTAACAATCTAGATGACGGAACTGAGGGCAATCCAGCGAGGTGTTTGGATGACGCAAAGGTAGACATAGGGACAGGTATCAATGAGATGGCAGGGAGGATGCAGAAGGATTCAGACAGGGTAGGAGAGTGGGCAAAGACGTGGCAGATGGAGTATAACTTGGGCAGGTGCGAGGTGATGCACTTGAGGAGACAGAAGAGAGGCATGGACTATTTTATAACTGGGGAGAAAATTCAGAAGTGTTGCGAGTTCCGGTCAGGATTGTCTCAAGTTAAATGAGAAGGTTGTGTCAGTAGTTAGGAAGGTGCTGTATCTGCAGCACAGTGTATTTTGAAATCTTATATTCAGCAAAAGAACTGAGTCAATTATTATAAACAATGATATTTGTTTGTTGAACACAATTAATATGAGAACAATAAAACGTATTATAACATAATGAAAAACACTACAATCCATCTTATGGTTTAACTTAACTTTGGATGATCACATACCACCCCACCAGAAGTTGACCAGATTCCACGTGGTGAAGTCTTCTTGTTCTTCTGATGGTCTTGTAGGTGTCTTCTCTTTCAGTGGTTATTCTCGAGTTACCACCCTCCGAGGGGTTTTATGGTGATTCTTATCCTTCCAAGTCTTCACGCCTTTTGGGAGGGTGTGAAGGATCTGCCAATGGAATGATCAGGTTCATTTACCCTGATCAATCAGATCCAACCTGGGGTTGTCACATTGATGGCCCAAAGGCGACATTCCACTATCCCGTTTCATTCCAATTTCAGGTATGTATTACAGGGTCTGTAGCTGTCAGGCTTGTTCGCAAACTATCTCTGGGTAGCTGCAGCCTGTCTGCATTCTGCAGAATGTGGATGAGCACAGAGACTTTGGTCAAGGCTGGGTTCTACTTCCCAGCATGCTTCAATCATTGTTCATTTTTGTAAGAATTTACTATTGTCCATCTTAAGATTATTAATTCAGTTGGCCCGTCTGGTCAGAAAGGCAAATACAGTGATGATATTTCTTTTGTGATCACTTGAATGGATGGATTTCCACTGCTCTGAAAGACTCTGGTTAGACCACATTGGAGTATTGTGTACCGTTTTGGGCCCCATAACTCAAGAAGGATGTACCACCACTGAGCGTGTTCAGAGGAGCTTAATAAGAATGGCCCAAGAATGAAAATCTCAACATATGAGGTTTCTGGGTCTATACTCGCTGGGGTTTATAAGGATGAAGCGGGCTCTAATAGAAGCATACAGAATACTGGTTGCCTGGTCAGAGTAGATGTTGGGAAGATGCTTCCACTGTTAGGAGAGAAAGGATTCAAGGACATAACCTGAGAGTCAAGAGAAAATCTTTAGAATGGAGATAAGAAGATACATCTTCAGTCTGAGAGTGGGAATCTATGGTGGAATGGCCGTTTCCTTCCCTAAACTACATCAGTGAACCAGGTACGTTTTTCTCGGCAATCGATTCATAACCACCATCAGTCTCTTAATTCCAGATTTGAATTTAAGCTCCACCACTTGTGGCAGGACTTGAACCCAGGTCACTCCAACATTATCTGGGTTTATCACGTTAGACTTCAATGACAACACCACAAGATCACTGATTTGCCCAATCCTCCACAGTGTGGCTCACGTATGCAGTATGATATGCACTGGGATTTGCCTTCATGTTATCATTGACTTCCTTATGTATGTACATGTAATACATACCACAGAGATGATTTTTCTCCGTTATGCAATTCCTCTTTAGTGTTTAGTATCTCCCTAATTATTGCCAATTTCTTCAGCTGTCCTGCCTTGACTGTTCTTTTCTTCCCCCAGTCCACCCAGGCCAAATCCTTCCTTAGGTCAGTTTAATTATCATTGCCGAACACTAAAACTCTCATGTATGACTCAGTCTTCACTCAATCTGAATGTGAAACTCCAGCATGTTGTGGTTATTCCAAGGCAAAGCTCATCCACCAATCCTTTCTTGTTACATAATATCAAATCTAAATTAGATTAGATTCCCTACAGTATGGAAACAGGCCCTTCGTCCCAACAAGTCCACACCGACCTTCCGAAGAGTAACCCACCCATTCTCATTTCCCTCTGAGTAATGTTACCAACTCTATGGGCAATTTAGCATTGTCAATTCACATGACCTGCACATCTTTGGACTGTGACAGGAAATCCACACAGATAGGGGGGAGCATGTGCAAACTACACGCAGACAGTCCCCCGAGGCTGGAATCCAACCTAGATCTTGGTGCTGTGTTAACAACTGAGCCACCATGCCGTCCCATTCTCTGGTTGGTTCCATGACGTCCGGCACTCAGAAATAATCCCTCATACACTCTATCAATCTTTATTCAAGGATATCACTGTCAAGTTGATTAATTGAGCCAATTTGCATGTTCAAATCACCCATAGTTACTGTTGTGCCCATGTTACAAACCCTCATTCTTTACTACCTCAGAAGTACTTTGGGGGGACAGTGGATAAAAATTCCTCTTCCTAAGAGGTTTCTTCTCTTGCTTTTTATTTGCACTGAGACGGACTTCAAATATTTTTTTGCACAAAACACTTTGAAAAGATCTGAATACCTAGTTGCATGAACAAATGTTTATTTTCTTTTCACAATCGAGGATATAAGAGGGCTCAAAGTGATCATGAGATATCGTTAGCAGAGTTGGGGAAAATCCCAAAGAGTTCATTTCATATATAAGGAGCAAGAAGGTAAGTAGAGAAATGTTTGGCCCAAATGAAGAAAGTTATGCGTAGAGTCAGATAAAATGGGTGAGATTCTTAGCGAGTACTTTGCATCTGTATTCACCAAGGAGAGGGACAAACGGATGCTGGGGTTAGGGATAGATCTCTGAGTACTCTGGTTCAAGTCGACATAAAGTGGGAGGAAGTTTTGGATACTCTAAAAACGTATTAAGGTAGACATGTCCCCAAGTCCGATGGGATCAACCACAGGTTACTGAGGGGTGTGAGTGTAGAAATAACTGGGGCTTTAACATATATCTTTGCAGGATGTTTGAACATGGGTGAGGTCCCGGAGGACTGGCGAATTTCTAATATTGTCCCCTTGGTTAAGAAGGATAGCGGGAATAATCCAGGTAATTGTAGACCGGCAGGCCTGACATCAGTGGTAGGGAAGCTGCTCGAGAAGATATTGAGGGACTTGAGTAAGGCGTTTTATTAGGTTCCCCATGGTCGGCTGATGGAGAAGGTGATGTCGCATGGGTTTCAGGGTGTTTTATGCAGATGGATAGAAAACTGGCTGGGCAACAGAGACAGAGACTAGTAGTGGAATGTGATTTCTCAACATGGAGACCTATGACCAGGTGTGCAACAGGGATCCGTGCTGGGACAACTGTAGTTTGTGATGTATATATATCAATGATTTAGAAGAAGGTATCGTTTGCCTGATTAGCAAGTTTGCAGATAAAACTAAGATTGTTGGACATGCAGATAGTGAAGGGGACTGTCAGAGAATATAGATAGATTGGAGAGATGGGCACAGAAATGGCAGATGGAATTCAATCTGTGCAAATGCCAGGTGATGCATTTTGAAAGACCCAGTTTAAGAATGAACAACACAGTAAACAGAAAAGTCCTGGGGAAAATCCACTTATAGCGAGATCTGGGTGTTCGGGTCCATTGTTTCCTGAAGACACCAACACAGGTCAGTAAAGTGGTCAAGGTGGAATATGGCATGCTTTCCTTCGTTGGATCAGGTGTTGAGTACAAACGCTGGCAGGTCATGTTGCAGTTGCATAGGACTTTGGTTTGGCCGCATTTGGAATACTGCATATAGTTCTGGTCACCACATTACCAAAAGGATGTGGATGCTTTGAATAGGGTACAGTGTAGGTTTGGCAGGAGGCTGGCTGGGTTGGACGGTGCTGGTTATGAATAAATATTGAGTAGATTAGGACGATTTTCATTACAAAGTCGAAGTTTGAGGTATACAAAATCAAGACAGATATACACAGGGTGGATAGCAAGAAGCTTTTCCCCCAGATTGTTGAACTCAATTACTCGGTGTCATGAGTTCAAAGTAAGAGCAGAAAGAGTTAGGGCAAACATACGTGGGAAGTTGTTTACACGTAGGGCGGTGGCAGCCTGGAATATGTAGCCAGCAGAGGTGGTAGGGGCAGGAATGATAGCATTATCTAAGATGTATTTAGACAGAAACATAAATGGGCAGGGAGCAGAGGGATACAGACATTTAGAAAATAGGTGGCAGGTTTAGAAAATTGGAGGATCTGGATCAGCACAGGCTAGGAGGGCCGAAGGGTCTGTTCCTGTGTTGGAATGTTCTTTGTTCTTTATCATTCATTCTAAAAATAGCAAGTTTTCAACTTATTGTATGCTACAATTTAATAATGTAAACGATTTATTTATTTGATATTGCATGTCAATTTATTGTCAATTCTAAATTACAGTCACAGGGTCAAAGAGATGTACAGCATGGAAACAGACCCTTCGGTCCAACTTGCCCATGCCGACCAAATATCCCAACCCAATATAGTTCCATTTGCCAGCACTCAGCCCATATCCCTCTAAACACTTTCTATTCATATACCTATCCAGACGCCAGCTAAATGTTGCACCACCCACTAACCACCCACCATTTCCTCTGGCAGTTCATTCCACACACGTACAACCCTCTGAATGAAAGAAATGCCACTTATATCTCTTTTACATTTTTCCCTTCCTAACCAAAACCTATGCCCTCTAGTTCTGGACTCCCTCATCCCAGGGAAAAGACCTTGTCTATTAACCTATCCATGCTCCTCATGATTCTTCAAACCTCTATAAGGTCACCCCTCAATCTCCAGCGTTCCAGGGAAAACAGCCCCAGCCTGTTCAACCTCCAGCTATAGCTCAAACCCTCCAACCTTGGAAACATGCCCGTAAATCTTTTCTGAACCCTTTCAAGTTTCACCTGATCGATCAGGTCCTGGGGATTTTTGCATTGTCATGCGTTTCAAAACATCCAGCACTTCTTCCTCTGTAATATGGATATTTTTCGATGATATCACCATCTATTTATCCGTATATCTACATCGCCCATGTCCTTCTCCTGAGTAAACACTGATACAAAATACTCACTTAGTATTTCTCCCTCTCCTGTGGCTCCACACTAAGCCGCCTTGCTGATCTTTGAGGTCTCTTTTCTCTCCCTGTTTACCATTTTGTTCTCAATGTATTTGTAAAATCCTTTTGGATTCTCCTTAACTCTATTTGCCGAAGCTATCTCATGTCCCCTTTTTGCCTTCCTGATTTCCCTCTTTAGTATACTCCTCCTGCCTTTATACTTTTCTAAGGATTCACTCGATCTATCCTGCCTGTACCTGTCATATCCTTCCTTCTCATTCTTAATCAACCCCTCAATGTCTTTCGTCATTCAGCACTCTCTATACCTACCAGCCTTTCCTTTTACCCTAACAAGCATATTCTGTCTCTGAACTCCGGCTATCTCACTTCTGAAGGTTTCCCAGTTTCTAGCCGTCTGCTTACCTGTGAACATTTGCCGCCATCAGCTTTTGAAAGATCTTGCCGAATACCGTAAAAGTTGGCCTTTCTCCAATTTAGAACTTCAACTTTTAGATCTCGTCTATCCTTTTCCATCATTATTTTAAAACTAACAGAATTGTTGGCAAATAGCTGAAGCTCACACATTTCAGATGAGAAATTAAATCGATTGATTATATTTAAATGTTATAATTCTATTTAATTGTTCAATCAAATGCTCACTCTGAATATTCAATCTGTCAGATTTCAACTATTTTGCAAATGATAGAGCAACAATATATGCATTGGAACACTGAGTTTCAATGTGTAATTGTGATCACCATCACGGTCAGACAACATGCTCTTTTTCGATACAAAACAAAATGTTCATTCTTTACATTTGAATCATAAAAGTCTTTCAGTGTTTATATTTTAATTCCATCAACATAGAATCAATTTTATTGGCTTCACAGATGATGCAGTTATTGTTCAGTTGAATAATTGTAGCTCATACGTTATTATTGCACGATTCACAAACATGGAAAACTCCTATTTATTGTGCAGGGCCGTAAACCCATTATTTTGCATCATGACCGACATTAAAAGTGGAATCAAAAAGGGTGAATTCGGGTACAGTGCTACTGGACCTCACAGCTGCATGTTGCACTCAGAGAGACCCTGTCCTGGTCCTGAATCTGTGAAGAGAGTTTCCAACTTGGGTCAGGGCAGTCATTCAAACATTCCCTCACAGAGAATCATTTGGAATCCAACTTGAGCAGGAGGAAACTAGCCAACAGGCTATCACTACTCTCAGTGTAGGTACAAATGCTGTCTAAATTAAATACCAATGACTGAGCAGGAACCATGCCTTATAAATTCATCATCAGTCAGAGCATGGCCCAGGGAGCAGATGCATGGACATGGAGTATCAGAATCACATTGCACAAGTTACTTATGGTGACGACATCTGGCATGTCCCCCATCTGCACCCTGGACCAGAAACTGGGTAAAAAGGTTCACAGTTGACAGTCGATTGCAGTATTTTGTGTCTCAGAGTAAACCCTCTGAAACTATATCCAATAAGTGTACCTTCACATTCAACAGTACCAAAATAAAATTATACATGTCTGTGGATGGTCAGATATTAATTCATAGGTCACCCAACAGAATGTCTCTGAAGAAATCAGGAGCAAATGGCAAGCCAACACTCGTTTAAAAACTGAACTTGGTGGATTTTGTCTGGTCTAGATAACCACACATACTGTGCTGACACTCAGGTAAATGGAACAATTACATCAAAACTGGTCTAACGCCCCTCCCCGCCTTCCTGACCTCACACACGCCACTCCCTCATACATCTCACTCCCTCACACTTTCACCAACTGATGAGAATCCACAATCTGATGAAACTTGAAACACTGAATGGTACAGCACAGTGCAGGCACTTCAGCACTCAATGTTTTGTCAGCCTTTTATCCCTCTCTAAGATCAGACTAACCTACGTAAACTTTAATGCACTAACTTTCGTGTGCCTACCCAAGAGTCTTCTTAATTATTCCTAATGAATCTGACTCTACTACCACCGCTGGAGGAAAGCTCTAGCCGCTCAAACTTTCTTTGTAAGTCATGCCCTCCAGTCCAGGCAGCACCCTGGTAAGTCTCCTGTGCACACTCTCTGAGGCTTCCACGTGTTTCCTATAATGAGGCAACCAGAACTGAACACAATATTCCAAGTGTCGTTGAACCACAGCTTTATAGAGCAAAGAAATAACCTCGCTGCTTTTAAACTCAATCCCCCTGATAATGAAAGACAAGGCACCGTATTCCTTCTGAACAACCCTATCAACTTGGGAGGGAACTTTGAGAGATCGAAGGACAATGACCCCAAGGTCCCTCTGTCACTCCACACTGCCAAGAATACTGCTTTTAACCCTGTATTTTTTCTGCAAATGCAACCTTCCAAAATAAATTGCTTCACACTTTTAAAGGTTGAACTCTATCTGCCACTTATCAGCCCAGCTCTGCATCCTGTCAATATCCTGTTGCAACATACAAAAGCCCTCCACACTATCCACAACCCCACCAACATCCGTGTCACCGGTAAAGTTACGAACCTACTTGTCCACTTCCTCATCAAAGTCATTTATAAAAATCACAAAGAGCACAGGTCCCAGAGCCGATCCCTGTGGAGCACCACTGGTCACTGAACTCCATGCTGTATACTTTCCATCTGCTACCACCCTCTGTCTTCTGTGGGCCAGCCACGCCCATATCCAGATAGCCAAGTTTCTCTGCGCCCCATGCTTTTATACCTTCTGAATGAGCCTACAATGGGGAACGCCTTGCTAAACTTCTTGTTGACCACATCTACTAGTCTACCTTCACCAATGTGTTTTTTACATCTTCAAAGAATTCAATAAGATTTCTGACGGATGACCTGCTCATCACAAAGCCATGCTGACTATCTGTAACCAAACTGTTGTTTTCTAATTTATTGTAAATACTGTCTCTCGGAAACGTCTGCAATACTTTTCCCACCACTGATGTAAGACTGACTGTTCGGTTATTCCCAGAGTTATCCCTATTGCCTTTCCCAAACAAGGGAATAGCATTTGTCACCCTCCAAACATCTGGCTGGCACTGCTCCAGTGGAGAGTGTGGACACAAACATCATCGCCAAAGGCACGCCAATCTCTCCCATCACTTCCTGGAGTAACCTTGGGTAACTCCATCTGGCCTAGGGGATTTACCTATCCTATGTTTGTAATTCATTCAATCAGTGTATACATCCCTTCAACTATTGTACACCCTGTCCAAACAACTGATTGACTGCTTTCAATTTCAGTGCAGTATACAGTGCTGCCTCCCTGAGTAAGTACAGTTCACAACATTTTGTGAATAATGGAATGAAAAAAATACAGGAATGCACCAATGCCTTCATGATGAAGAGATTATGGCTGAAATATCGACTCTCCTACCCCTTGGATGCTGCCTGACCTGCTGTACCTTTCTAGCACCACACTGTTTGATTCTGATCTCCATCACCTGCAGTCCTCACTTTCTCCATTACTGAGGGCTGTCCCCTCTGCACACTGATGGGGGGAATTAACCATCAGAAACTCATTGTATGTGGAGCTGACTGCTCAGTTCTGGAAAGTTGCACTTGATTAATACATTTTTTTAAAAAGATATTACAATTCCACAGATATTCATTCAGTGTCAGAGTTAGAGTTATGGTTCATGGTTTCAGCAGCTTGGTTACAAACAGCAAATGACTGAAGTACTCCAAGGTACAGGGTATTCCAGGCATTATATTCCAGCTTACGTTAATGCTGGGAGTATTTTCAGGCAGGTTGACAGATGTGATAAGGGAATGAGTTGACATGTGGAGGTGTGACATTTTTACTATCACAGAGGCGCATTTGAGGGAGGTCAGGGCTAACAAATCAATACTCTGTTGAACTGGAACTATAGGCCGGACAGGGCAGGGTGTTAAAGAGGATGTGATGTTGCTTTATTAATTTACAGGCCAGTTTTTGCTGAAAGGATGGTCAATATCTTGGAAGGGTCTTCAAATGAGGCTTTGAGGGTCCAGGTTTGAATCAAAATGATGACACACACACTGCTTGTTTAAGCACATTTTAACTTACAGTGTGGAAACAGGCCCTTCGGACCAACAAGTCATACAAATCCTCCGAAGAGCAACATTAAGATTGACAAGTCGCCAGGCCCGGATCAGATTTGTCCTCGGCTGCTTTGGAAAATGAGAAATGTGATAGCTTAATCACTTGCGAAGATCTTTGCATCCTTGGTCTCCACTGGAGACGTTCCTGAGAACGGGAGAGAGGCAAATGTAATTCCTCTCTTCAAGAAAGGAAATAGGGATTTCCCGTGCAATTAAAGTCCAGAAAGCCTCACGTCTGCCGTCTTCAAGGTGTTAGATAGGATTCTGAGGGATAGGATTTATGACCATCTGGAAAGGTATGGCCTGATTAAATGCAGTCAACATGGCTTTGTAAGGGGCAGGTCATGCTGAGGGTCGAGCTGTGGATGTGGTGTATATGGACTTCCGCAAGGCATTTGATAAGGTTCCCCATGGTAGGCTCATTCAGAAGGTCAGGAGGAATGGGATTCAGGGCAACATAGCTGTCTGGATACAGAATTGGCTGGCCTACAGAAGACAGCGAGTGGTAGTCGAAGGAAAATATTCTGCCTGGAAGTCAATGGTGAGTGGTGTTCCACAGGGCTCTGTCCTTGGGCCTCCACTGTTTGTAATTTTTATTAATATCTTGGATGAGGGGATTGAAGGATGGTTCAGCAAGTTTGCAGACGACACAAAGGTTGGAGGTGTCGTTGACAGTATAGAGGGTTGTTGTCGGCTGCAGCGGGACATGGACAGGATGCAAGGATGGGCTGAGAGGTGGAAGTTGGAGTTCAGCCTGGATAAATACGAGGTGATTCATTTTGGAAGTTCGAATTTGAAAGCTTAGTACAGGATTAAGAATAGGATTCTTGGCAGTGTGGAGGAACAGAGAGATCTTGGTAGGCAGGTATATGGATCCCTTAAAATGACCACCCAAGGGGACAGGGTTGTAAAGATCCCTTAAAATGACCACCCAAGTGGACAGGGTATTTTGGTTTTCATTACCAGGGAGATTGAGTTTAAGAGTTGTGAGATCTTATTGCAGCTCTATAAAACTTTGGTTAGACTGCACTTGGAATACTGCGTCCAGTTCTGGTCGCCCCATTATCGAAAAGATGCGGATGCTTTGGAGAGGGTTCAGAGGAGGTTTACCAAGATGCTGCCTGGACTGGAGGGCTTATCTTATGAAGAGAGGTTGACTGAGCTCGGACTTATTTCATTGGAGGAAAGGAGGAGGAGAGGGGAGCTAATTGAGGTATACAAGGTAATGACAGGCATAGAGAGAGTCGAAAACCAGAGACTATTTCCCAGGGCAGAAATGACTAACACGAGGTGTCATAGTTTTGGAGGAAAGTATAGAGGGGATGTCAGAGGCGGGTTCTTTACACAGAGAGTTGTGAGAGCATGGAATGCGTTGCCAACAGTAGTTGTGGAAGCAAGATCTTTGGTGACATTTAAGTGACTACTGGACATGCATATGGTCACAGAAATTTGAGGGTGCATACATGAGGATCAATGGTCGGCACAACATCGTGGGCTGAAGGGCATGTTCTGTGCTGTACTGTTCTATGTTATTTTTTCAAAAGTCCTTGCACTTAATAATAACTTGGTCTTCGGTTTGGAACTGAGACCCATCATTTCAATGTTCCATACTGTGAGTTGTGCACTGTTTTCATCATATTGTTATAAAAATGAACTGAATAAAGGAGGGATTTTGTGTTTACTGGACGATCTAAAAGTTGGTATTACGAAAGGATGTCGGACCTTCAGGAAAAAGACTTTGCTGTTAATGGTTAGAAAAATGCTGCAAACAGTTACAGAGATTTCCAGCTCAAGTCACACACAAAGATGTTGGGCTGGGCTGATGCCAGCCATCAATGGAGCTGCACAATTCTGTTTGGATACTGACATTGTGGGGCTAACATACACTGGATATTGTTTATGAGGGATTCAATGTAAGATGCCATGTGCTGCAGGAGCCCATCACCTTTATAACACCTTCATTCAGGATTAGGCCCAAGGTACAGAATTACAGAGTTTAGGTGGCACACCAGACGGGGTATACTTGCAAGACATGGTTGTTTACAGGTCATTGTTACAAATGTTGAACTGCAACTGGACTAGTGCCATGTGCTAGTCCATTGACCAGTCTGCCCCACACACATCTCCCCATTGTTCAGGTATGTCTCTAACCAGTCTATTGTGTGAGTAACTGCCCAGTTCAAGTTAGGAAGCTCTCTGAACAGATTTTGGAGATGTCCAGTGTTGTGGAGGTCGTGGTGAGGGCCAGTAAAACTGTGTATGAATGTAGGTTTTTACTCAATGTCATTTCCAACAGCTTTGCTGCCTGCAAGATGGTGTGTTCACTGAACTGAACATGAATTGGCTGTTTACTACAGTCACTGAATTGTGTAATAGTTAGGTGTGCGCTCTGGTAATTCGATTATTGTTCACTTCAATTGCTTTCAACTGAAAAACAATGATGTTTGGTTTATTTTAAAATATGTAAGAAATAAAGTGATATTAACTCTTCACTATACAAAATGTAAAAGTGACCTGTTGCATATTTCCCTCAGATTAAAAATGCAACAATCAGATATTGTCTGGAAAGCAAGATTATGTGAACAGGACTATGTCCCAGGCAACATCACCATCCTCTGTGGTATGTTCTGTCCCACTGACAGGACACAGCCAGGCAGAGGGGGACAGCTCCTTGACATATAGTCAATATAGGGCGACATGGTGGCTCAATGGTTAGCAGTGCTGCTTCATAGCACCAGGGACCCAGGTTTGATTCCAGCCTTGGGCCACTGCCTGTGTGGAGTTTTTACACTCTCCCCGTGTCTGCAAGGGTTTCCTCCCACAGTCCAAAGAAATGCAGGTCAGTTGAATTGGCCATGGTAGTGGGTTGCTCTTTGGAGAGGGTTGGCGTGGATTGGTTGTGCCGAAGGGTCTGTTTCTATACTGTAGGAAATCTAATATAATCATAGTGCTCAGCATTGATATTGGATCCTGTGGCGGCTAGACTGCTCTGCCGGTTATGGCGAATCAATAAAAGGGAAACCTATAATTGACCACATCATCACCGATCTGCCTGCTGCAGATACATCCCTCCATTTCATATATCAGTAACAATGTTCACTGCAGAGTCCTTATGGGGAATAAGGGCTAACTTCACATTTTGCAGAACCTTCACACCATGACATGTACTAAATGGTACAGACTTTAAACAGATTAAACAAACAATGACGATGCATCCATGAGGTACAATGGCCCATCAGCAGCAGAACAATCATATTCTGTACAAATCATAGTCTGCAACTTCCTGGACCGACATACCCCCCCTCCCCCCCACTGTACAGTAACCACCACAGTCCGACATACATCCCTCTGTACAGAAACCATCACGGCCCGACATACCTTCCACTGTATAATTACCATCATGGCCCGACCTACCTCCCACTATATAGTAACCATCACGGCCCAACATACCTCGCACTGTACAGTAACCATCACGGCCCGACATACCTTCCACTGTATAATAACCATCATGGTACGACATACCTCCCACTGTTCAGTAACCATCACGAGATCAGTGCTTCGCATTGGTGCCTCACAGCACCAAGGCCCTAGGTTCAATTCCGGCCTTGGGTGTCTGTTTGGAGTTTGCACATTCCCCCCCGTGTCTGCTTGCGTTTCCTCCGGGTGCTCCGGTTTTCTCCCACAGTCCAAAGATGCGCGGGTCAGGTGAATTCGCCATGCTAAATTACCCACAGTGTTAGGTGCATTAGTCAGGGTTGAATGTAGGGCAGGCGAATGGATCTGGTTGGGTTGACCTTCTGAGGATTGGTGTGGATTGATTGGACTGAAGGGCATGTTTCCACACTGTAGGGAATCTAATGTAACCTCCAAGGTTCAAGTCAGGAATATGATGGAATAATCACTTGTCTGAATGACTGCAACTCCAACAGTACTCTAGTACAGACTTACTAGCATCAGGCAACACAGTTGTGTGGGGAAAATCATGTCTCACAAACTTGATGGATAATTTTGAGGAAGTGACAAAATTGATTGATGAGGACATGGGGCTCGATGCTGGCCATTTGTACCTTAGCAAGGCCTTTGATATGGTTGCTTATGGCAGGCTCACACAGAAGGTGATGGATAGAGAACTGCCTGATCATAGATGACATACCCGTGGTGGAACAGTGTTTTTGTAACTGGAGATCTGTAAATATATTGGTGGAGTTGCAAATTATGAGGATGATTATCAGAGAATACAGCAGGATTTAGGTCAGCTGCAGACTTGGACAGGGAAAACACAGATGTCACTTTATCTGGGCAGTTGCGACGTGATGCGTTTTAGAAGGTCTAATGCAGGAGAGAAGTATAAAGTTGATGGAAAAATTACTGGCTGCATAAACATCTGAAGGGATCTAGATGTACAGCTCCACAGTTCCCTGAAAGTGACAACACGCGTGGAGAGGGTGATCAAGAAGACTAATGGCAAACTTGCAGCTGTGCATTGGAGCATGCAGTATGAAAATTAGCAGGTCATATTGCAGCTGTAGGGAAACTTAGTTCGGGCACATTTAGAATATCGTGTACAGTACTGGTTGCCACACCAGCAGAACGATGTGGAAGTGTTGGAGAGGGTATGGAAAAGGTTTACCAGCATGTTGTCTGGTTTGGTGGGTATTAGCCAGAAGGAGATATTGAGCAAACATGGTTTGTATGCTCCTGAGCGTCATTGGATATGGGGCTACCTGATAGATATTTACAAAATTATCAGAGGCATAGATAGAAAGACAGGTAGGTTTTAGGTAAAAGGGAGAAACGTCAGGAGATGTGACAGGTAAGGTTTTTTTGCTGTTCCAGACAGAACGTGAAATTGCCTGGAATGCACTGATCGAGGGGTAAAAACCAATATAGCAAGGTTTAAGAGGCATCTTGGCACACGTATTAGTAAGTAGGGAATAGAATGACATAGAAGGTATCGCAGAAAAAAAAAAACTTTTATTTGAACTTTAGACAGGCATCATGTGTCAGTGCGGGCTTGCTGGGATGAAGGGCCTGTTCCTATACTGGACTGGTCTTTAAAACAAGATTTGAGTGCAGGAGTGGCAAGATGTTGACTGACTGATGACTGATGATCAACAGACGCATACAGTGGATCTCTCAACAACTTGCAGCTTCATACCCTCCCACCCACAACAGGGAATCTCAACGTGGAGAATTGGATGTGAAACTCCGAGCTGGTTCCTGGTGACTTCATCTCGCCCCTCGCTCCGACGGCCTTCTACCTTGGACACCAACATCTCGGGGGAAACTGCATAGACAGAAGCTGCATGTACTCCACACCCACCAATGCTGGCATCTGACACATGGTAGCCTCACCATGCCATTCCAGCTCATATCCGACACAATGACAGTATGCTTCTGTATTTCAATGCTGCAGCTCAGGTTTGCACTGACAACTCTCATTGCAATGCTGCTGCAAGGACACTGTGCTCAGGGGCACACATCCAGCTCATGGACTGAACCTCTGAGCTGCTCATTCGGTGTTTGTACACACTCACTTTGAACTGACTTCAATACTTACAGAATTATTGCCTTGCCTTACCCTGCACTCAGCAGTGTTTCCCCTCAGTCAGAGCTACCAGACTCATCTGCCTGCTGTATTGTCTTGGTGTTTAGCACAGACACAAACCAGGAAGCTTGATATCATTGTCCACAGTCAGTCAAATGCCCAGCACAGTGAATCTCAGATCCCAGTCTGACAGCTTGGACATGTTCAGTCAGCCTCTCATGGTTGTTTGGGTCAGGATCCTTCCCCTGTGATGGGGTGAGGAGCTGAATGTTGGGAGCCCCCTGTCCCTCTTGGCTCTTTCTGCTCTCGTGTGGGGTGGTTCCTTCCAAAATGTGACAATTACCAAGCAGTATTAAGGGAGGTGGAATTGTTTGTAACAGCTGGTACGGATCGAGAGAAGGTGCTGCATTCAATGACAGTGGGAGAACATGAACATTTGTGGGTGTTTATGTAGTAACAGAGAGACAGTGAGGGCGCGGTCATAAAATGCAGATGGTGGTACATACCATGGTGGCGTGGAGAAGGTCACTGACTTCCTTCCGACACTGCTTGGCATTCACCAAGAGGCTGGCATCTCACTGACACAGGGATCAACCTCCAACCAAACTGGCAGGGTATAGTGTCATAGCCTCCCCTTCCATGTCCAGGCCAGTTTCAGATTCACAATCCAAGAGTACAATGACGTTTTAAAGATGGCCCCTGTAACAGGGAGGCTGGTGCATTCTGGGGTATCCAGGCAGTGGGCAGTTGTTATGATGAAGGGAAAAAACATCCGCTTGGTGTCAGATGAGAGGAAGACCACGTGGTTAGGGAAGGTAGTTAATGGGGCAGATTGGAGATGGTATCATGAGAAAATGCACTTCACCTTGTGGAGAGAAACACTCCATGAAACTCGATTAAAATGAGACTTGACCAAATCATTAGATGGCTTAGGCCTCTGTCTGTCTGATCTAAAATAGGGATGCAGTGTGAAATATTAGGAGCAACAAATTTTGCAGGAGATACAAATCCTTAAAAAAAGGGATAATACAATGTTCCAGACTGTTAAAAGGAGCTGGGGAAAATCCGCAGACTTATAGTTACCCACGTTATCCACTCCTCACTGGATGCAGGGATGATACCGGAGGATAGGAGAATAGCTAACACCACAGCTTTGATTAATGTAGAGCAAGGGACTGACTGAATCGGTCGCGGCTGGAATTCTGAGACAGTGGATAAACGGTCACTGAGGAAGTCCCAGGGACTCCAGGACAATCGGTCTGGATTTGTGCAAGGAAGATAGTGTGTAATTAATCTGACTGTGTCGGTTTGAGGCACTAACCTGTAACTGCATGTGACTTACTTGGATTTGACGAGAGATCCCATGGTAGGCTGCTTAAAAACAGCAACTATAGGATCCAGGTGAATGGAGCAAACGACCCAGAGAAGCCAAGGCAAAGCATTTGGGAGAATCAAAAATAGAGAAGAATGCACAATAAATGAGAGTATAGTCAGTCTGGCCAGAAGGAAGCTGGAAACATTAATAATCTTATTAATACAGCAAATGGCATTATTTCCTCTATCAGACAAAATACGGAACTTCAGAGCAGGAAGCTTATGCAGGAACTGTATAAATAATGAGCTCAGTCACAGCTTGGGGACAGTGTACAGTTCTGGTAACGCCATCACATGGAAAGATGGAATTGGACTGGAGAGAGTACAGAGGAGATTCTCCACCAGGTGACAGTGGAAGTGCAGTTATGAGGAAAACTTGGAACGGCGGATGCTGACAGGAGATTTGACTGGGGTGCACATATTGTCAGGAGCCTGGGTAGAAAAGGAGAGAACACCTTGTTCCTGTTGAAGAGCTCAGTTACGAGCGGGAAATATTTAATGTAATTTGTTGAAATATTTGCGAAGTGGTGAGGAAACTTATTATTTCACCCAGAATATGGTCGGGTTCTGGGTGTCACACATAGAATCAAAGTAGAGGCAGAAACTCTCAAACCATTTTCATAATGTGCCTGGAAATGTACTTGAAGTCCTCCACTATCCGGGGAGAGAGAACTAGGGATTTAAAAAAACAATGTCACATCTTGACCAATGCAGACAGTGGACAGAGTGATCTCCTCTAGATTGTGCTATTTTCTGAAGTTTTCAAAAGTTACCAATATCTGATAGGATCATTACGTAGGGATGAAGGGTGAGGGCAGGGAGGAGCAATGTCTAAATTGATTAGCATCACGATAATACTGATTCCATCCTTTATACATAATGCTACTTCACTGTGTTGGCCTTTTTGTCCTTCCTACATAAATGAGGAAAACCTTTGATTATCCAGTTCTCAGTTGTGATCACACTGCAACCCCATCTCATAATCCCAGCTAATCTGACCTGTTTCACTCTACTTAAAGCTCCAATTTCACTGGCCTTATTGAAAAGTTCCCAACATCATTCTTGCTCCATTGAAGGTTGCTCTCAATCAACTAATGTTTCTCATTCACAATTATTGCATATAATTGAGAATTATATGCAGTAATTGAGAATGAAAAACATTAGTTGACTGAGAGCAACCTTCAATGGAGCAAGAATGATGCTGGGAACTTTTCAATAAGGCCAGTGAAATTGGAGCTTTAAGTAGAGTGAAACAGGTCAGATTGAGTTGGGATTATGAGATGGGGTTGCAGTGTGATCACAACTGAGAACTGGATAATCAAAGGTTTTCCTCATTTATGTACCATCATACTGAACTTTACAATAAAATGATCGCTGCGCCCCAAAACATTCCCCTACTGACACTGGATCCACGTGCCCCACCTCTTTCCCAAGGACCAGGTCCAACTGTACATGTTCTCTTGGGCTGGACACATACTCCTGAAGTGAGCTCTCCTTCATGTAATCCAGGGGTGTTGGCCCCTCATGAATCTGCACCAACAGTAACTGAGTCAATATCTGGATAAATTCAGTTTCTCAGTGTAACTAATCTGTAGAATTGTCATCGCTCTCAAATGACCCTGCATATTTATTCTTTCCAACCTTTCCAATGGTTGCTGGCTGACAGACTGTACCTCACAGTGCAATTGTACACTCTTTGTTCTGTAGCTCCAGCCAAATTGATTATGTCCCTTGACGGATCCTCTTTCTCTTGGAATCCTTAACTAATGCTAATCTAAACCAATACTTCAACCCTTCCCCCCTTCCCTTCCCTTCTATTATTTTGGAATCCTTTATACCCAGCAATATTAACACCCATTCCTGCCATTCTTGAGCCAGCTCTCAGTGATTAGTCCATCAGAATTCCACACACCAACCTGCATTTGTAATTCCCCAAACTCCGATGATTCACGTCCATGCAGACTACCTCAGATTAAAGCTTTCTTTCTTACTCCAAATTCCACTGTTAAACTTGTTGTTGTAAATTAGTGCCAACTGTATCTCCCATTATTTTGACAATCTTGGTAGTCTCCTCTACTATTCCTTTTTGCATCCTAAGCACACACCATGTTATTTTCAATCCCTTCCAAACACCCCGTAAGAAATTCAGTCCCAGCTCTGTCACGTTAGCCCATCCAGTTTGTACAGTTGCTGCCTTCCCCAGAACCAGTCCCAATGACCCAGGAATCTGAAGCCCTTCCTTCAGCACCATCGTTCCAGTCACACTCTCATCTACCTAAAACCCCGAGTTTTGTTCTCACTTGGACACGGCACTCGTAGTAACCAAGGGATAGCTACGTTTGAGGTCCTGTTTGCTAACCATGCACCTAGCTCCCTAAATTCTGATTCTCAGACCATTTCACCCTTCCTACCCAGGTCATTCCTACCAACATGGACATGACCTTTGACTGCTTATTGTTCCCCAGACGGATGTCCTGCAGACACTGCAAAATTCTTAACCCCACTATCCAGGAATTACAGAAACACTGACACCTTCTTCAATTTCCTGACTCCCCTGTGCCTATTGATCCTCCTTCCTTCTCCCTCCCCTCCTGCACAGTCAGGCTGCTTGTGGTGCCGCAGATATGGCTCTAACTGCCCTCCCCTGAGCAGCCCGCACCTTCATCAACTTCCAAACCAGGAAAATGAATTGGGAGGGAGATATCAGGATATTCTTCCATTCCCTGAATGTTTCTATTCGATTGTCTTGTCCCCTATTCCTTTTCTTCTTCTCGGCTGTCATGTCTGCAGGGTGATCTGCTCTCTGTGTGTGCTAATTACCTAACTCTCAGCATCACAGATGTCCCATAGAGTCTCTAGTTACTATCTGAGCTCCAAGACCCAGTGTTTATCTAGGACACGAACAGGGGCTATTATTTCCCAATGTAACAGAACATATTTTCCATCTGACAAACATGTCTTGTCAGGTCTTAAAATGCAACTTAATTAATTACTTAGAATGAAGTTAACATCAGCGGAAAAAAAAAACAATCTGATTAACTCCCTTATTCAACTGTGACTTATTGAGAGTAATGTATATATTGGCTCAGAATTTCACATCTCCCTCTTATTTCTGAGTTCAACCCTTATTTCAGAAGTTGATAAGATAAATTTGCTAACTTCTATCAATTTACTGACAGTCGCTAATAACGGTGTATTATCTGCCAATGAATTTACAGCCTTTTCTGTGATTGCTCTTGTACTTCTTCAAAACTCAGTGCGGGCAGGTCCCAGTAGAAGAAAGTTATCTCTGTGACTCCCAGGGACGTGGAATCCTCCAGTTCCCACCCGACTCTGCTCCCCCACAGCGTCACGGTCTCTGTGACTCCCAGGCACATGTAATCCTCCAGCTCACACCCGACTCTGCTCCCTCATAGGGTCACCGTTTCTGTGACTCCCAGGTACATGTAATCCTCCAGCTCCCACTCCACTCCGCTCCCTCACAGTGTCACCGTCTCTGAGAATCCCAGGGACGTGTAATCCTCCAGCTCCCACTCCACTCTGCTCCCTCACAGGGTCACCGTCTCTGACTCCCAGGGACGATTAGGCCTCGATCCTCAGTGCTGATTTATATCCTCCCACTTTGCTGCCTCTGCAACTCCCAGTTATGTTAGCCTCATGCTCCTACTCCAAGTTGCTCCATCACATGGTCCCTCCCTCTGTGACTCGGTGCTGATTTCGAGACTCCTGCTCTGCTACTTCTCCAACTCCAAGTCCTCCTCGGCCTCGATCCTCGCTACTGATTAATATTCTCCTGTTCTGTGCTGCTCTCTCTCAGGTTCCCTCCCCTTGTGACTCCGAGGTAATGGTAGGCTTCAAGCCTCAACTAAGATTTATAACATCCCATTCCGCACTGCTGTCTTACAGAATCGTTCTTGTGCCTGGACGACAGTGGGAAAGAGGAGGGTAGACAGAGCAGAGGGTGCTACAGTGACTGAGCGAGCTGTATGGGATGGAACAGGTTATCTGGGGAGCTCGGCAGACCTGCAGTGTCGAAAGCAGGTTATTGGAAGATACAGTAAGAGTTGCAGACACTGAAGAAGGCGAAGGAAATAGAGAGATAGTGGCTTGTTCATGACGGAGCTTTGTAGAGTCAAAAGTTATCGAGCTGTGGAGACTTCAACAAATACAAATTGAGAGCCAGCAAGTGTTGTATGGTAGTCGAGACTGTTGGATGTTACAGAGTTAGAAGATTTGCAGTTACTGGGGGGAATATAAAATTTTGGAGCACTGGTGGTGTTCAAGGATCCTCAGGACATGAGGTGGTGCAGAGAATGGAAGCGTTCCAAATATTGGGATTATAGGGGCTGGAAGTCCTGAGATGGATAAGGAGGATGAAAAGTGCCATTGTGGCACACGCAACCATCGTAATTACAGAGATTTAGGAAGGGAACCTGTGCTATCATTGATTACAGTTATATGGAGTGTTCCAGAAGCTGAAGGGGTTACACATTTTAAAAGGGAGAGATCTATTGTGATCAGAAGTTTAAACAAGAATAAATGAATTTCAGTGATCACTAGCACAGATGGGAATGGAGGAGGTGAGATGTTATGAGGAACTGTCAGATTTATATGGCGGGGAGTATGTAGGATATGAAAGGGAGAGCTGCATTGTCTGTATACAGTTACAGACATCAGGACAAGCACCTGCTGGTTGGGACACAGATAACAACAGTTCCAACGGCTGGTGCAGTAGCTCAGGAAGGCAGCTCACTACCACTTTCTCAGGGACAACTCCAAATCACCAATAAATGCTGGCTCAGCCAACAAAGCTCATGTTCATGAATGAATGAAGGAATAAAAGATCTATAAGTAGCATTGTGGTCACTCAGGCAGGCCCTTTCAACAGTACTTCACAAACCCGGAACCACTATCCCCTGGAACGACAGGAGCTCCAGATGCAGAGGAACACCAACATTTACACGCTCCATCCTCCCAGCGCTGTGTCTGTCCCTACACCCAAAGGACTGCAATGGGTCAGGAAGGCTGCTCACCACCACGTTCTCCAGGGAATTACAGGTGGGAAGGTAATGGGGAAACTCCGCTGTTTACAGCCAGAAAAATAAATCCAGCAGTGGGTGTGAAATGAAGTTTCCGTTTCAGAACAACATGCTGAGCATGGATAGAGGATTTGTCTGATTGGCACAAAACAGAGAGTGTGAAGAAAGGGGTCTTTTTCACGATGGGAACTGGTGATGGGGGAGCTCCGCAGGGGTCAGTGTTGGGACTACACTCAACACGTTATTCATTCAGAGTCTGGACAAAGGATGTGAAGGGGTACGAGAAATGGATTTCCAAGAAAGATCCCAGCGATGAATATTGTGTCATCTGAGGAGCAGGTGAAGTCTCTGGGTCTGCACTTGATGAAATTTAGGCGGCGGCGGCGTAGAACATTGTTCAAACTTACAGAATACTGAGGGGCCTGGATGGAGTGGGCGGGGGCAAGATGTTTCCACGAGCAAGAGAGACTAGGGGACAAGGGCACAGCTTCAGAGTGAAGGGACGGCCCTTATGAATAGAGATGTGGAGGAATTTATTCCGCCAGAGGGTGATGGATCAGTGCAACTCACTGCATTATGGGGCTGTGGATGCTAAGTGATTCAGTGTATCTAACTCAGAGATAACTCGGTTCTTGCTGAGTGAGAAGATCACGTGTTACCCGGAGTAAGTGAGAGATTGGGGTTGAAAAACAATTCAGCCATAAGCAAATAGTGGAATAGACCCGATGGACCGAATGGCCTAATGCTGCTCCTATACATGATGGTCTGATGGACTGCCCTTTTTCTGTAGGTTTCCAAGTGTTCAGTTATCATTTCTGGCATATTGTTTCCCATACATTCCAGCACTTTCCTGATTATTGTTGTCACCACTTGGTTTCCGATCAAATGCAGAAAGCTACATCACAGAGTAACTTAAGAATCATCGTGTATAAATCTCAGAAAGGTTGCATACGGGGCCAGCAGGACATAGAGAAGGCAAATGGAATGCTGGCATTGATTTCAAAGGGAATGGAGAATAAAAATAGGGAAGGCTTGTAACAACTATAGAGGACTCCAGTCTGCACAGACTGAGAATACTGTGAACAGGTTTGGTCCCCTATCTGGAGGGAAAATGTCCTTGCATTGGAGGCAGCCCAGAGAAGGTTGACCAGGCTGGTCTTCAAAATGGAGGGATATTGATGAGAAGAGGTGGAGAAGGTTGAACTTGCAGTCGTTAAAATTTAGAAAATGAGGCAAATTTATTGATACGCTGAAGATCCTTGTGTTCTTACAGATTCGGTACCGAGACATTGTTTCACTGAGCAAGGATCTGTAACCGGAGAATAAGGGGAATACAGACACCAGAGAAGCTAACAGAGAAAAGATGGGTTGTAGAGACTGGAGGATGTTACAGAGTTCGGGTGGTTTGAGGTCACTGTTGGTGGTTCGAAATCAGATAGGTTGTCGGGCTGAAAGATGTCAAGGAGATTTACAGGGTTATCAGTCCTGAAGGAGTTACAACGATAGCGAGGAATATAGCGACTAGAGATTACTCAGACAGGTGTGGCCGTTGGTGCTTCAGGAGATACAGAGACTGGGAGGGTTGTCGGGACTGGAGATTACACAGATATTGGTGGTAGTTGGAGCTACAAAGGTTTTAGGAGAAAGGGAGGATTGTAGGCACTGATTGTAGACAGTTGGTGTGATACTTGGAGCTGGAGGAGTTTATAGAGGCCGGGAGGATTGTTGGTGCTGGGAGTTACACTGACATGGACAAAAGTTGGAGCTGCAGGAGAAAGGGAGATAGAGAGGGTTGAAGGGTCTGGATCAGTTCACACAGCCAGGGAGAAGTGTAGGGATTGGAAGAGCCAGAGATACTGATGGCTGTAAGGCTGCAGGAGTTCAGAGAGCTACTGAGGACTGTGAAGGCAGGTTTGCAGCATTCCCATCAGTTACACAGAGATGTAGAGTGCTGTTCTGGCGGAGGTTACAGAAATCAACAGGGTTGCAGATTATGGAAGATATTACAAAGACAGTGAGCTGTAGTATTTGAGGAGGTTACAGGGACAGGATGCGTTGAGGAGTTGGAGGCTGCTACTGGTGTTAAATATGCTGCAAGGGATCAATATCGATCAGGGGGATTGGAAGCTCTGTAGATAAAGAATGAGAAATGCAGTAACTGAAGAATATCACAGAGATGGGGAGGAATATATGAGGGGCATTAATCACTCAGATGTGAAAGCAGAAGTTTTCGTTAGTAGGTTTACAAAAGCCGTGAAAGGTGAGGGTGTTGTCCACAGTTAGGGGGATGGCCTCAGGCTGCAGTCTGAAGGTTGAGGCTGGGACAGAATTTCAGCAGAGTAATTTCAATTGATAACCAGGAAAGAGCACAGCAGGCAAAAAGGGAAAACTGATGAATTAAGCTGCATTTATTTTGATGTAACATACCTGACAGGTCAGGCAGATGAACGCACGGCATAGATGGGAACATGGGACTGGGAAATCACAGGAATTACAGAAACACAGCTGAGAGACGGACAGGACTCACAGATCATTGCTCCAGACGACAGATTCAACAGGAAGGATAGAAGGGGAGACAAGGAAGTAGGGGGAGTGGATCATTGAAAACATCACTGCAGCACTGAGAGAGGATATTCCCGAGGATCGCCCAGTGAAGCTGTGTTCGTGGAACTGAGAAATAAGAATGAATAATCAGTTTGATATGACTGTACTACAGGCCTGCAGTCGTCAGCGGGAAATTGAGCAGCAAATATGTTGGAGATCTCAGATATCTGTAAGAAGGATAGGGTTGTAATGGTCGGGGATTTTAACTTTCCAAACCTGGACTGGGTCTGCCAGAGTGTTCACAGCTGGGATGGGAGGGATTTGTTCAGTGTGTTCAAGAAAACTGTCTCAATCAGTATGTAACTGGCCCGACTTGAGAAAGGGATGAAACCTGACCTCCCCTTGGGAAACAAGGTAGAGAAAGGGCTGAAGTGTTTGTGGGGGAGCACTTTTGCAAAATCACCACAATTCTATTAGTTTGAAAATAGCAATGGAAGAGGACAGGCCTGGTCCGGTCCACAAGTTAAAGATCAAAACTGGCCTTGCACCAGTCCAGAAGGTATTAGGCAAGACTGTCCAAAAGATGAGTGGTGGAGGCTGTTTGCTCGTGAAGGAACGTCGGGCAAGTGGGATTCTTTCAAAAGAGAGATAAATTAAGATTTCAGGGCCAGCATATTCCTGTTCGTGTGAAGGACAATGCTGACAGAAGTGGGAAAAACTGGATGACTGGGGATATTGAGGTTCTGGTCAAGACAAAAGGAGACACATGTCATATACAGCCAGCTGGATTAAGTCAATCCCTTGAAGAACATTGTGGGTGTAGTATTACTCTAAAGATGGAAACCATGAGGGCGTAAAGGGAACTGACAGAGCATTGGCAGAGAAGGTTCAGGAAAATCCAGAGAGTTTCTACTAGTATATTAACAACAGAAGATTAACTCAGGACAGAATGTGACCCTTTAAAGATTAATGAAGCCATCAGTGTGTGAACCCACAGGAAATGGGTGTGATCCGAAACAAACACTTCACGACAGAACGTACTGTGGAAAACACACTGGAAAGCAGGGAAATAAACAGTGATGCATGTGTATTATTGACATAAACAAGAAGCGCAACCCACCCATACCCCTACATCTACCCCTTACCTAACACTAGGGGCAATTTAGCATGGCCAATTCACCTGACCTGCACATTTTTGGATTGTGGGAGGAAACCGGAGCACCTGGAGGAAACCCACGCAGACACGGGGAGAATGTGCAAACTTCACACAGAGAGTCGCCTGAGGCGGGAATTGAACCCGGGTTTCTGGCGCTGTGAGGCAGCAGTACTAACCACTGTGCCACCGTGCCGCCCACGACAGGAAGGAGAACGCATATTAGGCAGACTAGCCCTCATGGGTCAGAGCATTGAGTACACCATGATACGGCTGTATCAGACATTGCTATGTCTCCAGTTGGAGTACTGTATAGAATTCTGATCATCCTGATTTCGGAAGCATATTCTGAAACTGTAAATGGAGCGAAGATTGATGAAGATGTTACTGATACTGCAGGGTTTGACAGAAACAGAGGGGCTGGATAAGCTGGAAAGCAACATGGGTGAAATTAGATAGATTTGGCAGATAAGGTTAAGGATAATCCAAAAAGATTCTACAGCATACAAGTACAAAAAAGCTACTAGAGAGACAATAAGGCCCCTCAAAGATCAATGAGGCAATCTATGGCTGGAACCACAGGAGATGGCCGCGACCTGAAATGAATATTTCATCTCAGAAAGTACAGTGGACAAAGATTAGGAAACAAAAGAAAGAAACAGTGATGTCTTGAAAAGAGTCCCCATTACAGAAGAGGTGGTGATAGAGGTCTTAGAACACAAAGGTAGAGAAAGCCCTCGGTCCTGAACAAGTGTATCCCAGAACATTGAGGCAAAGTGGCAGTGGGGAATGTGGCAGTGATTTGTATCATTATCCTTCATATTTCCATTGGGTGTAGCTGGCTGAGGGGTGACCATATAAAAGTTTATAAAAACATGAGGGATATACGTAGGGTGAATGGTGAAGGTCTCTACCCCAGGGTAGGGGAATCCATAACTAGAGGACATAAATATGAGGTGGGAGAGGAAATACTTAAAAACAACCAGAGGAGAACATTTCTACACAGAGAATGGTGCACATATTGAATGAGCTGCTGCTGAAGTGGTCGAGAAAAGTACAATTACATAATGGAAAAGACATTTGGGCAGGTAAATGGAGAGGAGAAGGTTTGATGGGATAGGGACCAAACGCAGGCAAATGCGACTCGTTCAGGAACCATGGTCAGCATGGACTAGTTGGATCGAAGGAACCGTTTCTGATCTGCATGATTCTTTCTCCAGTTATTGGAGGAGACGACTACTGAGATAAGGCATGTTTAGGCACTGAAGCAAGTTACAGTGATGGATATGGTAGTCTGGAATGCAGTACAGTTCAAATCTGTGAAGGGACTATCAGGAAGGGAGGAGGTTACAGGAACAGGAACTGTTGTAGGAGTTACAAATTATTGAAGAGCCTGGTCCATGAGACATGGTTTATGTACAGTGTTGGAGAGAGAACACAGAACAGAATATCCCAGGCAGCATTCCCACACACCCATGGGAAGCCTGCTTTCCCCTCTGTGATACTGATGTTCACTAAGACATCACAAGCCTGGATAGATAACTGTGACACTCCCGATGCTGTCTCAGTTCAACAAAACTTACAGCAGGGGTGGTGATTGTCCTGGGGTGTATCTGTACTGTGCTCCCCCTCCAACACTGTATCTAAGTCATGTCTTGTTAGCCGATGTTTGGAACCCTCTCATTACTCTCTGCTCTGTTCACGGTGAGTGATGTTACCTCACTGCAGGATTTATTGAAGGTTCTAGATCTCCCTGCCCTTTGTCTCTCTGGCTGACCAACCATCTTCAATGTGGTGATGGACGAAATACCCAGTAGTTGGGAAATCTATTTTTCCTGAATACCTGCAGGAGATAGAGAAATAGACAGGATGGGAAATTAGACTGATGTAGTGAGGATTACACATAGAGAATGGCAGTGAGTCCCACAGAGATCTGGAAAATCCCGGTCTCCATTCCTGGCCTGTGCTGTTGTCTCTCTCTGGAGTGGAGAATTCTGTGGGCTCAGGATCTGGAGTAGATCTGTAAGAGTGAGAGACACTGACAAATGCAGAAATTGGACCCCCACAATGAGGAATACAACATGGAGAGAAACTGAGTGTTATCACCAGAGTTCAGGAAGGTATCAGGATCAAACAATCATGAAGGAAAAGCAGGTTTAGCTCCATGATGCACTGGTATCAGTGTTCAGGGATGAATAGCCTGTGAGCAGGCGAGGTGAAGGCCTAGTGGTGTTATTGCTACAGCATGTATCCAAAACCTCAGCTAATGTTCGGGGGAGGAAGGTTTGAACCCCACCATCTGAAATAGTGGGATCTGAAATAAATTATTTTAAAAATAGTAATTGACAATCTATAAATACCATTACTGATGTACAATAGATCCAAATACTTCGCCTTTCAAGACGGACATCTGCCCATCCTCACATGGTCTGCATGACATCCCCACAGCAAACGTTTGCCTCTGAATTACCCTCTGAAAAGGCTGAGCGAACTACTCAGCTAAACGGCAGCTAGGGCTGGGCAAGAATGGCTGGTTAGCCAGAGACATCCATACCCCATACTTGACTTTTTTTAAAAATCCATTCCGAAGGTCCCACTGAAACTGTGCTGGGGCCAGTGACATGGCCAATCATGTCAGTAGGTTTATGGACAGGACTTTAAACTGACAGAGAGGACGCAGGGACAGGGTTCAGGTGAAAGGAGCTTTCCAAATCCAAAGAGAAAAGGTGACGCATCAGAACAGCATGGGAATGTGGCCGTAAACAAGCAGCAAGGAACAGGATGGGACAGAGTTTAACTAAAACTATACATCAGCGAATCGATTTGTGAAAGGAAATTGTGGGAAAGAATAAATTACGCATTTTTTGGAATAGACGACGTCTCTTCAATCAGGTGGATGGATTTGTGACACAGAGGTGAAAGAGATTTAAACACCAGAGATACGTGGTGACAGGACGAACAAAAGGTGAACAGGAATATTCAATAGTTCACAAACTTGCAGAAACTCGGGCAAAATGGGTAATGCTAACAATAATGGATACCAAAGGCATTACAGAGGAAGCATTTGGCTACAGATCATGAAGTAGAGTCTGTCTGAATGTAAACTCTGGCTACAACTTGCCAAGGAAACAAGCAGTAGAACAGTTTTAGCCACCAAACAGTATTCCATTGCTCATCACTGCATTAACCAGGAACTCATTGGAATGTTTTTAATAAAGGCATTGTGATAATTTCGGAAAACTTCAATATTTGTATAATCTGGGACAACACACGGTCAACATTGATATTGGAAAAGGAGTTCGGTTAATTTCTTTTCAGTGTTTCTTTGAAAAACACATTGTGCAACTGTTAAGGGACATAACTATCGCAGAACGACTGTGTAATGAAACTTAGTGAATGAGTAATGTCACCTGGAGAGATCCTTTGGGAAATTGTGATAAAGTGCAGTTTAAATAAATATAGTTTTAAAGTGAATCACAGAAAGGACAAGCTACAACTAGAAACAAAAATAGCCAATGACATGTTTTCGAGAGGAGAACTGACCAAGGTAAACAGGCTAAACAAACTGAAACATGTGCCTGTAAATGGACAGCAGAATATATTTGAAGGAACAGTGTAAAACACTCAACAGAAGGACATTCCACTTAAACAGTAAAAACCTCAGCAAGAAATCCCCACTGGTCCCGCACACAGTACATAAGGGATCATACTAGATTATGAGGCTGAGAAGATCACCAAAAAGTACTTAAAATCCTGAAGTGACAGAGTGTTTTAGGAGTAAATGTTAAATTGTTTGCAAAGGGTCTGCTAGCAGGAGGTGGGCTGTGGGAAGGGGGACCATAGTCAGGGTTTATTGACACGATAGGAACAGGGAGAGTTGAAGGTGCTGGAGGTGGTGAGAGTGTTACAGAGAGTGGTCAGGGTGTTACAAAGCCAGTATGGATTGCTGCAGCTGAAGGGGTTTGCAGAGGTAGGGAGGGACATAGGTATTTTTATTTATTCATACATGGGATGTGGGTGTCACTGCCTGGACTAACATTCTTTGATCCAACTGCTAATTACCCAGAGGGTAGCTCAGAGACAGCCATATTGCTGTGGGTCTGGAGTCAAATGTTGGCCAGACTAGGTTAGAATATTTAATGCTCTTCCTTAAAGGAAGTAAGTGACTAGATGAGTTCTTCCGACTGATCAACAATGTTTTTATGGTGGCCCCATCAATGTCTTTTACAGATACAACATGACACCCCAACTCTTACTCTTAATGCTCTCCCCAATGAAGGTAACCACCCCAAACGCATGCTTCACCAGCCTGTCAACCTGTGACACCACACTTACTGTGTACCTGGGTCACTGGATCTCTGACAGAAAACATGACCCAGGGCCCGAACAATAACTGTACAAGTCCCACCCTGGTTTGTTTCACCAAAATGGAACACCTCACCTTTATCTAATTAAACTCCATCTGCTATTCTTCAGCCCACTATCCCAGCAGGACTGTTCATCCTGTTGTATCATAGATAACCTTCTTCACTGTCCACTTTCCCACCAATTTCAGTGTCACCCAAAACAATTAAGGAAACCAATATTCCCATCCAAACCATTTATCCAAATGACAAACAACAGTGGACCCACTCCACCGCTGGTCACATGTCTCCAGTCAGAAAAACATGTCTCCCATCACCCTCTGTCTCCTACCATCAAGCAACTTTTGTATCCAGTTCACGAGCTCCTCCTGAATGCCATATCCTTTTACACTGATCTGAGCTTATTACCCAGTTTACCAGACAGAACACAGAACACAGAACAGTACAGCACAAGACCCTTCGGCCATGATTTCATGCAAACCTTTTATCTAATTGTAAGATCAAACTAACCTACATACCCTTCATTTTACTATTATCCATGTGTCTGTCCAAGAGTCTATTAAATGTCCCAGATGTGTCTAATTTTACAACCACCATTGGCAGTCCATCCAACCACCTACCATTTTCTATCCTCTTATCCATCCTCCATTCATCTTAAAATTACGCCCCCTTGTAATAGCCATTTATGCCAAAGGAGGAAACGTCTCTGACTATTCACTCACTCTGTGCCTCTCACCATCTTGTTCACCTCCACAAAGTCGCCCCGCCCCCTTCTTCAGTCCAATGAAAAAAGCCTTAGCTCCCACAACCTTTCTCCGTAAGAACTGCCCTCCATTACAGGCAGCATCTTGGTAAATCTCCTGTGTACACTCTCTAAAACGTGCACAGCCTTCCTGTAAACAGGGGACCAGAACTGAACACAATATTCCAAGTGTGGTCTCACCAGGACGCTATAAAGATGCAGGAAAACCTCAAATCTCTAACAGTCAATCCCCTTCTAAGGAAAGCCAACACAACATATGCCTTTTTAACAACCCTACCATCGTGCGTGGCGATTTTGAGGGATCTATGGACACGGACCCCATGATCTCTGTTCCTCCACACTGCCAAGTATTTTGCCTTTCACCCTGTATTCTGTATTCAAATTCGACCTTCCAGAATGAATCACTTCACACTTTCCCAGAGTGGACTCCATCTGCCACTTCCAGCCCAGCTCTGTGTCCTGTCAATGTCCCATTGCAACCAACAACAGCCCTCCACATTCCCCACCACTCCACCAACCTTCGTGTTATTGGCAAACTTACTAACCCACTCTCCAACATCCACATCCAAGTCATTTACAAAAATCACAGAGAGCAGAGTCCCAGAGCCGATTGTTACAGAACCCCACTGGTCACTGAGCTCCAGGCTCAATACTGTCCATCTGCTGCCACCCTCTGTCTTCTCTGGGCCATCCAATCCTGTATCCAGACAGACAGATTTCCCTGTATCCCAATTTTCCTTCTTTTCTGAATGAGCCATCAACATATTCTGCCATATCCTCAAAGAATTCAATAAGGTTTGTGAGGCATGACCTGCCCCTCACAAACCCATACTGACTGTCTCTAATTTAACTATGGTTTTCCAAGTAGTCATAAATCCTGTCTTTAGAGTCCTCGCCAATAATCTGCACACCACAGACATTCGACCAAATCTGTAATTCCCAGAATTCTACCTCCGTAACATGGCTCGGACTTTACAAATCTTCCCTCCTCTGCCATGTTCCCTAGAAGGGCACTGGATGGTGGTGGGGGTTACAGAGATAGGGAGGGATATCAGGACAGGAGGATTTTGCAGACATTAGGAGGGTTGCAATGCCAAAAGGAGGCTTCAGTAATTGTGAGGTTTCATGGTGATGAAGGCATTTGAGGAGGGAGGGAGGGAGGATTGTAGGGAAGTGAGAGGTTTCACAGTTTAAGGTGTTTTGGTAGGGCTGCAAGTGGTTACTGAGTTGGGGAGGGTGTAAGCACTGGTGGATATTACATAAACATGTGGTTTTGGTTGCAATGCAGGAAGAGGATTCAGGAAGCTGGAGAGTATGGGGTCTGAACGAGGTTACACAAATGGGAGGAGTTGTCAGGAGTGGAGGTGTTTACAGAGATACCAATGGTCTGATCTGGAGCAGAGGACCCAGATTGGGAGGGATTTGGGGACTGGAGGTGGTTTCACAGGGAGGGAGGACCATAGACCCACAGGAGGTTACAGAAATGTGGAGAGCTGTAGGGCTGACAGGGGTTCATGGAGTTGGGAATGTTGGGAGGGATAGAGAAGTTTACAGGGATAAGGATGTTTGTAGGCCAGGGCTGGATCACAGACAGGGACTGTTTTAGAGAGCTGAGCAGATTACAGAGATAAAGATGTTTGTATCGACTGGAAGAACAAACAGAAATATGCAGGGTAGTCGTGACTGAAGATGTTTAGAGACATAGGAAGGCTTAGGTTCTGGGGGTTATGGAGGCTGTGGAATCTGGATTTCTTTTCAGAGACTGGGATAACAATTTTGGTCAGAAACAGTTTCACAGGTAAGGGAGAATAGCACAAACAGGAGGAAGTTGTAGAGGAAGGTGACGTTTAAACAGATAGTGTTGTAAGAGCTGGACAAGGTTATGGAGATGGGTAGATGGTGGAGACACAGGAGGAGCTTACATTGACATGGGGGTGATAGTGACAGGAGGGTGTTAAATAGATAGTGGGTTTGTAGGGACTGGATTGGGAGAGGCACAGGCATGGAGTGAGTTCGACAGATCAGGATTACTGCAGAGACCTGAGAGGATTACACTGATAGGGATGGTGGTCGGGTCTCCACAGACTGTTGGCGTTCAGGAACTGGAAGAGATTTGGTAGATAGGGAGGGATGTAAGAGCTGCAGGAGATAATGGAGAGTTGAAGAGTTGGAGCAATTTGCAGAGATAGGTTTCTCAGACAGGAGTAGGTTATAGATAGTGAGGGGTATGTGGTCTGAGTAAGTCAAAAAGAGGAGAGTTTTCACGTCTGGAAGATATTACACTGACAGGGACAGTTGAAGAGACTGAAGTAAAAATGCATGGAGAAGGTTACACAGATAGGGAGGTGAGTAGGGACTGAAGGTGAATACACAGACATGGAGGGTTGTATTGTTAGACGGAGCTGAGAGGGATACGGACTGGTGTAGGGATTTACACAGATAGGGAAGGTTGTGTTTTTGGTGAAGGTTACACTGATACAGACAGTGTTAGGGAGTGTTTAGTGGACGACAGAGGAGCTCAGAGAGAATGTATTATGGGGAGTGGAGGAGATTACAGACACAAAGATCGCTGTCGGGTTGAAAAGACCTTCTACAGATCCTCCGTGCCGTCAAGATGGAGGAGATTATAACAGTGAGTGTTGCCAAGACTTAATTACTTCACTGATATAGAGCAGGTCTCAGCATGTAACTGTCAAAGGGAAGTTGAGACAGTCCAGATGAGTTTTCAGAGATACAAATGTTTATGGGAGTTTCAAGAGGGAACAGTGATTGGGAGTGCTGTACCAAATGGTAATAGTTATAGGGAGGGTTCTAAAAGCAGGAAGAGGTGACAGACATATCGATCTTTGTCAGGACTGGAGAAGCTTACATCACCAAGGAGTGTTTTAGAGTCTGGAGGAGATTACTGTGTTAAGGAGAATATTGGGGATAAGGCCAGGTGTAAGAGACGGGGATGGTTGACAGGGCTGGACAATAACCTGAATAGATTCGCCATCGTGTGCAACCAGGCTATTCGGCCCAGCCAGTCCATTCCAAAACTCTGAAGAGCATCCTATCCAGACCCACCCCACTACCTGTACATTAAACCCTGCATTTTCTGTGGTGAACTTACTTAAACCACACATTCCTGAATACCACAGTCAATTTTCGATTCACTGATGGTGCAAATTTTGGACACGGACACACACACACACAACACACACACCAAGGGAGCGACACGCAAACACACACAGTGAGGGAGATACCCGCAGATACACAGCAAGGGAAGGACACACACACGCAAATCGAGGGAGGGACACACGCACACACGAAGCAAGGGAGGGACACATGCACACAGCGAGGAAGGGAGGGACACACACACACAGCAAGGCGGGACGCACACACACACACAGAGTGAGGGAGGGACACACACACACACACAAACACAAGACACAGTGAGGGAAGGACATGCACACACAGCGAGGGAGGGACACGCTGAGAAACGCAGTGAGGGAGGGGACATGCACATACACACCGTGGGAGGGACACACACACACACACACAAACACACACAGCGAGTGAGGGACACGCGCACATACAGCAACGGAGGGACACGCACACACAAAGCGAGGGACGGGGACACACACACGTAAAGCAAAGGAGGGACGCGCACACACACACACACACACACACACACACACACACACACACACACACAGCGAGTGAGGGACATGCGCACATACAGCAACGGAGGGACACGCACACACAAAGCGAGGGACGGGGACACACACACGTAAAGCAAAGGAGGGACGCGCGCACACACACACACACACACACACACACACACACACACACACACACACACACAGAACAAGGGAGAGACGCGAACACACAGCGAGGGAGGGACAAACACACACTCTTACGGCGAGGGGAATACACGCACACACACAGCGAGGGAGGGCAACACACTGCAAGGGAGGGACACGCAGACACAGCGAAGGAGGGACACGGACACACAGCGAAGGAGGGACACGGACACACATGTCGAAGGGGAGGGCATGTGCACAGAAATTGAAAGGGGGCACACACACACAGCGAGAGGGGACACACAGACATGGCAAGGGTGTGACACACGCACACAGCAAGGTGGTCACACACACACACACAAGGGACGGACACACACACACGCAAAGCGAGGGAGGGACACACACACACACAAACACAGAGCAAGGGAGGGACATGCACACAAGGGACGGACATACACATGCAAAGCGAGGGAGGGACACGCACAGATACACACACACACACACACACACACAAACAGAGCAAGGGAGGGACACGTGCACACACAGCGAGGGAGGGACATGCAGAGCAAGGGAGCGATATGCAAAAACACACAGTGAGGGGGTTACCCGCAGACACACAGCGAGGGAGGGACACCCACACACATAGCGAGGGAGGGACATGCATATGCACAGCGAGGGAGGGATATGCGCACTGCACACAGTGAGGGGGTTACCCGCAGACACACAGCGAGGGAGGGGGACACACACACACACGCACAGCGAGGGAGGGACACATACACACACTCAGCGAGGGAGAGACACACACACAGCGAGAGAGGGACACACACACACACGAGGGAGTGACACGCATGCACGCACACACACACACACACACACACATAGAGCGAGGGAGGAAAGGACACGCACACACAGCGTGGGAGGGGCACGCAAACACAGCGAGGGAAGGACATGCACAAAGACACACAGCAAGAGAGGGACACACACACACAGGGAAGGTGGGACACACACACACATGGCGAGGGGGAGGGCATTTTTACAGAAATTGAGAGGGGATATGCACACACAGCGAGAGGGGATACGCACAGACATGGCAAGGGAGGGACACGCGCACATAGCGAGGGGGGCATGCACTCACAGTGGGGGGAGAAGCGCACACACAGTGAGGGGATATACACAAAGAGCAATGGAGGGACACACACACACACAAGGGACACACACACACAAAGTGCGAGGGAGTGACATGCGCACACAGAGCAAGAGGGACACACACACACAAAGAGAGGGTGGGACATGCACATACACTGCAAGAGGGACACACATACTCATAGCAAGTGGGGACACACACACAGTGAGGGAGGGACATGCGCAAGCACACAAACACAGACACATGCAGTGAGGGAGGGACACGCACACACAAACAGAGCAAGAGAGGAACACTCGCAAACACAGCGAGGGGGGAGACACACGCGCACACACACAGCGAGGGAGGGACACGCGCACATAAACACGCACACACAGAGCAAGAGAGGAACACTCGCAAACACAGCAAGGGAGGTCAACACACACAAACACGAACACACACACACACACACACACACACACAAACAGAGCAAGAGAGGGACACTCGCAAACACAGCGAGGGGAGACACATGCACACACAGCGAGGGAGGGCCACGCACACACACGCACAGCAAGAGGGACGGACAAACAAACAAACACACACACACACAGCAAGGGGGGTGGGATCTCACACATACACAGCGAGGGAGGGACATGTACACACACAGCAAGGGAGGGGCACGCACGCGCGCGTACACACACACACACAGCGAGGGAGGGACACGTGCACACAAAGCGAAAGAGAGAGACACATACACACAACGCGATGGAGTGACACACACACAAACAGCGAGTGAGGGACACGCAGTGAAGGGGGGACACACAAACACATACTGTGAGGATGTGACATGTACACACACACAGCGAGGGAGGGACACACACACATAGGGAAGGAGGGGCAAGCAGACACACGGCGAGGGGGAGGGCATTTGCACAGAAATCGAGAGGGTACACGCACACACAGCAAGGGGGGACATGCACTCACACAGCAAGGGGATATGCGCACACACAGTGAGGGGGATATACACAAAGAGCAAGGGAGGGACACACACACACAGCAAGGGAGTGATACGCGCACACACATCCAGGGAGGGACATGCACACACAGCGAGGGAGGGACACACATACACACACAGAGCTAGGGAGGGAAGGACATGCTCAAACAGTGTGGGAGGGACACGCACACACAGAGAGGGAAGGACATGCACATACACAGCGAGGGAGACACACACACACACACACAGAGCGAGGGAAGGACACACACATACACAGCAAGTGAAGGACACGCACGCGCACACACACACACAGCGAGGGATGGACACACGCGCACATACAAACACACACACACACGGAAGGAGGGACAAGCACACACACGGCAAGGGGGAGGAAATGTGCACAGAAAGTGAGAGGGGACACGCACTGACACGGCGAGGGAGGGATACACGCACACACAGCAAGGGGGGACATGCACTCACACAGCGAGGGGGATATACACAAAGAGCAAGGGAGGGACACACACACACACACAGCGAACGAGGGACACACAAACAGCGAGGGAGTAAAACGTACACATACACAGTGAGAATGTGACACACACAAACACACACAGTGAGGGAAGGAAGAACATGCAAACACACAGAGCAAGTGAGGGACACACACACACAGCAAGGGAAGGACATGCACACACACAGCGATGGAGGGTCATACACAAACACACAGTGAGGGAGGGACACACATGCGCACACACACGTACACTCACAGCGAGGGATGGACACGCACACACAGTGAGAGAGGGACACGTACACAGACACAGTGAGAGAGTCTCTCACACACACACACACACACACACACACAGCGAGGGAGGGAAGGACATGCATACACACAGAACGAGAGAGGGACGTACACACACAGCAAGGGAAGGATATGCACACACACAGCAAGAGGGGCACACACACACAAAGCCATGGAGGGACACACACAAATTCACACAGCGTGGGAGGGACGCACAGGCACAGTGAGGAATTGACATGCATACATATACACGCACACACACACACACACACACACACACACACACACACAGTGAGGGACCACTGCAAGAGGTACACACATACTCATAGCAAAAGGGGGACACGCACACACACAGCCAGGGAGGGAGGGACACACACACAGAGGGAGTGACATGCACACACGCAGCGAGGGAGGACACACACACACACACAGTGAGGGAGGGATATACACAAACACAGAGAGAGAGAGGGATGCGCACATAAACAGCAAGGGAGGGACATGCACACACACAGGGAAGGATGGACAAGCAGACACACGGCGAGGGGGAGGGCATGTACACAGAAATTGAGAGGGGCACACACACACAGTGAGAGGGGACACACACAGACATGGCGAGGGAGGGACACACACACACACACAGCAAGGGGGGACACGCACACACACAGCAAGGAGGAGACACATGCACACGCAGCGAGGGAGGGCCACGCACACACACGTACCGCAAGAGGGACACACACACAGAGCAAGGGGGTAACTCACACATACACAGCGAGGGACGGACACGCACAATCACAGCAAGGGAGGGACACACACTGACATACAGTGATGAGGGATACACACACACAGCGAGGGAGAGACACGCAGCGAAGGGACACACACACAGACAGTGAGGGAAGGACATGCACGCACAGTGAGGGAAGGACATGCACGCGCACATACACAGAGAGCGAGGGACACACATACAGTGAGGGAGAGACATGCTGAAAAACGCAGTGAGGGAGGGAGCATGGACACATACAACATGGGAGGGACACACACACACACACACACAGACACAAAGCGAGGGAGCGACACGCTCACACACAGTGAGGGGGATACACGCAGACACACGGCGAGGGAGGGACACAAACACTGCGAGGGATGGGGACACACACGCAAAGCGAAGGAGGGACACACACACACACAACACAGAGCAAGGGAGAGACGCACACACACAGCGAGGGAGGGACAAACACACACTCAAGGGACGGACACACACACTCAGAGCGAGGGAAAGACACGCGCACACACAGCAAGAGGCGCACACACACACGCACAAAGCAAGGGAGGCACACGCATACATACACACAGCGAGGGAAGGACACTCACATACTCTGTAAAAGGGTCACACACACTCACAGCAAGAGGGGACACGCACACACAGCGAGGGATGGACACGCACACACACAGCCAGGGAGGGACATGGACACACACAAACACACACACATATACACACAGAGCAAGAGAGGGACATGTGCACAAACAGCGAGGGGACACACATGCACACACAGCAAGGGAGGGCCATTACACACACGCACAGCAAGAGTAACACACATACACACACACACACACAGCAGGAAACTGACACATAAAACAGTGAAGGAGGGATATGTACACACACACCGCGAGGGAAGGACACTCACATACACTGCAAGAGGGACACACATCCTCACAGCAAGAGGGGAACACGTACACACAGTGAGGGAGGGACACGCACATGCCCAAGCACACAAACACAGACACACAGCGAGGGAGGGCCACACACACACACACACACACATGCACAGCAAGAGGAACACACCCACCCACACACACACAGAGCAAGGGGGTAACTCACACATACACAGCGAGGGAAAAACTTGCAAACGCACACAGCAAGGGAGAGATACGCACACACACAGACAACGAGGATGAGACTAGACACACACACACAGAGCGAGGGAGGGTCACACACACACCGACAGCGTGGGAGCAACACACACACACACACACACACACACACACACACACACACACACACAGTGAGGGAGCAACATGCGCATGAGGAAGCACACAAACACAGACACACAGAGTGAGAGAGGGACACGCGCACACACACACACACACACACACACACACACACACAGAGCAAGGGGGGAAACTCACACATAAACAGTGAGGGAGGGCCACGCATACACACGCACAGCAAGAGGGGAACACACACACACACACAGCAAGGGGGGAAACTCACACATGCACAGCAAGGGAGGGACTTGCACATACACAGCAAGGGAGGGACACACACACACACACGTGGGAGAACACACACACGCACAGTGAGGAAGGGACACGCAGCAAAGGGACACACACACACACAGACACAGCGAGGGAAGGACATGCACACAGTGAGGTAAGGACATGTACGCGCACGTACACAGAGAGTGAGAGACACACACACAGTGAGGGAGAGACACACACACACAGAGCGAGGGAGGGACACGCTGAGACACACAGCGAGGGAGGGAGCATGGACACACACAGCGTGGGAGGGACACGCATATACATAGCGAGAGAGGGACACACAATGAAGGAGGGACAAGCACACACATCGCGAGGGGGAGGGCATATGCACACAAATTGAGAGGGGGCACACACAAAGCGATGGAGGGACATGCACATACACACAGTGAGGGGATACACGCAGACACACGGCAAGGGAGGGATACACACAGTGAGGGACAGGGACACACACGCAAAGCGAAGGAGGGACACATATACACACACACTGCGAGGGGGATACATGCAGACACACAGCGAGGGAGGGACACACACTGCAAGGGACGGGGAAAAACACACACATCGAAGTAGGGACACGGACACACATGTCGAGGGGGAGGGCATGTGCACAGAAATTGAGAGGGGGCACACACACACAACGTGAGAGGACACACATAGACACGGCAAGGGTGGGACACACGCACACAGCAAGCTGGTCACACACACACACACAAGGGACAGAGACATACACGCAAAGCGAGGGAGTGACACGCACAATTATATACACAGACAAACACGGAGCAAGGGAGGGACATGCACACATGCACACAAGGGACGGACACATACATGCAAAGCAAGGGAGGGACACGCATACATACACACACACACAAAGCAAGGGACAGACGTTTGCACACACAGCACGGGAGCGACATACAAACACACACAGTGAGGGGTTTACCCGCAGACACACAGCGAGGGAGGGATACACATACAAACACACACACACACACACACACACACAGAGCGAGGGAGGGACACACACACACGTACAGTGAATGAAGGGACACACACATGTCCAGGGGGAGGGCATGTGCACAGAAATTGCGAGGGGGCACACACACACACACACACGGCAAGAGTGGGACACACAGAAACGGCAAGGGAACACACACACACACACAAGGGACGGACACACGGACTCACAAAGCGAGGGAGGGACAAGCACACATTCACACAAACACAGAGCAAGGGAGGGACATGCACACGCATGCATGCACACACACACGGGACGGAAACACACACGCAAAGCGAGGGAGGGACACATGCACACACAGCGAGCGTGGGATACACACAGCGAGGGAACGACACGCAAACACACACAGTGAGGGGGTTACCCGCAGACACACAGTGAGAGAGGAACACACACACACGCACAGCAAGGGAGGGACACATACACAAACACACACACACAGACACAGACACACAGAGAGCAAGAGAGGGACACACGCACACACAGCGAGGGGGAGACACATGCACACACAGCGAGGGAGGGCCACGCACACACATGCACAGCAAGACACACACACACACACAGAGCAAGAGAGGGATGCACGCACACACAGTGAGGTGGAGACACATGCACACACAGCGAGGGAGGGCCACACACACACACAGCAAGAGGGACACACACACACACAGTGAGGTGGAGACACATGCACACACAGCGAGGGAGGGCCACACACACACACAGCAAGAGGGACACACACACACACAGACAGCGAGGGTGGGACCACACACACACACGCACGCACAGCGAGGGAAGGACGGACACACACACACAGATACAGTGAGGGGGACACGCACACAGCGAGGGGGACCCACACACTCACAGCGTGGGAGGGAGACACACTTACACACACACACAGGGAGGGACATGCATGCAAACACACACACAGAGGGAGGGAGGGAGGGACACGTGCACACACAGCGAGAGAGAGAGAGACACATGCACACAATGCGATGGAGTGACACACACTCAAACAGCGAGTGAGGGGCATGCAGTGAACGGGGGGACACACAAACACATACTGTGAGGATGTGACACATACACACACACAGCGAGGAAGAGGCACACACACACACAGCGAGGGAGGGACACGCGCACACACAGCGAGGGAGGGACATGCACACACACAGCGAGGGAGGGACACGCACACAGGGAAAGAGGGACAAGCAGACACACGGTGAGGGGGGGGCATGTGCACAGAAATTGAGAGGGACACACGCACACACAGCGATAGGGAACACGCACAGGCACAGCGAGGGAGGGACACACGCGCACACAGCAAGGGGGGACATGCACTCACACACCGAGGGGAGATTCGCACATACAATGAGGGGGATATACACAAAGAACAAGGGAGGGACACACACATGCACACACAAGGGAGGAACACACACACACAGCAAGGGAGTGACACGTGCACACACAGTGAGAGAGGGACATGCACACACAGCGAGGGAAGGACATGCGCATACATAGCGAGGGAGGGACACACACACACACACACAGCGAGGAGGGACATGCACACACACACAGCGAGGAGGGACATGCACACACACGCACACACACAGAGTGAGGGTGTGACATGCACACACACAGCAAGAGAGAGACACATACACACAATGCGATGGAGTGACACATACACACAAACAGCGAGTTAGGGACACGCAGTGAAGGGGGGACACACAAACACATACTGTGACGGTGTGAGACACATAGACACACTGCGATGGAGTGACATGCACACACACACAACGAGGAAGGGGCACGCGCACACACACAGCGAGCGAGGGACACACACAGCGAGTGAGAGGCTGGCTGAGACACGCAGCAAGATAGGGACACGCACAGCGAGGGAGGGACACACACAGCGAGTGAGAGGCTGGCTGAGACACGCACCAAGATAGGGACACGCACACGCACAGCGAGGGAGGGACATGCTCATACACAGTGAGGGAGGGACATGCTCATACACAGCGAGGGAGGGACATGCACACGCACAGTGAGGGACGACATACACAAACACACACAGCGAGAGGGGACATGCACAGACAAGGCGAGGGAGGGACACACACGTACAAACATCAAGGGGGTCATGCACTCACACAGCAAGGGGAGATGAGCACACACAGGGAGGGGGATATACACAAAGAGCAAGGGAGGGACACACACACAGCGAGGGAGGGACATGCACACACGCACACAGTTAAGGGGATACACGCAGACACACAGCGAGGGAGGGACACACATACTCACGTGCGCGCACACACACACACACACACACACACACACATACACACAGTGAAGGAAGGACACTCACATACAATGCAAGAGGGATACACATACTCACGGCAAGAGGGGGACACGCACACTCAGCGAGGGAGGGACACGCACACACAGCGAGGGAGGGACACGCATACACACACACCATGAGGGAGGGAGGGAGGTAAACACACACAGCGAGGGAGGGACACGCACACACACACACCGAGGGAGGGACACGCACACACACAGCGAGGGAGGGACACGCATACACACACACACACACACGCACACACACACACACGCACACACCGAGGGAGGAACACGCACACACACAGCGAGGGAGGGACACGATTACATACACACCATGAGGGAGGGAGGGAGGGAAACACACACACCGAGGGAGGGACACGCACACACACACACACACACACGCACACACACACACACACACCGAGGGAGGGACACGCACACACACAGCGAGGGAGGGACACGCATACACACACACCGTGGGAGGGACACGCACACACACAGCGAGGGAGGGACACGCACACACACAGCGAGGGAGGGACACGCACACACACAGCGAGGGAGGGACACGCACACACACAGCGAGGGAGGGACACGCACACACACAGCGAGGGAGGGACACGCACACACACAGCGAGGGAGGGACACGCACACACACAGCGAGGGAGGGACACGCACACACACACACCACGAGGGAGGGAGGGAAACACAAACAGCGAGAGGGACACGGACACACACACACCGCGAGAGGGACATGCACACACTCACACCGTGACGGAGGGAGGGAAACACACACAGCGAGAGGGACACGGACACACACACACAGGGAGGGAGGGACACGCACGCGCGCACACACACACACACACACGCACTCACACAGCGAGGGAGGAACACACACACACGCACACACACACACACACACACACACACACACACACACAGCGAGGGAGGGACATGCACACACACACAGCGAGGGAAGGACACGCACACACACACACCGCGAGGGAGGGAGGGAAACACACACAGCGAGAGGGACACGCACACACACACACAGCGAGGGAGGGACACGCACACACACACTGCGACAGGGACACGCACACACACACTGCGACAGGGACACGCACACACACACACAGCGAGGGAGTGACACGCAGTGAAGGGGGGACACACAAACACATACTGTGAGGATGTGACACGTACACACACACAGCGAGGAAGAGGCACACACACACACAGCGAGGGAGGGACACGCGCACACACAGCGAGGGAGGGACATGCACACACACAGCGAGGGAGGGACATGCACACACACAGCGAGGGAGGGACACACACACAGGGAAAGAGGGACAAGCAGACACACGGTGAGGGGGGGGCATGTGCACAGAAATTGAGAGGGACACACGCACACACAGCGATAGGGAACACGCACAGGCACAGCGAGGGAGGGACACAAGCGCACACAGCAAGGGGGGACATGCACTCACACACCGAGGGGAGATTCGCACAGACAGTGAGGGGGATATACACAAAGAACAAGGGAGGGACACACACATGCACACACAAGGGAGGAACACACACACACAGCAAGGGAGTGACACGTGCACACACAGTGAGAGAGGGACATGCACACACAGCGACGGAAGGACATGCGCATACACAGCGAGGGAGGGACACACACACACACACAGCGAGGAGGGACATGCACACACACACACACACACAGAGTGAGGGTGTGACATGCACACACACAGCAAGAGAGAGACACATACACACAATGCGATGGAGTGACACATACACACAAACAGCGAGTTATGGACACGCAGTGAAGGGGGGACACACAAACACATACTGTGACGGTGTGAGACACATAGACACACTGCGATGGAGTGACATGCACACACACACAACGAGGAAGGGGCACGCGCACACACACACAGCGAGCGAGGGACACACACAGCGAGTGAGAGGCTGGCTGAGACACGCAGCAAGATAGGGACACGCACACGCACAGCGAGGGAGGGACATGCACACGCACAGCGAGGGAGGGACATGCTCATACACAGCGAGGGAGGGACATGCACACGCACAGTGAGGGACGACATACACAAACACACACAGCGAGAGGGGACATGCACAGACAAGGCGAGGGAGGGACACACGTACAAACATCAAGGGGGTCATGCACTCACACAGCAAGGGGAGATGAGCACACACAGGGAGGGGGATATACACAAAGAGCAAGGGAGGGACAAACACACAGCGAGGGAGGGACATGCACACACGCACACAGTTAAGGGGATACACGCAGACACACAGCGAGGGAGGGACACACATACTCACGTGCGCGCACACACACACACACACACATACACACAGTGAAGGAAGGACACTCACATACAATGCAAGAGGGATACACATACTCACGGCAAGAGGGGGACACGCACACTCAGCGAGGGAGGGACACGCACACACAGCGAGGGAGGGACACGCATACACACACACCATGAGGGAGGGAGGGAGGGAAACACACACAGCGAGGGAGGGACACGCACACACACACACCGAGGGACACACACACACACACAGCGAGGGAGGGACACGCATACACACACACACACACACACACACACACACACACCGAGGGAGGGACACGCACACACACAGCGAGGGAGGGACACGCATACACACACACCGCGAGGGAGGGAGGGACACGCACACACACAGCGAGGGAGGGACACGCACACACACAGCGAGGGATGGACACGCACACACACAGCGAGGGAGGGACACGCACACACACAGCGAGGGAGGGACACGCACACACACAGCGAGGGAGGGACACGCACACACACAGCGAGGGAGGGACACGCACACACACAGCGAGGGAGGGACACGCACACACACAGCGAGGGAGGGACACGCACACACACAGCGAGGGAGGGACACGCACACACACAGCGAGGGAGGGACACGCACACACACACACCGTGAGGGAGGGAGGGAAACACAAACAGCGAGAGGGACACGGACACAAACACACCGCGAGAGGGACATGCACACACTCACACCGTGACGGAGGGAGGGAAACACACACAGCGAGAGGGACACGGACACACACACACAGGGAGGGAGGGACGCGCACACACACACACACACACACACACACACACACACACACACAGCGAGGGAGGAACACACACACACGCACACACACACACACACAGCGAGGGAGGGACACGCACACACACACACACAGCGAGGGAGGGACACGCACACACACACTGCGAGAGGGACACGCACACACACACTGCGACAGGGACACGCTCACACACACACAGCGAGGGAGTGACACGCTCACACACAGAGAGGGAAGGACACACACACACACATACACACCACGAGAGGGACACGCACACACAAACACCGCGAGGGAGGGAGGGAAACGCACACAGCGAGGGAGGGACACACACTGCGAGAGGGACACGCACACACACACACAGTGAGGGAGGGACACGCAATAGACAATAGACAATAGATGCAGGAGTAGGCCATTCTGCCCTTCGAGCCTGCACCGCCATTCAATATGATCATGGCTGATCATTCCTAATTAGTATCCTGTTCCTGCCTTATCTCCATACCCCTTGACTCCACTATCTTTAAGAGCTCTATCCAATTCTTTCTTAAAAGAATCCAGAGACTGGGCCTCCACTGCCCTCTGGGGCAGAGCATTCCACACAGCCACCACTCTCTGGGTGAAGTAGTTTCTCCTCATCTCTGTCCTAAATGGTCTACCCCGTATTTTTAAGTTGTGTCCTCTGGTTCGGCACTCCCCCATCAACGGAAATATGTTCCCTCCTGCCAGAGTGTCCAATCCTTTCATAAGCCTATACGTTTCAATCAGATCCCCTCTCAGTCTTCTAAACTCAAGGGTATACAAGCCCAGTCGCTTCAGTCTTTCCGTGTAAGGCAATCCTGCCATTCCAGGAATTGACCTCGTGAACCTACGCTGCACTCCCTCAATAGCCAGAATGTCTTTCCTCAAATTTGGAGACCAGAACTGTACACAGTACTCCAGGTGTGGTCTCACCAGGGCCCCGTACAGCTGCAGAAGCACCTCTTTGCTTCTATACTCAATCCCTCTTGTTATGAAGGCCAGCATGCTATTAGCCTTCTTCACGACCTGCTGTACCTGCATGCTTGCCTTCATTGACTGGTGGACAAGAACACCCAAATCTCTCTGAACAGCCCCTTTACCTAATTTGATACCATTGAGGTAGTAATCTGCCTTCCTGTTCTTGCCACCGAAGTGGATAACCAGACATTTATCCACATTAAACTGCATCTGCCATGCATCTGCCCACTCACCTAACTTGTCCAGGTCACCCTGTAATCCCCTAACATCCTCATCACATTTCACCCTACCACCTAGCTTTGTGTCATCAGCAAATTTGCTAATGTTATTGCTGATACCATCTTCTATATCATTTACATATATTGTAATAAGCTGCGGTCCCAGCACGGATCCCTGCGGTACCCCACTGGTCACTGCCTGCCATTCCGAAATGGAGCCGTTAATCACTACCCTTTGTTTCCTATTAGCCAACCAATTCTCTATCCAATCTAGTACTTTGCCCCCAATCCCGTGCGCCCTAATTTTACTCACTAACCTCTTGTGTGGGATTTTATCAAAAGCTTTCTGAAAGTCCAGGTACAGTACATCCACTGGATCTCCCTCGTCCATCTTCCGAGTTACATCCTCAAAAAATTCAAGAAGATTAGTCAAGCATGATTTCCCCTTCATAAATCCATGCTGACTCTGTCCTATCCTGTTACTATTATCCAGATGTGCCGTAATTTCATCCTTTATAATAGACTCCAGCATCTTTCCCACCACTGAGGTCAGACTAACTGGTCTATAATTTCCTGCTTTCTCCCGCCCACCCTTCTTAAAAAGTGGCACAACATTAGCCGCCCTCCAATCCTCAGGAACCGACCCCGATTCTATTGAACTCTGGAAAATAATCACCAGCGCATCCACGATTTCCCGAGCCACCTCCTTCAGTACCCTGGGATGCAGGCCATCAGGTCCCGGAGACTAACAGTCTCTCCAACACCAAATCCTGGCAAATAGAAATTCCCTTAAGTTCAGGTCCTTCAGCCACTGTTACCTCAGGGAGATTGCTTGTGTCTTCCCCAGTGAACACAGATCTGAAGTACCCATTTAATTCCTCTGCCATTTCTTCGTTCCCAGTAATATATTCCCCTGCTTCTGTCTTCAAGGGCCCAATTTTTGTCCTAACCATTTTTTTGCCTTGGACATACCTAAAAAAGCTTTTACTATCCTCCTTTATATTCTTGGCCAGTTTACCTTCGTACCTCATTTTTTCTCTGCGTATTTCCTTCTTACTAATCCTCTGTTGTTCTTTAAAAGCTTCCCAGTCCTCCGTTTTCCCGCTTATCTTCGCTAAGTTATACTTTTTCTCTTTTAACCTTATATGTTTCTTTACTTCCCTTGTCAGCCACGGCCGCCCATGTCTCCTCCTGGGATCTTTCTTCCTTTTAGGAATGAACTGATCCTGCAACTTCTGCATTATACACAGAAATATCCGCCATTGTTCCTCCACGGTCTTCCCTGTTAAGGTATTAAACCATTGAACTTTGGCCAGTTGCTCCCTCATAGCTCCATATTTCCCTTTATTCAACTGAAATATTGTCACTTCAGATTGTACCCACTCCCTCTCAAATTGCAGATTGAAGCTTATTGTATTATGGTCACTACTTCCCAATGGCTCCTTCACTTCGAGGTCACTGACCAATTCTGGTTCATTACACAATACCAGATCCAGAATCGCCTTATCCCTGGTCGGCTCCAGCACCAGCTGCTCTAAAAATCCATCTCTGAGGCACTCCACAAAGTATCTTTCTTGAGGCCCGATACCATCCTGATTCTCCCAGTCTACCTGCATGTTAAAATCCCCCATAACAACTGTAGTAACATCTTTGCGACAAGCCAATTTCAGCTCCTGATTCAACTTACCTCCAACATCCAGACTACTGTTTGGGGGCCTGTAGATGACTCCCATGAGGGTCTTTTTACCCTTAGTGTTTCGAAGCTCTATCCACACTGACTCAACATCCCCTGTCTCTAGGTCCGCCCGCGCAAGGGACTGAATATCCTCCCTTACCAACAAGGCCACCCCACCCCCTCTGCCCGTCAGTCTATCCTTACGATAACACATGTAGCCTTGAATATTCATTTCCCAGGCCCTGTCCCCATGAAGCCACGTCTCAGTTATCCCCACAATATCGTATCTGCCAATTTCCAAAAGAGCCTCAAGCTCATCCACCTTGTGTCTAATGCTTCGTGCATTCACACACAGCGAGGGAGGGACACACACACACACACACACACAGCGAGGGAGTGACACGCTCACACACAGAGAGGGAAGGACACACACACACACACACCACGAGAGGGACACGCACACACAAACACTGCGAGGGAGGGAGGGAAACGCATACAGCAAGGGACGGACACACACCGCGAGAGGGACACGCACATACACACACACAGTGAGGGAGGGACACGCACACACACACAGCGAGAGAGGGACACGCACATACACAGCGAGGGAGGGACACGCACATACACAGCGAGGGAGAGACACGCTCACACACACCGCGAGGGAAGGAGGGAAACACACGCAGCGAGGCAGGGACACGCACACACAAACACAGCGAGGGAGGGACACGCACACACAGCGAAGGAGGGACACGCACACACACACCGCAAGAGGGACACGCACACACACACACCGCGAGGGAGGGAGGGAAACACACACAGCGAGAGGGACACGCACACACACACCGAGGGAGGGACACGCACACACACAGCGAGGGAGGGACACGCACACACACAGCGAGGGAGGGACACGCACACACACAGTGAGGGAGGGACACGCACACACACAGCGAGGGAGGGACACGCACACACACACACACAGCGAGGGAGGGACACGCACATACACACAGCGAGGGAGGGATATGCACACACACACACCGCGAGGGAGGGAGGGAAACACACACAGCGAGGGAGGGAGGAAAACACACACACACAGCGAGGGAGGGACACGCACATACATACACCACGAGAGAGTCACGCACACACACACAGCGAGGGAGGAACACACACACAAACACCGCGAGGGAGGGACACGCACACACACACAGCGAGGGAGGGACACGCACACACACACAGCGAGGGAGGGACACGCACACACACACACCACGAGGGAGGGAGGGAAACACACACAGCGAGAGGGACACGGACACACACACACCGCGAGAGGGACACGCACACACACAGCGGGGGAGGGACACGCACACACACAGCGGGGGAGGGACACACACACACACACACAGCGAGGGAGGGACACACACACACACACAGTGAGGGAGGGACACACACACACACACAGCGAGGGAGGGACACACACACACACACAGCGAGGGAGGGACACACACACACACACAGCGAGGGAGGGACACACACACACAGCGAGGGAGGGACACACACACACACACAGCGAGGGAGGGACACACACACACACACACACACACACACAGCGAGGGAGGGACACGCACACACACAGCGAGGGAGGGACACGCACACACACACACACAGCGAGGGAGGGACACGCACACACACACACACACAGCGAGGGAGGGACACACACCGCGAGAGGGACACGCACACACACAGCGGGGGAGGGGGACACACACACAGCGAGGGAGGGACACACACACACACACACACCGCGAGGGAGGGAGGGAAACACTCACAGCGAAAGGGACACGCACACCCACACACAACGAGGGAGGGACACGCACACACAAACCGCGAGGGAGGGAGGGAAAAACACACAGCGAGGGAGGAACACACACCGTGAGACGGACATGCACACACACACAGCGAGAGAGGGACACGTGCACACACACACCGCGAGAGGGACATGCACACACACACAGCGAGGGAGGGACACGCACACACACACAGCAAAGGAGGTACACGCACACACACACAGCGAGAGGGACACGCGCACACACACACCGCGAGAGAAGGACACGTTCACACACAGCGAGGGAGGGACACGCACACACACAGCGAGGGAGGGACACGCACACCCACACACAGCGAGGGAGGGACACACACACCGCGAGGGAGGGAGGGAAACACTCACAGCGAGGGAGGAACACACACCGCGAGACGGACATGCACACACACACAGCGAGGGAGGGACACGCACACACACACATCGCAAGGGAGGGAGGGAAACACACACAGCGAGGGTGGAACACACACCGCAAGAGGGACACGGGCACACACACACACCGCGAGGGAGGGAGTGAAACACACACAGCGAGAGGGACACGCACACACACAACGGGGGAGGGACACGCACACAGCGAGGGAGGGACACGCACACACACACACACCGAGGGAGGGACACGCACACACACACACAGCGAGGGAGGGAGGGAAACACACACAGCGAGGGAGGAACACACACCGCAGGAGGGACACGCACACACACACACACACACAGCGAGGGAGGGACACGCACACGCACACAGCGAGGGAGGGACACGCACACAGGCAGTGAGGGAGGGACACGCACACACACACACATCGCGAGAGGGACACGCACACACACACCACGAGGGAGGGAGGGAAACACACACAGCGAGAGGGACACACACACACGCACACACACAGTGAGGGAGAGACACGCACACACACACAGCGATGGAGGGACACGCACACACACACAGCGAGGGAGGGACACGCACACACACACAGCGAGGGAGGGACACGCACACACACACAGCGAGGGAGGGACACGCACACACACACACAGCGAGAGAGGGACACGCACACACACACAGCGAGAGAGGGACACGCACTCACACACAGCGAGAGAGGGACACACACACACAGCGAGGGAGGGACACACATACACACACACCGCGAGGGAGGGACACGCATACACACACACCGCGAGGGAGGGACATGCATACACACACACCGCGAGGGAGGGACACGCATACACACACACCGCGAGGGAGGGACACACATACACACACACCGCGAGGGAGGGACACGCGCACATACACACCGCGAGGGAGGGAGGGAAACACACACAGCGAGGGAGGAACACACACCGCAGGAGGGACACGCACACACACACACACACACAGCGAGGGAGGGACACGCACACGCACACAGCGAGGGAGGGACACGCACACAGGCAGTGAGGGAGGGACACGCACACACACACACATCGCGAGAGGGACACGCACACACACACCACGAGGGAGGGAGGGAAACACACACAGCGAGAGGGACACACACACACGCACACACACAGTGAGGGAGAGACACGCACACACACACAGCGAGGGAGGGACACGCACACACACACAGCGAGGGAGGGACACGCACACACACACAGCGAGGGAGGGACACGCACACACACACACAGCGAGAGAGGGACACGCACACACACACAGCGAGAGAGGGACACGCACTCACACACAGCGAGAGAGGGACACACACACACAGCGAGGGAGGGACACACATACACACACACCGCGAGGGAGGGACACGCATACACACACACCGCGAGGGAGGGACATGCATACACACACACCGCGAGGGAGGGACACGCATACACACACACCGCGAGGGAGGGACACACATACACACACACCGCGAGGGAGGGACACGCGCACATACACACCGCGAGCGAGGGAGGGAAACACACACCGCGAGAGGGACATGCACACACACACACAGCGAGGGAGAGACACGCACACACAGCGAGGGAGGGAAACGCACACACACACACAGCGAGGAGGGACATGCACACACACACACACACACACACACAGCGAGCGGGGACACGCACACACACAGAGCGAGGGTGAGACATGCACACACACAGCAAGAGAGAGACACATACACACAAACAGCGAGTTAGGGACACGCAGTGAAGGGGGACACACAAACACATACTGTGACGGAGTGAGACACATACACACACAGCGAGCGAGGGACACGCACACACACGCACCACGAGGGAGGGAGGGAAACACACACAGCGAGAGGGACACGGACACACACACACAGCGAGGGAGGGACACGCACACACACAGCGAGGGAGGGACACCCACACACATACAACGCGAGATGGACACGCACACACAAACACCGCGAGGGAGGGACACGCACACACACAGCGAGGGAGGGACACGCACACACACACAGCGAGGGAGGGACACGCACACACACACAGCGAGGGAGGGACACGCACACACACACAGCGAGGGAGGGACACGCACACACACACAGCGAGGGAGGGACACGCACACACACACAGCGAGGGAGGGACACACATGCAGATACATACACACCGCGAGGGAGGGAGGGAAACACACACAGCAAGAGGGACACGGACACACACACACAGTGAGGGAGGGACACACCCCGCGAGAGGGACACGCACACCCACACACAGCAAGGGAGGGACACGCTCGCACACACACACCGCGAGGGAGGGAGGGAAACACTCACAGCGAAAGGGACACGCTCGCACACACACACCGCGAGGGAGGGAGGGAAACACTCACAGCGAAAGGGACACGCACACCCACACACAGCGAGGGAGGGAAACACACACAGCGAGAGGGACACGCACACACACACACAGCGAGGGTGGGACACGCACACACACACACAGCGAGGGTGGGACACGCACACACACACACAGCGAGGGAGGGACACGCACACACACACACAGCGAGGGAGGGACACGCACACACACACACAGCGAGGGAGGGACACGCACACACACACACAGCGAGGGTGGGACACGCACACACACACACAGCGAGGGAGGGACACGCACTCACAGCGAGGGAGGGACACGCACTCACAGCGAGGGAGGGACACGCACTCACAGCGAGGGAGGGACACGCACTCACAGCGAGGGAGGGACACGCACTCACAGCGAGGGAGGGACACGCACTCACAGCGAGGGAGGGACACGCACTCACAGCGAGGGAGGGACACGCACTCACAGCGAGGGAGGGACACGCACTCACAGCGAGGGAGGGACACGCACTCACAGCGAGGGAGGGACACGCACTCACAGCGAGGGAGGGACACGCACTCACAGCGAGGGAGGGACACGCACTCACAGCGAGGGAGGGACACGCACACACACACACAGCAAGGGAGGGACACGCACACACACACACACAGCAAGGGAGGGACACGCACACACACACAGCGAGGGTGGGACACGCACACACACACACAGCGAGGGAGGGACACGCACACACACACACAGCGAGGGAGGGACACGCACACACACACACAGCGAGGGAGGGACACGCACACACACACACACAGCGAGGGAGGGACACGCACACACACACACAGCGAGGGTGGGACACGCACACACACACACAGCAAGGGAGGGACACGCACTCACAGCGAGGGAGGGACACGCACTCACAGCGAGGGAGGGACACGCACTCACAGCGAGGGAGGGACACGCACTCACAGCGAGGGAGGGACACGCACTCACAGCGAGGGAGGGACACGCACTCACAGCGAGGGAGGGACACGCACTCACAGCGAGGGAGGGACACGCACTCACAGCGAGGGAGGGACACGCACTCACAGCGAGGGAGGGACACGCACTCACAGCGAGGGAGGGACACGCACTCACAGCGAGGGAGGGACACGCACACACACACACAGCAAGGGAGGGACACGCACACACACACACACAGCAAGGGAGGGACACGCACACACACACAGCGAGGGGGAGACACACACACTCACACTCACAGCGAGGGAGGGACACACACACACACACACACACTCACAGCGAGGAAGGGACACACACACACACACACACACACAGAGGGAGGGACACACACACACACAGCGAGGGAGGGGCACACACACACTCACACAAACACACATACTCAGAGCGAGGGAAGGACACACAGACACACAGTGAGTGAGTGATACGCACCCACACAGCGAGGTTGAGACACGCAGACACAGCGAGGGTGGGACATGTGCTCAGAAAGCGAGAGGGGACACACACACACACACACAAAGTGAGGGAGGGAGACACAGACATATGCACACACAAACAAACACACACAGTGAGGGAGGGACACGCACACACACACAGTGAGGGAGGAACATGCACACACACACAGTGAGGGAGGGACACGCACACAGCAAGGGAGGGAGGGACACGCACACACACACAGCGAGGGAGGTACAAACACACACAGTGAGGAGAGTTACACACACACAGCGAGGGAACGGGACACGCACGCATACACACACACACAGAACAATGCAGGGACATGTGCACACACAGTGATGTGTCTCCTCGGACGTGTAATCGTCCAGCTCTCACTCCACTCTGCTCCCTCACAGTGTCACCGTCTCTGTGACTCCCAGACGTGTAATCGCTCAGCTCTCACTCCAGTCTACTCCCTCACAGCGCCACCATCTCTGTGACTCCCAGGTACAACTAGGCCTCGAACCCCAGTGCTGATTTAGATTCTCCCAGGTGAGAGTCAGCCTCAAGCTCCTGCTCCAAGTTGCTCCCTCACACGGTCCCTCCCTCTGTGACTCGGTGCTGATTTCGAGCCTCCTGTTCTGCTTTTTATCCAAATCCAAGTCCCAGTCGGCCTTGACCCTCGCTGCTGATTTATATTCTCCTGCTCTGTGCTGCACTCTCTCAGGTTCTCTCCCCTTGTGACTCCCAGGTAATGGTAGGCCTCAAGCCTCAGCTGAGATTTATAACATCCCATTCCACACTGCTCTCTTACAGGATCGCCGTTGGGCCTGGAAGACAGTGGGAAAGAGGAGGATGAGACAGAGCAGAGGGTGTTACAGTGATTGAGGGAGCTGTAGGGGATGAAACAGGTTATCGGGGGAGCTAGGCAGATCTGCAGTATCTAAAGAACGTTACTGGAAGATACAGCGAGAGTTGCAGACATTGAAGAAGGCAAAGGAAATAGAGAGATGGTGGATTGTTCATGACGGAGCTTTGTAGAGTCTAAAGGGCTTCAACGTTTGTGAGAAGATTTGTAGCTTGGGTGCTCGTTGTTGTGGTTCTGTTCGCCGAGCTGGGAATTTGTGTTGCAGACGTTTCGTCCCCTGTGTCGGTGACATCCTCAGGGAGCCTCCTGTGAAGCGCTTCTGTGATGTTTCCTCCGGCATTTATAGTGGCCTGTCTCTGCCGCTTCTGGTTGTCAGTTCGAGCTGTCCGCTGTAGTGGCCGGTATATTGGGTCCAGGTCGATGTGCTTATTGATTGAATCTGTGGATGAGTGCCATGCCTCTAGGAATTCCCTGGATGTTCTCTGTTTGGCTTGTCCTATAATACTAGTTTTGTACCAGTCGAACTCACGTTGATTGTCATCTGCGTGTATGGCTACTAAGGATAGCTGGTCATGTCGTTTCGTGGCTAGTTGGTGTTCATGGATGCGGATTGTTAGCTGTCTTCCTGTTTGTCCCATGTAGTGTTTTGTGCAGTCCTTGCATGGGATTTTGTACACTACATTGGTTTTGCTCATGCTGGGTATCGGTCCTTCGTTCTGGTGAGTTGTTGTCTGAGAGTGGCTGTTGGTTTGTGTGCTGTTATGAGTCCTAGTGGTCGCAGTAGTCTGGCTGTCAGTTCCAAAATGTTCTTGATGTGTGGTAGTGTGGCCAGTCCTTTGGGTCATGGCATGTCCTCATTCCGTTGTCTTTCCCTGAGGCATCTGTGGATGAAATTGCGTTGAGTTTGATCCCACCCCACAGCTCACCAATAGGATAAACAACACACTGAGAAACCTACAAACAAACGGACAGATAACCAGGTTTGAATTAGGAGAATGAAAACTGAAAGCAACAACACCCTTAGATTCTATGGACGACCCAAAGTGCACAAACCAGACATCGCACTCAGACCCATAGTATCACTACCAGGGACACTATCACACAAACTGGCTCAAGAACTACAGCAGAAACTGAAACACCTGATCAGCGGATCCAGACACTCTGTACAGTCAACACAGGAATTCTTGGACATCATCAGAAATATACACATAGACAAGGAAGAAACTATGGTCTCATTTGATGTAATGGCACTGTTCACCTCGATCGACCAAACCCTAGCCAGAGAAACAATAGCCAACCTGCTGGACATACAGAACAGACAACAGGACGGTGAACCTATCAACAAAGACGGTATACTCAAACTACTGGACCTGTGCCTCACAACACACTTCACATTCAACAACGAAATATATGAACAAATCAACGGCACACCCATGGGCTCACCCATCTCTGGACTCATAGCAGAAGCGGTAATGCAAAGATTAGAACAAACAGTCTTACCGCAAATTCAACCCAAACTCTGAGTCAGATATGTGGATGACAACTTTGTAATCATTAAAAACACAGAAATAGAGAACACACACCGGATCATCAACGCCACACTCACAGGAATCTGATTCACAAGAGAGAAAGAAAAGGACAACCAACCTCGACGTGATGGTACAGAGAACACCGAACGGAGAATTCACCATAAAGGTATACAGGAAAGCCACACACACAGACCAAGTCTTGAACTACTTTAGCAACCACCCCAACACACACAAAAGAAGTTGCATCAAGACACTGTTCAAAAGGGCCACAACACACTGCAGTACACCAGAACTGCAAAGAGAGGAAGAAGAACACCTATACAATGTATCCGCCAAAAACGGATACCCCCACAATTTCATTAGGTATTGTCTGTATGGATTTGCTCGACGACTGTCCTCTGATATTGATGAGGACAGTGCAGATGATGTGGTTTATATGGAGTTCATTAAGGTCTTTGACAAGGTCCCACACGGAAGGCTGGTCCAAAAGGGAAGATCCCATGGGATCCAAGGTAAGTTGGTAAATTGGCTCCACAATTGGTGGAGGGTTGGTTTTGTGATTGAAAGCTTTTGCCCAGCGGGTGTACCACAGGGATCTGTGCAGGAGCCATTGCTGTTCATTATGGACATTAATCACTCGGATGTGAAAGCAGAAGGTAACATTAGTAGGTTTGCAGATAACCTGAAAGGTGAGGGTGTTGTCCACAGTGAGGGGGATGGACTCAGGCTGCAGTCTGATATCGATCAGATGATAAACTGAGCAGAGTAATGGCAGACAGAGTTTACTTCTGATCACTGTGAGGTAATGTACTGTGGGAAGTCTAATAAATGAATGATATACATCATGAATGGTAGGTCCTCCTGGAGAACTGAGGGACACAGGGACCTTGGTGGGCAAGTCCCTGGATGTCTGAAGGTGTCAGCACAGGTAGACAGGGTGGGGAATACACCTGAACTGGGAGCAGGAGGGGGACCCACATCCTGGTGGGGAACGTTGCTGGAGCTGCTCGAGAGGATTTAAACTCGTCTGGCGGGGTTGTGTGACCACAAAGATTCGTAAGGCCAGAAAGAAAGTTGAGGCTGGTACAAATGTTCAAGAGAGCAATATAAGTAGACAAGGCAGGGCAAGAACATAGCAGACAATTAGGGAAACTTAGTGGATTAAACTGCAGTTATTTCAATACAAAGGGCCAGACAGATAAGGTAGATGAACCCAGAGCATGGATGGGAACATGGGATTGGGATCCCATAGATATTACAGAAACACAGCTGAGGGAGCAACAGGACCAGCAGCTCAATGTTCCAGAGATAGATACGACAGGAAGGATAGAACAGGAGGCAAAACAGGAGGAGAGCGGGTGGGTTCGATTGGGGGAAACATCCCAGCAGTACCTCGAGGGAGGATTCATGTAGGATCGCCCAGTTAAACGATATTAGTGGAACTGAGAAATAAAAATTGGTCATTAGTTTTCTGCGGTCGGACTACAGCGATAGGCAATGGGAGATGGAGGAGCAAATATGTCAGGAGATTTCAGATATCTCTTAGAATAATAGGTTTGGAATGATAGGGGATCTTAACCGTTCCAAACCTGGACTGGGATTGTTACTAAGTTAAGCATTTGGATGGAAGGAATTTGTTAAGTGTGTTCTGAAAACTCCCAGTCATTACGTAAATGGCCCAACTGGAGAATGGGACTAAACCTGACCTCCCCTTGGGAAACAAGGTCGGGAATGGGACTGAGGTGTTAGTGGGGGAGCACTTTGGAAAGTTACCACAATTGTATTAGATTGAAAATAGCGATGGAAAAGGACAGGCCTGGAACACAAGTTAAAGTTATTCAATGGAGCAAGATAGTATTAGACATGAATTTTTAAAGTAGATCTGGGGAGGCTATTTGCAGATAAAGGGAAGTCTGGCAAGTAGGAATATCTTAAAACCGAGATAAAAGGAGCATTCAGCGCCAGCATGTTCCTGTTAGTGTGCAGCTCAATGCTGACTGAATTAGGAAACACTGGCTGAGTTTCGAGGCTGTGGTCAAGAAAAAAGGGGTCACATGTCAGATATAACTGGCTGACTCAAGGGAATCCCTTCAGGAGCATCGGGGCTGTAGGAATACACTTAGGGTGGAAATCAGGAATGTCAAAAGGGAACACGAGATCGCTTTGGCAGAGAAAGTTAAGGAGAATCCAAAGAGACTCTACAAGTGTATTAAGAGCAAAAGAAGAGCTCGGGACAAACCCGGTCTCCTTAATAATCAATGAAGGCAACAAAGTGTGAAACTACAAGATCCAAAACAAATATTTCACTTTGGAACTTACTGTGGATAAAGACTGGGGGGCTCAGGGAACTAAACAGTGTTTGGCCTGACTACTATTGGAATACTGTGTGTAATTCTGGTCTCAATGCCATCGGAAGGATGTCGTGGAACATGAAAGGGTTCAGAAGAAATGACCAAAGATGGTGCCAGGGTTGGAGGGTTTGTGCTTCAGGGAAAAGCCTGAATAGGCTGGGACTGTTTTCACTTGAACATGGGAGGCTGAGGAGTTAACCGATAAAAGGTGTTTAAAATCATGGTGGTCATTGACAGGGTCAATAGACAAGGTCATTTCCCCAGGCGAGGGAAACTTTTCAAAGGTATCTAAAGGACAACTGGCTCCCGCAGAGTGGATGGAATAAGCTGCCAGAGCAAATAGTGGAGGCTGATAGAAATACATTTAAAAGGCATGTGGATGGGTGTATGAATAGCAAAGGTTTATGGGGATATTGGCAAAATTTTGGCAAATGTGACTAGAAACGTCATGCAGGAGTTGGTCCGAAGGGCCTGTTTCTGTGCTGTACATCTCTATGACTCAATGTCTTGAAATGAGTCCACATTATAGAAAAGGAGGTGCTGGAGGTTTTAATACACAAAGGTAGATAAATCCTCAGGACCTGATCAAATGGATCTCAGGACATTGTGGGAAGCTGGTGAAGAAATTGTAGGGCCCCTAGCAGAGATATTTGTACCATAGAGAGCTATGTGTGATAGGCTGTTAGACTGGAGGGTGGCATTGTGGACAGTGAAGAAGGTTTTCTGAGATTACTAAGGGATCCTGATGAAATGTGTGAATGGCTGAAAAACTGTAGATGGATTTCAATCTGAATAAATGCGAGGTAATGCATTTGGTACAACAAACACAGGCAGGGCTTATACAATTAATGGCAAGACCTTCAGTAGTGTTGTAGAACAGAGGGACCTCAGGGTTCAGCTACATAATTCTTTGAAGTTTGCAACATGGAGAGACAGGATAGTTTAAAAAAAGGTGCTTGCCTCACTTGCTTTCATTGCTCAGTCCTTTGGATATAGGAGTTGGGAAGTCACATTGAGATTATACAGGCCATTGGTGAGTCCTCTTCTGGAATACTGTGTCCAGTTCTGGTCGCCCAGTTATAGGAAGGATATTATTCAGCTGGAAAGGGTTGGGAGGAGATTTAAGCCAGGGAACTACAGACTGATGAGCGAGACATCAGTGTGGGTCAGTTGTTGGGGTCATTCTGAGAGGTAGGCTGTCCATGCATTTGGAAAGATAAGGCCTGATTACGAACAGCCAGCATGGCTTTGTGCGTGGGAAAACATGTCCCACAATCTTGACTGGAGTTTGCTCAAGATGTGACCAAAAAGATAGACGAAGGTAGAGCAACAGACGTTGTTTCTGGCTTCTGCAAACCCTTGGTCAGGGTGTAGCATGATACATTGGTTAGTAAGGGTAGATCACAAGGGATCAGGGAGAGCTAGCCAACTGGATACAAAATGGGATGACAGTGGGAGACAGAGGGTGGGGGGAGAGGGTTGTTGTCCAGACTGGGGCCTCTGACCAGCAGTGTGCTGGAAGGATTGGTGCTGGGACCACTGTTGTGCACTACTTACATAAACAATTTTCTGAAAATATAGGAGTCCCTGTTAGTATGTTTGTGGATACCAAGATTAGTGGAAGAGTGGGCAGGGAATATAGTTATCGAAGGGGATGGTAATCAACTGGGCCAAGGAATGAAAGATGGAATTTAATTCAGGTATTGGATTTAGTTAAGACAAACCAGGGAGGACGAACACGGGTAATGGTTGGGCTCTGGACAGTGTTGTAGAAAAGAGAGAGACCAAGGGGTGTAATTACATTGTTCCTTGGACTGGCATCACAGGGCAACAGGGTGTTGAAAGCGGCAGTTGGCACACTTGTACTCAATGCTCTGATCAATGAAGACATGAGTTGGTGATATTGGTAACTCTGTCGTCAATATTTCTCCTGGGCAGAGGAGGCCACGGGGTGACCTTTGACCATGTCGGGTCGATGTAAGGTGAATTGCCAAGGGTAGGTGAATCCAAAGCTAGAGGCATAAACGTGAGGTGAGAGAGCAAGGATTTAAAGAGGGAGCTGAGGGGCAACATTATCCACAGAGGATGGTGCATAGACAGAATGAACTGCCAGAGGAGAAAGTTTGAAGGGATATGGGCCAAACACAGGCAAACGTGACTCATTCCATTTCGGAAACCTTGGCCGAAGAGTCATGCCGCACAGAAAAAGACCATGTGTCTCCAGTTATTGGAGGAGGAGATATCGAGACAAGGCATGTTGTAGAGACTGAAGCAAGTTACAGCGATACGGATGGTCATCTGGACTGGAGGCTTCAAATATGTGAAATAATTGGTGAGGGGGAGGAGATGACAGAGATAGGAACTGTTATAGGAGTTAGAATGATTGAAGACACTGGTCCTCAATACAAGCCATTGATACAGTGTTGGAGAGGGAATAGGGAACAGAAAGATCACAGGCAGCATTACCACCCTCTCGTGGGAGGCCTGCTTTCTCCCCAGTTGTTCTGATGCTCACTAAGAAAGCACAGGCCTGGACTGATAACTGGCAAATCCCGATGCTGTCTCATTACAACAAAACTTGCAGCAGGCGTGGTGATTGAGCCTGGGGTGTGTCTGTACTGTGCTCCCCCTCCAGCACTTTCTCGATGTCATGTCTTGTTAGCTGATGTTTGGATCCCCCTTATTACTGTCTGCTCTGTGCACTGGAATGATCTTACCTGGCAGCAGGATTTATTGAAGACTCCCGACCTCCCTGACTTTGTCTTTCTGACTGACCAACCATCGTCCCAATCAGCAGTGGGCAAGTCTATTGAGTCAGGAACTCCATGAGTACCTGTAGAAGACACAGAAATAGGCAGTATGGGCAATTAGACGAATGCTTTGAGGGTTACACATATAGAATGGCACTGACCCCACAGAGATCTGGAAAATCCCATTCTCCATTCCTGACCTGTGCTGCCTCATCTCTCTGGAGTGGAGAATTCTGTTGGCTCAGGATGTGGAGTAGCTTCAAAAGTGAGAGACGCTGACAGAGGCAGCAATTAGACCCACACAGTGAGGGATACCACATGGAGAGGTACTGAGTCACATCACCAGAGTGCCGGGTCAAACAATTGTGCAGAAAGAAAGGGTTTTGATTCATGTTGCTCTGGGATATACAAACTGTGAGCAGGTGAGGTGATGGCCTAGTGGCATTATTGTGTGACAATTTATCCAGAAACTCAGCAAGTGTTCTCTGGACACAGGTTCAAATCCCACCATTGCAAATGATAGAATGTGAAGTAAATGCTTCAAAAACGATGCAATTAAAAACCTGTAAGTGAGTATTAAACAATTGCTGATGTTAAGAAAAAGTCATCGAGTGCATTCCTGTCTTTAGTGAAGTAATCTAAGATGGGACTGGGATATCCCAGGTATTACAGAAACAACAGCGGAGGGAGGGACAGGACAGGCAGCTCAATGTTCCAGGGGACAGATGCTGCAGGAAGGACAGAAGGGGAGCTGAGAGAGGAGGAGAGCTGCTGGTTCTGATGGGGTGAAACATCCCAGCAGGACTGAGAGAGGATATTCCTGCAGGATCGCCCAGTGAAGCTGTGTTCGTGGAATTAATCAATAACAATGGGGCTTCCCTTTCCTCTGATTGTTCAACAGATCCCGAGAGCCCCGCCCTCCTGCACCTTGACCGTCTCAAGATGGCGGCCATTAGCGCTCACTCTTCCCTCAAACAAATGGCGGCCGTGACCCTGGGCCGCTTCCCTGATCAGAGACCGCCGCCTCCTTACCCGGGCCTGGAGGGTCTTCTACGAGTTTTTTTTAACCTTTATCCAGGACTTGTGAATTCTCTCCGCTCCTTTCTCCCAGCGAGGCTCCCACAAACGGGCTCTGTGCGCCGCTTTCTGAAGCTGATCGCAGCCGCTGCCGGAGAAAGCAGCTCCATGTCTCTCTCTCTCTGTGCCCTGACCAATGTGACACTGCGCATGCTCTGCATAGAAACAAAACTGCGCGTGCGTCTGAGGTTATCAGTGAGTTCATAGAGAATATTCATATCTGCACAGACTGATGGGTAAAATATTAGTCATTAACAATTGCTTTGTCGAGTTATAATCATGGAGATGTATAACATGCAAACCGTCTGGTCCAAATCAACCATACCGGCCAGGTATGTAAATTACCAATCGTACTGGGAGTTTGAAAATAAGTTTCTTACTCGAGTCGTGTAAATCGATCGGAAATATGTACGTTATCTGATTTACATTTAAACTACAGTATTTTTTAAAACCTCACATTGATTTATGAGAGACGTTTAATGCTCCACTATGTCGTGAGAATGATCAATCCTGGAAATAGTTTGCTCTCTGACCAATGAAGCGTTCACTCCCGAGAATACTTTGGCTCCTCTTCCTCATTCACTATGGTTAAAGGACCGGCCACTCCTCGGTCCTCCTGTTCCGCCCCTTCCTCCCAATTGCAGAGTTGATTCAGGTGTGACTGACCAGGCAAGGGACAAAGGAAGTTCGAGTTGATGTTTTGTGACGCGGTGAAAATATCCCGAATCTTGGACCGAGAGGCCTGGGTTCAATTCACAGCTTGTGCAGATGTATGCAATAACAACTTTTAGCAGGTTCATCAGGAAAACCAAGGCAAGTCAGGAGCAGAGTGAAAACAAGAGAAAATGCATGCAATGTGGTGGGGCTCTCAATGCTCAGATGATTTGACTCTTTACCAAGCGTTTCAGGGTCCCAGTACAGACTGTTGCACTGCTCTTAGTGCACAGCCAGATACCACGATTGTAGGGCAAAGTGGTGGGATATAGAGGTTTAGCTGCATTGAACTCCATTTGCCACCATTCAGCCCAATTCTGCAGTTTATCCAAGTCCCCCTGCAACCTGCAACATTCTTCCACACTGTCCACTACTCCACTGACTTTCGTGTCGTCTGCAAATTTACTAATCCATCCATCTATGCCTGCATCTAAGACTTTTATAAAAATGACAAACAGCAGTGATCCCAAAACAGATCCTTGTGGCACACCACTAATAACTGCACTGGAGGCTGATTATTTTCCATCATCCACCACTCGCTGCCTTTTTCAGAAAGCCAGTTTCTAATCCAAACTGCTAAATCACACTCAATTCCATGTCGCTGCATTTTATCTAACAGCCTACCATGTGGAACCTTATCAAAGGCTTTACTGAAGTCCATGTATACCACGTCAACTGCCCTACCCTCATCTATATGCTTGGTCACCATCTCAAAAATACTCAATGAGGTTTGCGAGACACGACCTGTCCTTGACGAAACCATATTGACGATCTGAACTCATATTGTTGTTTGCCAGATGATTACAAATGGTGTCTCTTATAATCCTTTCCAAAACCATTCCTACAACAGAAGTAAGGCTCACTGGTATATAATTACCTGGGTCATCTCTACCGCCCTTCTTGATCAAGGGCATAACATTTGCAATCATCCAGTCCTCTGGTACTGAACTTGTAGGCAATGACAACTCAATATCAAAGCTGAAGTCTTTGCTATCTCCTCCCGAGCTTCCCAGACAATCTACAGATAAATCCCATCTAGCCCAGGGGACTTGTCTACTTTCAATCCTTCTAGAATTGATAACATCTGTTCGTAACTAACCTCGATCCTTTCTAGTCTAACATCTTCTACCTCATTATTATCTACAATATTCTAATTTTCCTGAGTGAAAACCAATGAGAAATGTTTGTTTAGCACCTCTCCGATTTCCACAGTGTCCACACTCAACTTCCCACTTCTGTCTTTGATTGGCCATATTCCTACTCTATCGTTTATTCCTCACATACCTATAGAAAGCTTTAGGGTTCTCCTTTATTCTATTTGCTAAAGACTGCTCATGTCCTCTCTTTGCTCTTCTTAACTCTCTTTAAATCCTTCCTAGCTGATCTGTAAGTCTCCATCGCCTCATCTGTACCATTTGTCTCATCAACACATAAGCCTCCTACTTCTTCTTAACAAGAGATGCAATTTCTGTAAACCATGGTTCCCTTACCTTATCACTTCCTCCCTGCCTGACAGGGACATACCTATCAAGGACATGCAATATCTGTTCCTTAAACCAGCTCCACATTTCCATTGTCTGCATCCACTGCATTTCGCTACTCCATCCTATGCATCCTAATTCTTGCATAATCGCATTATAATTGCCACTGCCCCATCGATAAGTCTTCACCTGTGGCATGTACCTATCCCTTTTCATCGCTAAACTAAACATAACTGAATTATGATCACTCTCTCCAAAGTGCTCACCTACACGTAAATCAAACACCGAGTCTGGTTCATGACCAAGCACCAGATCCAATGTGGCCTCCCCTCTTGTCAGCCCTTCGACATCCTGTGTCAGGAAACCCTCCTGTACACATTGGACAAAAACTGATCTATCCGACATACTAGAGTTATAGCATTTCCAGTCAATGCTGGGGAAGTTGAAATCCCCCATAATGACCACCATGTTACTTTCACTCCTACCCAGAGTAATTTTTCTAATCCTCTCTTCCCCCTCCCTGGAACTCTGCGGCGGCCTATAAAAAATCCAAGCAGTGTGACCTCCCCTCTCCTGTTTCTAACCTCAGCCCACACTACGTCAGTAGACAAGTCCTCATCAAAAGTTCCCTCAGCCACCGTTATACTATCCTTGACTAACATGACATCCATGGGCCCATTGCGGTGCTTCAAATTCCATGAGGCAGCCATACTGTCTATGACAGACAGACTCAGTCTGGAACCTCCTCTATCCTTAAGACCTTACGCACTGCCTACGCTCCTCCATTTCCCCTTTGCACGTTCCCTTTTCAACCCACCCCATCCCACCCCACCTGCATCACTCCACAATTGGAGCTGTCAAGGGCAGAAGTGTGTAGAAAACCCTCCAGAAACTTCTCTATTCTCTTTTAAGATGTATTTTAAAATCATTCTCCTTAATCAATGTTTTGATCATCCATGAAACACCTTCGGAGATTTGCCATTATGAAAGAGTCCATACAAAGCAAGTAGTTGTTGTTATTGCTGTACATTAGGGGAAACAGAAATGATGCTTTCAAAATTCTAACAAGAAAGTCACTGATAGGCGCAGTGTGCAGGCTAAATAATAACATCACATTGGGATGGACAATAAACAAAGAAATAACTAATGCCTGTAAAAATGGCATGTCTATTACCTTGGGTGATTTTAATCTACATGTAGATTGGTCGAACCAGCTCAGTCAGGGTAGCCTTGAGGAGTTCATTAAGTGTATACATGATAGTTTTTTTGAACAGTATGAAATGTAACCGACAAGGAGCCAGCTATCCAACATCTGGCCCCCGTGCAATGAGACAGGAATAGTTAATGACCTCAGAGTTAGGGATCCTCTTGGAAGAAGTGATCACTGTATGGTTGAAGTTACAATACATATGGAGAGTGTGAAGATAAATTACCTGCCCTTGATCTCTTCATAGCCAACTGCCACTGTGACATTAACCACCTCAACTTCTCCACCCCTCTCACCCACTTCAACCTCTCACCCTCGGGTCGTGCATCCCTCCACTCCATCCGTTTCAACCCCAACCTCACTATCAAACGGGCAGACAAGGGAGGCGCGGTAGTAGTTTGGCGCACCGACCTTTACACCGCTGAGGCGAAACGCCAGCTCGTGGACACCTCCTCCTACTGCCCCCTTGACCATGACCCCACCTCTCACCACCAAACCATCATCTCCCAGACCATCCATAACCTCATCACCTCAGGGGAGCTCCCAAGCACCGCCTCCAACCTCATAGTCCCTCAACCCCACACCGCCAGTTTCTACCTCCTACCCAAAATCCACAAACGTGACTGTCACGGCCGACTGATTGTCTCAGCCTGATCCTGCCCCACCAAACTCATCTCTGCATACCTCGACACAGTCCTGTCCCCCTTAGTCCAAAAACTTCCCACCTACATTCGGGACACCACCCACGCCCTCCACCTTCTCCATGATTTTCGTTTCCCCGGCCCCCAACGCCTTACCTTCACCAGTCCCTATACACCTCCATCCCCCATCACGAAGAACTCAAAGCCCTCCGCTTCTTCCTTTCCCGCCGTACCAACCAGTACCCTTCCACTGACACCCTCCTTCGACTGACTGAACTGGTCCTCACCCTGAACAACTTCTTTCCAATCCTCCCACTTCCTCCAAACCAAAGGAGTAGCCAGGGGCACCCGCATGGGCCCCAGCTATGCCTGCTTCTTTGTAGGATATGTGGAACATCTTCCGCAACTACACTGGCACCACCCCCCACCTTTTCCTCCGCTACATCGATGAATGTATTGGCGCTGCCTCATGCTATCACGAGGAGGTTGAACAGTTTATCCACTTCACCAACACCTTCCACCCCGACCTCAAATTCATCTGGACCGTCTCAGACTCCTCCCCCCCTCTTCCTAGATCTTTCCATTTCTATCTCGGGCGACCGAATCAACACGGACATTTACTATAAACCTACCGGCTCCCACAGCTACCTAGACTACACCTCCTCCCACCCTGCCCCCTGTAAAAAACGCCATCCCATATTCCAAATTCCTTCGTCTCCGCCGCATCTGCTCCCAGGAGGACCAGTTCCAATACCGTACAACCCAGATTGCCTCGTTCTTCAAAGACCGCAATTTCCCCCAGACGTGGTCGACGATGCCCTCCACCGCATCTCCTCCACTTCCCGCTCCTCCACCCTTGAGCCCCGCCCCTCCAACCGCCACGAGGACAGAACCCCACTGGTCCTCACCTACCACCCCACTAAACACCATATACAGGGTATCATCCATCGTCATTTCAGCCACCTCCAAATGGACCCCACCACAAGGGATATATTTCCCTCCCCTCCCCTATCAGTGTTCCGAAAGGACCACTCCCTCCGTGACTCCCTCGTCAGATCCACATCCCCCACCAACCCAACCTCCATTCCCGGCACCTTCCCCTGCAACCGCAAGAAATGCAAAACTTGCGCCCACACCTTCCCCCTTACTTCCCTCCAAGGCCCCAAGGGATACTTCCATATCCACCACAAATTCACCTGCATCTCCACACACATCATTTATTGCATCCGCTGCACCCGATGTGGCCTCCTCTATATTGGGGAGACAGGCCGCCTACTTGTGGAACGTTTCAGAAAACACTTCTGGGACACCTGGACCAACCAACCCAACCACCCCGTGGCTCAAAACTTCAACTCCCCCTCCCACTCCACCAAGGACATGCAGGTCCTTGGACTCCTCCATCGTCAGACCATAGCAACGCGACAGTTGGAGGAAGAGCGCCCCATCTTGCGCCTAGGAACCCTCCAACCACAAGGGATGAATTCAGATTTCTCCAGTTTCCTCATTTCCCCTACCCCCACCTTGTCTCAGTCAAATCCCTCGAACTCAGCTCCGCCTTCCTAACCTGCAAACTTTTTCCTGACCTCTCCACCCCCACCCCCACTCCGGCCTATCACCCTTACTTTGACCTCCTTCCACCTATCGCATTTCCAACGCCCCTCCCCCAAATCCCTCCTCCCTACCTTTTATCTTAGCCTGCTGGACACACTTTCCTCATTCCTGAAGAAGGGCTTATGCCCGAAACGTCGATTCTCCTGTTCCTTGGATGCTGCCTGTCCTGCTGCGCTTTTCGAGCAACACATTTTCAGCTCTGATCTCCAGCATCTGCAGTCCTCACTTTCTCCTCCAGTGCGAAGATAAAATCTAATACCTTGGTCCTGTGCTTGAACACGGGGAACTAAAATAGAATGAGGCAGAACCTGGATAAGGTAGACTGGAAACAAACATTTTATGGTGGAACAGTTGATGAGCAGTGAAAGATTTTCAAAGACATTTTAGGAAGTGCTCAGCAAAGGCATATTCCAGTGAAAAGGAAGGACTGTAAGAAAAGGCGGTGGACAAAAGATACGGAATTTTACACCAGTTAGTTTATTCTCTGTAGTTGGAAAGATGTTTGGGTCTATTATCAAGGAAGAAATAACAGGGAATCCCGATACAAATTGTCCCATTGGGCAGAGAGAGCATGGATTCACAAAGGGCAGGTCATGCTTGACAAATCATTTTGTATTCTATGAAGACATTTCGAACAAGGTGGACAACGGGGACCCAGTGGATGCGATGTACCTGGATTTCCAAAAGGCCTTCAACAAGGTGCCACGCAAATGTCTGTTGCATTATATAAGGGTGCATGGGATAGAGTATTAGCATGGGTAGAAGATTGGTTGACTAACAGGAAGCAAAGAGTGGGGATAAATAAGCTGGTTTATTCTGGCTGGCAATCAGTAACTAGTAGCGTGCCTCCAGGATCAGTGTTGGGACTGCAATTATTTAGAATTGATACAGATGATTTGGAGTTGGGGACCACATGTAGGGTGTCAAAGTTTGCATATTAGACTAAGATGAGTAGCAGGACAAAGTGTGTGGAGGACTGGGAAACTTTGCAGGGGAACATAGATACATTGAGTGAGTGGGCAATGGTTTGGCAAGTGGAATATTATGTTCATAAATGTAAAGTCATACTCTTTGGTTGGAGTAACATTAATAAAAAGATTATTACTTGAATTTTTAAAAAGTTACATAATTTGCTATGCAGAGGCACCTGAACATCCTTCTGCAGGAGGGTTAGTCACCAGGTATAACAATCAATTCAGAAGGCAAATGGAATTTTATCCTTCATTGCTGAAGGGATTGTGTTTAAAAGCAGAGGTTATGTTCTCGCTACAGTGGGTGCTGGTGAGGCCACACCTGGAGTACTGCATGCAGTTTTTACCTCCGTGCGTGCTCAAGGATGCACTGGCCCTGGAGGGGGTGCAGAGGAGGTTAACTATGTTGATTCCGGAGGTGAAGGGTTTGACTTAACAGAGACTGAGTAGATTGGGATTATATTCATTGGAATTCAGAAGAATGGATAGATATAAAATAATGAATGGAAGAAATAAAATAGAAGTAGAGAGGATGTATCCACTGGCAGACGAAGCTCGGACAAGAGGGCATCACCACAAGGTTAGAGGCAGCAAATTTAGGAGTGAATTGAGAAGGAACGTCTTGACCTCGATAGGAGTGCATTACCCAGGGAAGTAGTTGATGCTAGTTCAATGAACGGTTTTAAAGCTAAGTTAATTTTTTAAAAAAGAAATAATTAATTAAGGAATATGCTGCGAACGTGGGTAAATGGTTCTGCATCCACAAAATGATCAGCCATGATCTTATTGAATGGTAGAGCAGGCTCGAAGGGCAGGACGGCCTTCTCTTTTTCCTTGATCTTTTGTTCTTATATTATGCATGCCTCCATCACTCGTGACTTGGAGGTGCTGGTGTTGGATTAGGATGGACAAAATTAAAATTCACAGAACACCAGGTTATAGTCCAACCGGTTTATTTGGAAACACTACTTTGCCGGTCCTTCATCAGATGGTTGTGGGATTTTAACTTTGTCCCTCACTCTTGTAATTGAGAAACAGCAACAAAAGCCACGAAGCAGTGCACAAGCTTCAGCCAACAGTTGGTATTGTGGACAATAAAGAAGGTTATCTCAGAATACAATGGGATATTGATCAGATGGGCCAATGGGCTGAGGACAGGCAGAAGGGATTAATATAGATAGATGGCCTGGGTGTCCTTGGAGAAGGAGCACGCGGGTGTCCACTGAAAAAAAAAAGAAAAAAAGAACTGGAGTGCTGCTTGTCACTGGCCACTCGGGTGTCTTTCCTATCTTCCTGGTGGTGGAAATTGAATAAAGATCTGTGCACTTTGTGTCTTTCACTGTGTCTCACAAAAAAAAAAGAAAAAAAAAATTAATATAGATAGATTAGGTTAGGATATCTGGTTGTCATCGACAGGTGTGATTGATGTCAGCGGCGGACCAATGGAAAGGCAGGGGCGGAGCTGGAGGACCTGGCGGGGCAGTTGGTCCTCCGGCCAATCAGGGAATAAGGACGGGACTAGACTATACCACGTGATCATCCTCACGGTGGGCGCGGATGTTCGGAATGTGTGTGTGCGGAGAGCAGTCGGTAAGGAAAGAAATAAACAGCAGGAAGCGGGAGGGAAATGGTGTTGGTATGGTCTGAGAGGTTTTACAATCATTTGCTGCACATCGGAAAATATAAATTTGAAACTTACAGTTCCGTTTTTGCAGCAAACGGGAATATGTCTCGTTGAGTAATCGGCCCGAGTGAGCGCCGCCATCTTTATTCGGGGCAATGATTCACTGGACACGTGCGCGGCCGCCATCTTTGTAGGGGGCAAAGTTCAGAGGGATGTATGTACAGCCTTCCCTGGTAAAAAGAGTCAGAGGGCAGGATTTACACAGAGCACATTCAAACCCAGAGAAATGGACTTTTTTCTGGATTTGTTTCGTCATTCATTTAAATGATTTGGATGTGAATAGAGGCCGTATAGTTAGTAAGTTTGCAGGTGACACCAAAATTGGAGGTATTGTGGACAATGAAGAAGGTTATCTCAGAGTACAGTGGGATATTGGTCAGATGGGCCAATGGGCTGCGGAGTGCCAAAAAGGGTTTCATTTAGGTAGATTAGGTTAGGCTATCTGGTTGGCATAGGTTGGACCGAAGAAGTCTGTTTCTGTGTTAGACATCTTTGACTGTGGGATCATAAAAGTGAACTCTGCACTGGTTCACCTCTGGGTTCTCTGATTATCTAGCTTCTTCAGTCTCTCGTGGGTATATTTTTGCTCTGTATAGTATTTTACTATTACTTTCACAGCTGCTTTGTAAATGAATTGAAAAATGTAGAGCTGGAAAAACACAGCAGCGCAGGCAGCATCCGAGGAGCAGGAGTATCAACGATTCGGCATAAGCCCTTCTTCAGGAATGCAAATGAATTGTCCACTGCTGCCCGGCTCCTGACCGTATGATGTTCCATTATCAGTTTATCTTTTCCACAATATCTTTGACGGTCAAGAATTCTTTTTTCCAATAAGTGAGTGCATTTTCCTTCAATTTTCTGACAGTCAAATTCTGCACCATTTTCATTCCCTGTAATTCATATTGCACTCCCTGAAACATCAACTGTGTATTTCACCTTCCACAGAAACAAGTGATCAATGCCAAAGCCTTGTTGCCTGTGGAGAGGGTGATGTTTGACTTCCTTGTACTGCTGCAGTTTGTGTGGTGAAGGTGCTCCCACAACGTGGTTGGGTAAGAGACATTACAGATTATTCACTCAGCGATATTGAAGAGTAGAAGATATCTGTACAAATCATCATGGTTTTAATTTCACAAAAATATTATTGAGAACTTTTGACATAAGGCTACAGATGGAGAATATTGTGTCCAGTGACCAAAACCATTGCCAAATAAGCAGTTTTTCAAGAATGCCTTAAAGGAAGAAAGTAGATCTTAGAGAGTTAGAGTGGGGATTCCAGACCATGTTCCCTTGGAGTCTATAGAAACAGTCACACAGGTGAACTCAAAACTAAACACATCATTGAGAGTCTGAACTAAAATGAGTTATTGAGATATGAAAAGGTGTGTGGTGCAGGGAGATAGGAATAATTACAGCCAGCAATTAATTCAAAGGTGCGAAAGTAAATTGTTGTCACTTATAAATGGGAGTCTTTTGATTGATCAGCAAGTTTTGGTACAAGTGAGCACTTCGGCAGTCGAGTTTTCAATATTCTTGAGATTATCGGGAGGGTGACTGTGGGATGCTGGCCAGGAGTGGGTTTAGACAATGAAATCGAGTGTTAACAAAAGGAATGAATGAGAGGTTCAGCAAATGAGCTGAGACTGTGGTGAGGTCAGGTGATATCACTGAAGTCGAAATAGTGGTCTTGGAGGGGGTCTGGCCTGTCATCCTCACCTCATTCAGCTGTTTGTCAGTATGTGAATCAAGTGTGTAACAAGCTCAGGAACTGAGTGGCCCTGGCAGAACCCAAAATGGGCATCACTGAGCAGCTGCGTGACAGCACTGTTGATGACACCTTCCATCACGTCACTGCTGAGCGAGTGTGGACTGATGGAGGGGAATTGGCTGAGTTGGATCTGCCCTGTTTTTTTGTGTTGGAACATCCCTGAGCAATGTTCCACAAAGTCGGTAGGTGCCAGTGTTGGAGCAGTACTTGCCTTGGTGGGCAGCAAGTTCTGGAGCACAGACAACATTATTATTGCCAGAATATTGGCAGGGCCCATACCTTTACACTGCTTATCCATTTCTTGATCTGATTTGAAATGAGTTTTCAACCAAGTCGATTCATATCTGTGATGTCAGGGACCAATGGAGAAGGCTCATCCACTTGGCACTGCTGGCTGAAAATCGCTGCTAATGCTGTCCTCTTATCTGTTGCATGAATGTGTGAGACCCCTCCATCGGTAAGGGTGGGGATATCTGTGATGCTTCCTCCAGTAAGTTGTTTAATTGTCCATCACTATTCTTGACTAGGTGTGGCAGAACTGCAGAACTCACATCTAATCTATTGGCTATGGGATCACTTAGTTCTATTTAGTGTTGCTTGTGGTGTTTGGCATGCAGGTTTGGTAGCTTCACCAGGTTGGCACCTCATTTTTAGGTATGCCTGGTACTGCTCCTGGCATGCCCTCCTGCATTCACCATTGAACCAGGGTTGATTCCCCTGGCTTGATGTTAATGGTTAAGTGGGGGATATCAGGCCATGAGATTTCAGATTGGGCTGGAGTACAGTTCTGCTGCTGTTGTTGGCCCACAGTGAGGCCGAAGTTGTAGGGTCAAGAGGGCTGATTGTGTGGTTGTATTTTCCAGTGCATTGGTAGATGTAATGTGGTCCATCCAGTTTCATTCCTTTGTTGAGTCTGAGCAGTGATTAATACAATGAGTGACTTGATGGTCCACTGTCGGGTTTCTTTCCCTCAAGGACATTGTCAATAGCAGAAAAACATCCCCAATGGTTCCATGGCAAACAGTAGATTCTTCATTCCAGTTATTTTTTTCTTGACTTCAGAGCCACCCTCTACCAATTTGGGATTCAAACCTGAACTTCAGTTGTATATTTTAATATTCTTGATAAATACGACAGGTTTGTTCACTTATTTTTAGAATCACTATCACAGGTTTGTTTTTATTTCCAAAACAATAAACAAATGTCCATTATCCTGTCTCCTCCATCCAACAACAAGAGTGAGGAGCACATGGAGTTTCTCTGTCAATAACATTGAAACAATCCGATCAGCTGCCTCTGCTTCTTTCCTCCCTCTCCACAAGCCCACCAAGCCATTCTGCCCCACAAGGATGCTCCTAAGTCCTAAACTTGCATTTCCTAGAGTCCCTTGTCAAGCCTTATTTGAGGTCATCTTGGCCATTTACCCGAGTGTAGCTAAATCATGGACATTCCAAATCTCTGTCTCATCCTCCTGCTTGTCACCGTCATTTCTGCCTGCACCTCCCCCCCACCCCCCGCCTTGCAATTCACAGATATTGTTCCATGAGCTGTCTGTCTGTCTTTTCTGGTTATGTCCTTCTCTCCAATTCTGCTAAAACCTAATATTTGACCTCACCATCATTGGAAAATCCTGCTCCATCTCCACTCTCCCTTTCTGAATTCATTGTATTTGGTGTCCCTCCAGGATCTATCCTTAGTCCGTCCTGTTTCTCACCTACATACTGCCACGAGGTAACATCGCCCAAAAGCACTGTGTTAGGTTTCACATGTACACTGACAATGTCCAGCTCTCCCTCCCCATCATCCCTCTCCATTACTCCACTATTACTCAGTTATCAAACTGCTTACCACGCTTCGATTAGCTGCAATTCACTCCAATGAAACACCGCAATTGTTAAACCCATTGCCTTCAGATGCTATTCCAAATTCATTTCCCTTACTGCTGTGCCCCTCCCTCTCACTGGGAAGTGTCTACACTCTTCACAATATTGCTTTCATATCTGACCCCAAGGTGTCCTTCTGATCAGACATCTACACAATCACAAACACCAGGAATTCCAATCTCTAAAATGCTGCTTGTCTCCTTCTCACCCCAGCTTCATTGCGACTGAAACCCTAACCTGTGTCGGTGTTGCCTTTAACTTAACAAATCTGAAACAGAATCCTTGATTCCGCGACTGACCCAGAATCTGGTTCAAGACTCACCCGTAATGGGACACATCCTCTCCATATTTACCCTGTCAAACCTCGACAGCATTCTGTATGTTTCAAAGAGATCATCTCTCATTCTTCCAAAGTCCAGTGAGTATATTCCCAACTTATTCAGCCTTTGCTTACAGGATAATCCCTTCAAAACAGGGATCATCCCAATGGATCTTCTCTGAAATGCCTCCAATAAACTGCTCTATTTCATGAACTAAAGTGACCAAATCTGTTCACGTTACTCCAGATGTGGTCTCAGTTGCCATTTGTTTAGTTGCCCGAAGGTATATACTCCAAACTCTTATATTGCAAACTCTTTGAAATAAGGGACAGCATTCCATTCCCCTTCCTGATTCCATGTTGTAACTGTGTGCTCGCTTTCTGTGTTTCCTGCTCATTTTCCCCCAGTCCCTTTGTGGTGCAGCTTTCTACAGTTTATCCCAAGTTATACTCTATTTGCCAACTTGTTGCCCAGGTTTCCTGTGAATATCTCTCTGTAAACTGTTTATAATCCTTTTGGAACTTTCCTGTTATGCTTTTTCTCGGAGATTTCCCCCCTCATTATTCGAAACATGTACTGTGAGCACTGGGCAGTGGGAAGCATGCTCAGTTGCTATCTTTCAGGGATACTCTGTTTCATGACTGGTAGGACCTTGTTGCCCATTGGTCAGAATGGAGACAACTTGCCCATCAAGGTGCATGAGCCTTCCACACCCCCATGTCTTATTGATGAGGCACAGCGGCAGAACGGAAGGAAAGAAAAGGAAGGAAATCCTGCTCTCCACATCTCACTGAATCTTGGGACATTCTGTCTCATGTTCAGTCACATGAAGTCCCAAGGTGGAAACTCATCAATACCCACATAGATTTGCCCTTGAAGTTCCTGCTAACCTCCGCCAGGGGTAATGTGTACAGTCCTCCTGGGCCAGGAGGAGGGGATTGTATGAGTTTCAAACTTGAACTGACAGTGACGGATTTTATAAACTTGTATTACAGGCAGATATTCAGATGGTAATCTCCGTCACTCTAATGCCAAACTCTGACAGAATTACTCCATTCATCAGGACCTGGATATTCATATTGTGTGAGAGTATTGTGTTCCAGATCAATACCATTTGCTGAATAAAAGATCTCCTTTGAATCAAACCATCCTCTCAATAGATCTTCCCAAATCTTCAACATGTGTCCTGTAACCCTTGTATAATGAGCTGATGGGTCTAAGGTTTATTATTACAACGTGTAACTTTTGTAAACCGCTTTGTCACAGCTCGCCAAATTTCCTTTGCTACAAGGAGAACTCCTCAGTTTCCCCAAACCCCTGATTCCCCAATGTCTGTTTTCTCTCTATAAGGTACACATCAGGATTGTGTTGGAACATTCTCCACTTGCCTGCATCAGTGCACCCCCCCCCCCCCCCCCCCCCAACAATATTAAAGAAAGTGAACATCCTCCAGGGTAAAGCACTGTACCTGAGTGGTTTCCCATCCACCACCTTCAGCATTCCCTTTCCCCACCCTCGAGGGACAGTGGCATCACTGTGTAAAAGACCAAGTCAGCATTGTCCTACCCGACCATAGGACTGCTCTCTCATTATAGAGAGATATCTGGTAGTGGTTAACCTGAATATTACCACAGCACATGCAAGGGGAGAGGTTGAAAAGGAGAGTCCATTAATTGCGGATGGTTATTCTTGATGTGTATTAGCAACACACATGTCACGTGAACAATTAGTGTTAAAAAAGCCCCACAAATTCTGCAACTAAAATCCCCCATTCCTTGAACCATCCTGGTAAATCTCCTGTGCCCCGTCTCAGGGACCCTGCCATCCTTCACAATGTGTGGGCGATCTGTGGTTCGCACAGACCCAGCTGCTCTGAACCCTGTGGGTGATAGCATAGAGCAACAGTTGCACTAAACCTCACTGTCTGGAAGAGAGTGAGAGACAGAAATCCCGAAGGCATTTAAAATCTATTTAGGAACACACTTGCAATGCCAAGGCTGACAGGTCTATGGGCTCTGTGCTGGAAAATGGAATTAAAATAGTTAGCTGGGAGATTTCTTTACAGCATAAACCCAATGGACCACAAAACCGTTTTCCGTCCTGTAGACCACAGACGCGTAATATAGGAATATGACAAGCCACAAATAGCAACCGGGTCAGAGAAGGTGATATTAGAATAGGTGATACGTGATTGATTAATGTTTTTTGGAGGAAAATGTGACAGAGGTTAAGCGGGACATTGTGGAGCTCAGGGTGCAGGAATCTGAAATAGAAATGGGTTATCCTGAAGGCTGGAATTAAAGAAAGGCACATCACAGAGATTTGTGAGGGTGGAAAAGATTAAAGATAGAAAGTGTGTTGAGACTGGAGGAGATTAGAGGTTGGAGGATGTTGCAGAGATTGAGATGTTTTTGATCCCAGAGATAGTGATAGTTCTGAGGCTAGAGAGGAATTACAGAGATAACGATGAGTTGTTCGCTTTCCCAACACTACCTCTTTACTGATAATGATTGTTTCTCTGTCATCATCTGCCACATCCTCCATAGGCCTGCGACAATGAGAGTACACAGACAGTATGTTCCTGTTAAGGCCAAGGCTGGGAAGCGTCGAGAATGCTGCATGACCTGAGAAATTGGGGCTCTGGTCAAGAAAATGAAGGAAGGATATGGCAGGTACAGACCCCACTGTGTTTGTGTGAATCCATAGAGGACGATAAGGGCAGTCGGAGTATACTCACGGGAAACCAGGAGGCAAAAAAGGGGACATGAGATAGCTTTGGGAAATAGGTTTAAGGAGAATCCAAAGAGATTCTACAAATACACTAAAGAGAAAAGAATAACTAGGCAGAGAATAGCCACCCTCAAAGATCAACAAGACTGTCTATGGAACAGCAGGAGGTGGGAGAGATTTTAAGTATTTGATGTCAGATTTTAATGAAAGGGGATATGAAAGTTAGAGAAGTTGGAGAAATAAATAGTGATAACTTGGCAAGTGTACATATTACAGAGGAGGAGGTACTGGATGTCTTAAAATGCATAAAGGTGGATAAATCCCTGGAATCTGATCAGGTGTATCCCAGAACTTTGTGGGTAAATAGGGAAGCTTTTGCCGGGCCCCTCGCTGCGATATTTGTATCATCGATCGCCACAGGTGAGGTGCTGGAAGATGGGTGCCATTATTTGAGAAAGGTGGTAAGGAAAAGCCAGGGAACTATAGACCGGTGAGCCTGAAGTCAGTGGCACAGAAGTTGTTGGAAGGGATTCTCAGGGACAGGATTTACATGTCATTGGAAAGGCAAGAAATGATTCGGGAGAGTCAGCATGGCTTTGTGAATTGAAATCAGTACCTTGGACTTGAGAAAGACACAAGGTTTCACATAACACACTGGTTAGCAGGTTCAATACCATAGAATTCTGGCGGAACTAGCTGTTTGAATACGGAATTGGCTGGAAGGTCAACGAGTCAGAGATGGACAGCACAGAAACAGAGACCTGTCGGTCCAACCAGTACATGCTGATCAGATATCCCAATGCAATCTATTCCCACCTGTCAGCACCCGGCCCATATCCTTCCTATTCATATACACATGAAGATGTCTTTTAAATGTTGCAATCGTAATGGCCTCCACCACTTCCTCTGACAGCTCATTCCATACACGTCCCACCCTCTGTGTGAAAACGTTGCCTCTCAAGTCTCTTTAAAGTCTTTCCCCTCATACCATAAACCTATGTCCTCTAGTGCTGGAATCCCCGACGCCAGGGAAAATACTTTGTCTATTTATCCTATCCATGCACCTCAGGTTTTCATATACATCGATAAGATCACCTCTCAGCCTCCGACGCTGCAGGGAAAACAGCCCCAATCTATTCAACCTCTATTTAACCCCCCAGCCTAGCTCAAATCCTCCAACCCTGGCAACATTCTTGTAAATCTTTTCTGAACCCTTTCAAGTTTCACAACATCCTTCCAATAGGAGGGTGACCAGATTTGTACGCAACATTCCAAAAGTGGCCTAACCAATGTCCTGTACAGCTGCAACATGATCTCATAACTCCTGTACTCAATACTTAGTCCGATAAAGGCAAGCATTCCAAATGCCGCCTTCACTATCCTATCTACCTGCACTCCAAGGTCTCTTTGTTCAGTAACACTCCTCAGGACCTTACCATTAAGTGTATAAGTACTACTAAAATTTGTTTTCCCAAAATGCCACTCCTCAGCCCATTCACCCATCTGACCGAGATCCCATTGTACTCTGAGGTAATCTTTTTCACTGTCCACTACACCTCCAGTTTTGGTGTCAACTCACTAACTTTACCTCCTATGTTCACATTCTAAGTCATTGATATAAATGACGAAAGGTAGTGGATCCAGCAGTGATCCTTGTAACACTCCACTCGTCACAGGCCTCCAGTCTGAAAAGCAACCCTCCATCACCACCCTCTGTCTTCTGCCTTTGAGCCAGTTCTGTATCCAAATGGTTAGATCTCCCTGTATGCCATGAGCTCTAACCTTGCTGAGCAGTCAGTGTCATAGTGCAGGATGCTTTTTGGACTGGAAGCCTGTGATGAGCAATATGCTGTCAGGCTGGGTGCTGGGTCCACTGCTTTTTGCCATTTAGATAAATGATTTCTATGTGAATATCGGAGCTATGGTTAGTAGGTTTACAATAGACACCAAAATTGGAGGTGCAGTGGACAGCAAAGTTACCTGAGAGTACAATGAGACTCCGATCAAATGGGCTGAGGAGTGGCAGATGCAGTTTAATTTAGATATATGTGAGGTTCTGCATTTTGGAAAAGCAAATCAAGGCAGGACTTCTACACTTAATGGGAAGGTCCTAGGGAGTGTTGCTGAACAAAGAGATCTTGGAGTGCAGGTTCATAATTCCTTGAAAGTGGAATCATAGATAGGCAGGGTAATGAAGAAAGTGTTTGGTGTACGTGCCTTTATTGGTCAGTGCATTGCGTACAGGAGTTGTGACGTCATTTTGCGGCTGTACAGGACATTCCTTCAGCCACTTCTGGAATTCTGCTTTCAGTCCTGGTCTCCCCGCTATCGGAATGATATTGTGAAACTTGAAAGGATTCAGAAAAGATGCAAAGACGTTGCCAGGGTTGAGGGATTGAGCTATAGGGAGATGCTGAATAGACTGAGGCTGTTTTCACTGGAGAATCGGATGCTGAGAGGTGACCATAGAGGTTGATAAAATCATTAAGGGCAAACAGCCAGGATCTTATTCCTGTTTCGGTGAGTCCAAAACTAGAAAGCACAGGCATGAGGGAAAAGATTGAAAAGGGATATTAGGGGCAAAGTTTCAAGCTGAACGTAGTATGTGTATGGAATGAGCTGCCAGAGAAAGTGTGGAGGCTGGTACAGTTACAACATTGAAAAGGCATCTCACTGGATATGTGATTGGGAAAGGTTTTGAAGGCTATGGGCCAAGGGCTGGCATATGGGATTAGATTAATTTAGGATATCTGGTCGGCATGGACAAGTTGAACTGAAGGGTCTGTTTCTGTGCTGTACATCTCTATGATGCTAATAAATTAAAATTAAGATAGGTTTCTCTTTTATGGAGAGTTACCAGAAGGCCAGACAATTCTCCTTAGAGCTGAGAAGGTTAAGCAGTGATTTTGACCAGGAGTTGATTTGTTTCCAGGGTATTTCATTTACAGAGAGACAGAGTGAGAAATTTTTAACGTCACAATTTTTAGTAACTATTTTCAGGTGACTGGCAAATAATGCAAAGAAAAATGTCAAGATTTTTTTACTCAGTAAGTTCTGAGCATCTGGAACAGTTTGACCAACAGCTGGATGCAGATTCAGTAGCTATTGTCAAAACAATTTTGAAATTTAACATTTTTAAGGAAGGATTTGGAGGGCTATGTCCAAATGGGAGGTGAGTTGTGATAGACTGGCACCATCTCCAGAGGAAGAGAGTACAGCCCCAATGGGCTGAATAGCCTCCAGTCCCTGTGCTCTGTGATACTGACCCATTCACTGTGAATGATGAACCAATGCAGGGCAGAGCCGTAGAGATGTACAGCATGAAAATAAACCCTTTGGTTAAACTGGTCCATGCTGACCAGATATCCCAACCTAATCTAGACCCATTTACCAACACTTGGCACATATCACTCTACACCCTTCCTATTCATATTACCATCCAGATGCCAAATCGTTTAATTGTACCAACATCCTCCACTTCCTGACAGAAGATTCCATACACGCACCAACCTCAGTGGGGAAAAATATTGCCCCTCAGATCCATTTTAAATTATTCCCCTCTCATCTTAAACCTATGCCCTCTCATTCTCGACTCCCCGACCCCAGGGAAATGACGTTGTCTATTTATCCTACCCATTGCCCCTCATGGTTTTATAAACCTCTATGAGGTCACCCCTCAGCCTCTGATGCACCTGGGAGGATCCCACCACTCGGGTCACAATGGGGCCTGGCTGATTGACACAGCTTCAAACCAATAGGAGAGTTGGCGTGATCCTCCAGCCAATGGGAGTGAATGAGGGGTGGGTCCAGCAGGCCAACACATGACCATCAGCTTTGCAGGTGCAGTGTCACTGTGAGAGGGGACTGAATGTGAAGGAGTGGGAGAGACAGCAGATACTGGGAGAGAGATGGAGTTAGTGTGGACTGAGAAGGTTGATAAACACTGTTTCAGTCTGCTGGACCTGAATTAGATACTCCGGGTAAATTAGAACCACAAGAACTTCGGATGCTGTAAATCACACACAACAACCAGAAGGTACTGGAAAAGCTCAGCAGATCTGGCAGCATCTGTGAAAAGAAATCAGTTCGCATTTTCGATCCAGTGATGCTTCCTCAGGAACTGATGTTACTGAGAAAAAAAGAGTCTGTTTTTACGCAGAAGGTAGGGATTAAATAGTAAATGATAAGTGGGGATAGAGTCCAAAGAGAGAGAGAGGAGCAGTTGGACAGAGGAGTGAATAACGATCGGACAGGGGGAGGGTGAAGAGCTGTTTATGGGGACTGTTAGTGGCTAACCATAGGTAGTGTGTAATGGCAGGCTACGTAATAACAAGGCCTGGTATGTGGGGTAGGGGGCAAAGACACTAGGACGTGGGAGAGTTCAGGACCTAAAATTATTGAATTTGATGTTGAAGCCAGAGGGTTGCAGGGTTCCCGATTGGGAGATGAGGTGTTGTTCTTCCAGTTAGTGTTAAAATGTGGCGCTGGAAAAGCACAGCAGGTCAGGCAGCATCCAAGGAGCAGGAGAATTGATGTATTGGGCATGTCAGCACTTCATCAGAAATGTGGGTGGTGGAATACGGCTGAGAGATAAATAGGGAGGGGTGTTTGGGGTTGGGGGAAGCGAGCTAGGGAGGCAATAGGTGGTTGTAGATGGAGGGTAGTGGTGAGAGGGTGGAATGGATAATTGGAAAGGAAGATAGACAGGTGGGACTGTTCAAGAGGCCAGTGCCGAGTTGGAGGGTTGAATCTGAGATAAGGTGGGGGGTGGGGGATGGGAGATGAGGAAACCTTCATGCTGTGTGGTTGAAACTTCCCAAGATGGAAGATCAGGTGTTCTTCCTCCAGGTGCCGGGTGGCTCGGATTTGGGGATGGAGGACTTGCATGTCCTTGGCAGCGTGGTGACGGAGGGGGTGGGGGGGAAACCGAAGTGGTCGACTACAGGGCGGTGGGGTTGGTTGGTGCATGTGTCCCAGAAATGTTCCATGGAATATTCCACAATTTGGCGTCCTGAGAGCAAGGGACACAATCGGTGAGGTGTTTGGGTGAGCAGGGAAATCTCTGCTGGATGTGGGAGGATCCAGTGGTGCCTTGGATGGAGTTAAAGGGAAGGTGTGGGCACAGGTTTTCCACCTCTTGCAGTGGCAAGCGAAGGTGCTTAGAGTGGAGTGTGGGTTGGTGGGGAGTGTGGATCTAACGTGGAAGTCACAGAAGGTATGGTCTCTGTGGAATGCTGAAAGGGGTGGGGAGGGAAATATATCTCAGGTGCTTGGATCTGATGGTGGAAAGAGCAGAGGATGATGCGTTGTATCTGGGTGGAAGGTGAGGATGGTGGGATTCCATCTTTGTTGCATTTGAAGGGGTGGGGTTCAAGGGCAGTGGTGTGGGAAGTGGAGGAGATACACTGGAGGGCATTGTTGACCACATGGGAGGGGAAATTGCAGTCCTTGAAATAGGAAGCCATTTGGTATGTTCTGAAGTGTTCTTCCAGCTTGCATCAAACTTCACTGGAACACTGCAGTAAGCATGAGACAGAGATGTTGGACAGGGAACAGTCTTGTGTGTTAATGAGCAGGCAACTGGAAGCTCAGGTTCTTTTTTGCAGCACAATGTAGATCATCAGCCACCATTTCCACCACCGCCACTGAGATGCGAGAAGGTTCCTGTCTCCTCCATTAACAGCTTTCCACCTTCCCACTCCTTTATCTTTCCAAATGATCCTGTGTCTCTTTGGGCTCTGTCCCCACCTATTATTTACTCTTTAACCCCTGTCTCCTGTAGTCCAAAGATCTGTAGGTTCGGTGAATTGGCCCAGCTAAGGTTCCCGTAGGGTTCAGGGATGTGCATTAGTTCGGGGGAAATAGAGAGTAATAGAATAGGAGAATGGGTCTGGGTGGGATAAACTTCGGAGGGTGGGTGTGGAATTGTTGGGCCAAAGGGCCTGTTTCCTGAAGGGATTCTAATTTTCCCAGCTGTCATCGGTTCTGAGGAAGGGTCACTGGACCCATGATGACCCATGGTGTGTGTAGGAGGCGGAAAGGGGAAAGTGGCAGCAGAAACCAGATGAAATGTATCAGTGTAGACTGGGAGGGTTTAGTTACACTCTGGGCAGGTAGTTAGTCTGAATTAGAAACTCTTGGTCCCACGTTTGCAGCAAAGGGGAAGATGGCTTGGGCCTCAGGTAGTGAGAAGTCCTGGGTTATGGCCACCATCTTTATTTGGGGCAAGGTACAGCAAGGAGCATGCACGGGTCCTCTTCCTGGGTGGGGGCGGGGTGATTTGAAGAGGAGCATTTACACATCAAACACATACCAAGAGAAGTGTTTACCTTCACTGTTCATCATGCACTGACTGAGCTTTGTTTTGTGAATTCATTTTATAGGATATTAATTGAGGATAATTGAGACTGGGATCTCAATAAACAAGTTTCTCCAGATAGCAGAGTCCTCAGGATCTGAATATCATTGGGATTTAACTGTGGAACGAGAAAGGTTTGTCTGTTCTGTCTGTGGGAAAATATATCTTCAATATTTTTGTCAAGCCAAAAGCAGAACGATGTTCAAGTTCATGGTTGGATCACCCTTGGGGTATGTGTTCAATTCTTGGCCCTCTAGCTGTGGAAGGAGGTATTGGCCTGAGAGAGAGCACAGATTTATCCAAATTACACCTCGTCTTTTTGCAGGAGCTGTCAGATTTAGTCTCACTCATCCACTTTATAATGTTAATCTGTAAACTCCCGACTTCCAATTCTCTGCAAATTTCTCGTGGACTCAAATTCCAGCACCATTTCAGGTGGAACGTTCCAGATTCTGACAACTGTCTGTTCATTCAGAAACTGCTGAAGTCCATTTTGACTCTGGGGTTACAAAGGGCTGAATTGAAAGATGCAATGCTGGTCTGAGCTCCCATTGAGGTGCATTGGAACAGTACAGGAGGATGAGGGAAGTGTAGGTGTGAGCAGACAATGAAAATGGCAGGGCTGCACTGTGAGGGCTGCTTGGCTCAATGAGAGTGTTTTGCAGTTGGGTGTAAATAGTGAGGTGAGACAGGGAGAAGGTGAAGCTGAAACTCCGTTTTAGTTCAGGCCTTTCAGAAATTCACAGTCCCAATGGGAATAGCCAATTTGTCAGTGATACCTGTGGAGTATTTAAGTTTTTAAAGTGTGACATATCAGCTTAAGTAAAGATTTTTTTTTGTTATTATAATGGACATGTTTGAAGTGAAGGAAGGTTACTCACTCATTTAAATTCTCTTAATGGGAGTAACTAGATGAATGTAGAGAGACGTTGTGACAGGAGCCCTCAGACCTGTGGTGTGCACCTCTTGCACAATGTGGGAAATAAGGGCCGCTTCCAGTGTCCCTGACGGCTATGTGTGCAGGAAGGGTTCCCATCTGCAGTTACTGGGAAACTGCTTTTCAAAGCTGGAGCTGAGAGTAGACTCACTGTGGAGCATCTGCAATACTGAGTATGTTATGGACAGCACGTTTAGTGAGTTAGTCACACTGCAGGTGAGGGTTACACAGGCAGAAAGGGAATGGGTGAACATCAGATCGAGTAAAAGGCTCAGGAAGTGAGTACAGGAGTCCCCTGTTGTTATCCCCTTCTCATACAGATACTGTATACCGCTTGGGATTCTGTAAGGGCGGGAATGGGTGGGGTGGCTTCTTGGGAAATCAGCATCAGCCAGGTTCATGACACCACAGAGAGCTCTGCTGATGAGACCAAGAGGAATGATAGTGGCAGGGTTATAATGACAGGGGATTCAATAATCAGGGGTACAGCCTGGCACTTCTGTGCCCACAGACATGAATCCAGGATGGGATGTAATCTCCCTGGTGCCAAGATCCATGATATCATGGAGTGGCTGCAGGACGTTCTGGAGCTGGAGGGTAAACAGCCCATGGTGGTGCAACACACAGATACCAACGACATCGCTAAACAGAGGGATGAGGGCCTGAAAGCTGGATATAGGGAGAGCAGAGATACATTAAAATGTAGCTCCTGAAATGTAATAATGTCAGACTTACTCCCAGTGCCATGTGCTAATGAGAGCAGGAATGAGAAGGTAGATCAGCTGGATGTGTGGCTGGGGTAATGGTGTAACCAGAGAAGGGTTATGATTCTTCAGGCACTGGGACCGTTTCGGGGACGGACCTGTACCAGCCTGACCGGTTACCCCCGGGCAGAGCTGAGACACATCCGTTGGGACTTTTGCCAGTTCTATTGGTGAGTTTGTAACTAGTCTGGCAGGGGAATGGGAACTAAAGTGTAGGCTTAGATGGGTCAGATTCAGGACAGGGAATGGGAGGTAGAATATTAGTGATTTTTAGATTAGATTAGATTACTTGCAGTGTGGAAACAGGCCCTTCGGCCCAACAAGTCCACACCACCCCGCCGAAGCGTATCCCACCCATACCCCTACATCTACATCTACCCCTTACCTAACACTACGGGCAATTTAGCATGGCCAATTCACCTGACCTGCACATCTTTGTGACTGTGGGAGGAAACTGGAGCACCCGGAGGAAACCCACGCAGACACAGGGAGAACGTGCAAACTCCACACAGTCAGTCACCTGAGGCGAGAATTGAACACGGGTCTCTGGTGCTGTGAGGCAGCAGTGCTAACCACTGTGCCGCCCACTAATGTAGTTAGCGGCTCAGAAAGCCAAAGGAAAGGAGGATTAAATGAAGATTGAGTCCCTCTTCATCCATCAGTCCTGACATCCTAGGAAGGTGAGTCAACAAAATCTGGAGCTTTGTACATGTCGATGACTCTGTGCTTCAGCAAAATGGTGGAAATCTGCAATAAAAACAAAAAGCGCTGGAGATCCTCAGCAAGTCTATCAGCATCTGAAATGGTGACAGATGCAGGAAACATTGCAGCTTTGAAGTGTTTAGATGATCACACCAAGCACTACAATATTGGTTACATGCTGAGTGCCAGAACGTGGAACTAGCATAAATAGGTGCTTGATGACCAGCATGAATACGATGGGGCTGGAAAGGTGACGTTTCGGGTCAGGGCTATTTATCAAGACTGACAAAGGGTCCTGACCCAAAACATCAACCTTCCTTCTCCTCTGATGCTGCCTGACCTGCTGCACCTCCCCAGGTCCACTTTGTACAGACTCTGACTTCCAGCATCTGCAGTCCTCAACTATCTTCCCATCCCAGGACTCATCTGGTGATCCTCCTTTACACACTCTCAATAACCAGGAGAGCCTTCCTTGGAAAAGGGGAACAAAGGTGTATACAGTACTCCAGGTGTGGTCTCACCAAGGCCCTTCCAGAAAGGGATCCCTGTCCCCATCTTATCCATAATGGTCATCAAGCACACATGCCTGGTGTGATCATCTCAACACTTCTTCAAGGCTGCAATGTTTCCTGCATCTGTCACCATTTCAGATGCTGCCAGACCTGCTGAGGATCTCCAGCACTTTCTGTTTTCTCTGTTATAGAGTATTGAAAGGGGGGATTTGCAGTTGAGAAATTCAAACTAAACTTCATGTTACTTGATCCGTGCCGATCTGAATATCATTGGCCTTTTCATCTGGAAGGAAAGGTGTGTATTCTGTCCGTGGGTGAATATTTCAAATGTCAGTGTGACTGGAAAAGTACTGAGACAGTGAAGTCCATGTTAGTGTGGGGACTTGGTTTTTGAAAGTCTAAAAAATCATGGCACATTTCCCTGGAATAGTCAAGCCACAGATTGGTTTTGTATGAGGACAATTAGCCATGAAACCAGAAAGACCAAAGGATTCCTGCATCATGGAAAAATCTATGAAAATGGGATTGTTGTAATAGAGTGAATTATGTAATCCATTGGTGTTGTCACATCGGTTCCAGCGCCGTAGGGAAACACGGGAAATGTGATGAATGCAGTGTAGGTTTCAGTTATTCAACTGGAAAGGTGAAGAAGAAATTTACAAGGATGATGCCAGGTCTCAGGAGTCTGAGGTACAGGGAGAGGTTGGACAAGTGAGGACTTTTTTGTTTAGAGCAGAGGACACTGTGGGGGAATATTTTATAGAAGTGTATAAGACCATGAGAGGCATGGGTAAGGTGAATGAACTCGGTCTTTTTCCCAGGGACTCAAGTGTTGGAGGGCATCAGGTTAAAGTTAGAGGAGAAAGAATACATGGGAAACTGAGGGGCAACTGTTCTACACAAAGGTGGTATGTATATGGAATGAGCTGCCAGTGGAAGTGGTTGAGGTGGGTATATTAACAACAAGTAAAAGACATTTGGACAAATGCATGGATAGGAAAGTTTCAGAAGCAGATGGGCCAAGTGCAGGGAAATGGGGTTAGTGTGGATGGACATTCTGATTGGCATGGGCCAGTTTGGGCCAAAGGGCCTGTCTCTGCTGCAGGATGCTATAACTCTAAGTGCATTTGCTATTTCTCCCCCTAACTCTGTTGGTATCCTGGGATGTATTCCATCAGGGCAATGAGACTTGTCTACCTTTAACTCCATTAACTTGTCCAGCTCTAACTCTTTCGTGATAATGATTGTTTCTTGGTCCTCACCTTCCTCAGTCTCCTTATCAATTACTGGCATGTTCTTCGTATCCTCCACTGTGAAGCCTGACTGCTGTGTGCTCATATTCCTGAACCCTGCTGGATAGGAATAACCAGGCACAGAACTCTGAGAGGGCTTCTTTGAGTCTTTTATTGATGAAACATGGCAGTTACATGGATAGTGTACATGCAAAACACCTCCAGGCAGCATCAGGTAACTCCCCGCCTGTCCGATGTGCCACTCCCATTCTTAAACCTTTGTGGTTTGGGACCTTGAATAGAGACTGTCTCTCAGTATTATCTCCATGGCAACGGCAGTTAGAAAGTCGAGGTCAGTTCAGCACTTTGTGGTTAACCACCCCCGCCCCCCCAACGCCCCCGTGGCTCCCTCAAGTACCTGACAGGCAGTTCAGTTTCCGTGGGGCTCTCTATCAGGATGCTGATGTGCAGGAGCCAGGGTTGGGGTGGGGTGGACAAAGTTAAAAATCACGCAACACCAGGTTATAGTCCAAGAGGTTTATTTGGAAGTACAAGCTTTTGGAGTGTGCTGTGATTTTTAACTTGATCAGGATTATCTCTATGGTAACAGTTAAGTGCTTCAACAATTACAGAGGCCATGTGTTCCCCACACAATAGGTTCCCCTCGAGCAGTGTAAACTGCTATTCTGTCCCTGGGGAGAGCTACTCATCACTTTTTATCCCCAAATCCATCATGCTTTCTGTTGATCTTTGAGGTTTTAAAATCTCTGAATTTATCCTTGGTCTTTGCCAATTTGTATGCCTTCTACTTCAATTTCATAGACTCCCTTATTGCCTTAGACATGGCAGATTACTCCTTTTCCTACAGTCCTTCCTTTTCACTGATATATACTTTTGCTGAGAAATTTGAAAAATTACTTTGATATTCCTCCACTGTCTGAGAACTGTCCCACAGTAAAGTCTTTGCTTCCAGTCTGCATTAGCCAACTCCTGCCTCATCCTATTGTAGTCTCCTTCGTTTAAGCTCAGGATCTTGGGATTGGATTTAATCTTCCCGCTTTCCATCTGTGTTCTAAATTCTATCAGACTTATCACAAGTCTTTTTATCAGATTATGAGGTGAGACGATGTTTCCTGGGAGTTTTGGGTTTCATTGTCAGCGACCACCTTGGCTTTGTAATAAAGTACAGGATAGATATTCACAACACAAGGTCTAAAATCATAAATCACTGTCTCCCCTCAGTTTAAAATTGCAAAATCATTATCTCCTACACGCTTCCTCACTATCTAAGTTTGGAACACTAATCCACCTGACTATCCTGCTGTTTCTGAAGATCTCCTTTGGTGAAGATGGTGAGTTTTGGATTCATCTTTCTGGTTATTACTGTAAGAAGATAAGCACTGGGCACAGGAGAGGCAATGCAGCCCTTCGAACCAGCTCCACCATTTAATACAGTGATGATTGAGCTCACCTCTGTCTCAACTGGATTTTCCCGCCAGCTCTCTCTCACCCTTCAACCCATTGCAAATTCAACAACTGTATCTCTTCATTAAATTGGCTCATTGTCCTGGCATCCACCGCATTTTGAAAAGGGAATTCCACAGATTCACAACACATCGAGATAAGTACATTCTTCCTCATGAGAATAGAATAGAGTCCCTATAGTGCAGAAACAGGGTATTCATCCATCGATTCCACACCAACCCTATGATGAGCATCCCATTCAGACCCACTCATTCCCTGTAACCCTGCATTTCCCGTGGCTAATTGCCTAACCAGCACATGCATGGACCCTGTGAGCAATTTGGCCTGACCAATCCACCTAACCTGCACATCTTTGGACTGTGGGAGGAAACTGGAGCACCGAACAAAACCATGCAGACATGGGGAGAATGTGTAAACTCCACACAGTTGCCTAACGCTGGAATCAAACCCGGGTCCCTGACGCTGTGAGGCAGCAGTGCTCGCCACTGAGCCACCTCTGCTTAAAATCTGCTGCCCATTATTACCCTCCCCACCCCACAATTGGCTGAATGTATATTCCTTACGTCAGAAGTCCGGGTGTCTAAGTGGATGTCTCAGTAAATCCCAGTGACAGCCCACATGTCCTGTGTGTCTGAATAGATATCCTATAGACAACACCCTCCAGCCCACACTTTCTTTCACTTTCCAGGGGCAGGTCCCCAGAGGCTTCATGGGGACTACAACTCCCACAAGCCCTGAGGCAGGGACCACACGTGTGTGGGGAAACCCAGCCATGTACATGGACAGAATGTGGACGGGTTTTGGAGCATGTTCTTTGGGGTAACTAGCAGAAAGCATTTCACACTGTGAATGGCTGGAGAAGGGACGCATCTGCCTATAATATTGATCTGTTGGGGGGGTCAAAGTGACACTACGCCTAGATGGGACCAAGTTCCATTCGCAACTTGTCATAACAGTGGGAATTGACCAATGGGAAACAAGGAAGAATCTGACCCATTCTCCCAGCCTGAAGGTTCCTCTTCTGTCCAGGATCTGCCACCTCCCTTTCTGTTTCCTTTTGTTTCATTCTGCTGTTACATTATTGACTTGCAGCAACTGAAGTGAAAGGAAGTGAACCCAGAAAGTGTGCAGACTCTAACCAGGCACGGGAAGTGCTGGCAGAGACCTGTTTATCAACAACTCCATGAGAATGGGGAGGGTGTACTTTAGGGGGTAGCAGAGTCAGAATGGTAGGAGAGAGTAAGTGGGCTGGAGGGTTACAGCTTTTGGGGGAGAAAGGGGAAAAAGATATTCCAGAGAAACTAGAATTGTCTGTTCTGAATTTCTAATCTGTACATATTCCTTTAGACAGGGTGCTAGATGGTGAAGATTTGCAGACTGAAATCTCAAAATCACATGCAGATTGTGATTAAGTTAACCAGTATTTGATGAACCAAAGATGGAATGCTCTGCCCCAGAGGGCAGTGGAGGCCCAGTCTCTGGATTCTTTTAAGAAAGAATTGGATAGAGCTCTTAAAGATAGTGGAGTCAAGGGGTATGGAGATAAGGCTGGAACAGGATACTAATTAGGAATGATCAGCCATGATCATATTGAATGGCGGTGCAGGCTCGAAGGGCAGAATGGCCTACTCCTGCATCTATTGTCTATTGTCTATTGTCTATTGTCTATTGGAGAATCACTCGGCCAAAATCCTGCAACACTCTCTCTCCCAGCATTGTCGGTCTATCTGCGCCAAATGGACTGTGAATGGTTCAAGACAGGAGCTCACTACCATCTTCTCAAGGGTAACTAGAGATGGGGAATAAATGCTGGCTGAGCCAGTGATGCCCATATCCTGGAAATGGGTTCTATCTCTCATTGCTGAAACCCAGTTGTTGTTACTGCAGGATGATGAGGGACGCTGAGTGCATCCTCCAGGAGGCAGCACCATCACATTACCCCCACCTACACCCACACAGTAACACCACAACGCCAATGGAACAAAAGGCAGTGAGGCTAAAGGAGGACTGAAATATAGTTCTTCAAGGTAAAGTCATGAAAGGGGATTGGAACACAGCAGGAACAGGAGACTGAGCTGGATGGTCAGCTGTTTCCCATTGAATGGTGGAGCAGGATTGAAAGGCTGAATGGTCTCCTGCTGCTATCTCCCAGGTATGTATATAGTCATGGAGCACGGGTAGGAAGGAGTGGGCAGGGATTCTCCAGGAGATTGCACTTCCACATCAGTTTTCAGTGAGGGATGGTTTGATGGATTTTATTTAACATTTATCTTTAACACAAGGTTTCTAAATTTTGGCTTTAAAATGTTGCAAAAGCTTTTTGCACAGCAAATAAAATGAAAGAAAATAACGTAAACTGTCTGAATATAACAGTTTTAACGCTTTCAACCTCCTGTAAAACAAAATCCTGTCTATTCCCAGACACCATCACTTTCCAGCTACTCAAACTCCAGGGAAATATTCCCTCCCTGTCTGAACCTTTGGTTTGATTTAACTGCTTTTCAGTTGTCATTCTGTGAGGTGTGAAGCGTTCTTTTTCCCCATTTCTCTGACCCAGAAATGTGAGTACAGCAACCTTCCCACCATCAAAATTATCATTCTGCCATTGTGCTTTTGGTTAACCTATAATCTCCAGCAGTGCAAAAGTGAGGACCGCAGATGCTGGAAACCAGAGCCTTGATTAGAGTGGTGCTGGAAAAGGCCTCTCGCCAAAACGTTGATTTTCCAGCTCCTCGGATCCTGCCTGACCTGCTGTCCTTTTCCAGCACCACTCTAATCTACACATATAATCACCAGCAGTAAACCATTTGTGTAACCAATTGAATATTTCCAAACAAAGCCTATTACAGGTCAAGCAAACCATTACAAGTGACAGAGTGAGAAGGGACTAAATCAAAGTAGAGTTGTGGGGAGGGGGTAGCGGTGGAGATAAAGTACTATCTCCCCTGCGGTGCCCATAGAGAGCATTGATCCACACTACATGCTCCTTCTCCAAGGACACCCTGCTGTGTAGCCTTTATCCTCAATCATAGAATAAAATCCCTACAGTGTGGAAGGAGAGCAGTGGCCCATCAGACACCACTGACCATCAAAAGAACATCACGCCCAGAGCACTCTAACAGTGTAACACTGCATTTCCCATGATGCACCTATTCTGCACAATCCTGGACACTGGACAATTTAGCACAACTGATCCACCTAACCTGCACATCTTTGGACTGTGGGGAAACCAGAGCACCTGGAGGGGACCCACACTATCACGGGGAGAATGTGGGGACTCCACACAGGCCGTTGACCAAGGCTGGACTCCAACCTTGTACCTGGTGCTGTGAAGTAGCCGTGCTACAATCACAATTTAAATCAAAACGGATGATCCCTGCTCATTGTCGCATTGCTGTTTGTGGAGACTTACTGCTCAGAGAGACATCCTGAGGTTCAGAAAGTGGCAATGTAAGTTCAGTCACCTCCAGCCCAGTTAATGTGGTTAACAACGACATCAATACTCCAACAGTGTCATCATGTACAAGGTCCACTCCTGACTCTGATGGACAGTAACATCAGAATCAGAGTCCTGCAGTCCACACGGAGCAGGTGGATGACCACGTCCCTGTGAGCACTCACTGGGCTCTCAATCGTGTTGAAGATGCAGCAAATCCCGTGTCACACAGAGGGGTGAACAGCTCCTACCCAGTGTGAACACGCTGGGGTCTCAGTGGGGCAGGATGAATCACTGAATCCTCTCTCACATGCGACCATCTGAATGGCCTCTCCCCCAATGTGGGCTCACTGGGGATTCCGCAGGTGCTGCATTTGAGTGAATCTCCCCCCACACTGGGAACAAGTGAATGACCTTTCCCTAGAGTGAGCTCGCTGGTGTTTAAGCAGGTCAGAGGACTGAGTGAATCCTTTCCCACACACTGAGTAGGTGAAAGGCCTCTCCCCAGTGGGAATGCACTAATGTCTCCGCTGGTGAGAGATTTGAATGAATGCTTTCTCACACATGGAGCAGGTGAAGGGTCTAAATCCACTGTGCTATCTCTGGTGCCTCAGCAGATTGTAAGATCGAGTAAATCCCTTCCCATACGTGGGGCAGGTGAACAGCCTCTCCGCAGTGTGACTGTGTCGGTGGGTGTCCCACTGGTAGGGGTAAGAGAATTCCTAATTCTAATTGAGTACGTCCTCCTGTTTTCTCGTTTGTTATCGACAATCGCATTCCCCTCGCACCAGAGCCTGTTCCAGTGTTACAGAAACAACAGAATGGTCAGCTACAGCTGGTCACCTGACTGATCACTGGACACGAACGGTTCACTCTCCACAGATGCTGCCAGACCTACTGAATTTTTCTAGCAATTTCTGATTTCCCAGCATTTGCAGATGTTTAGTTTTCCAAAACTCATCGTGTGTGTTTCAGAGGAGTTTATTGATGAAATTAGACGGTTTTGAAAGTTGTACATTAGGTCACACATCAGCTATGATCATCATGAATGGCAGAGCAGAGTTGAGGGGCTGAATGGCCTCCTCCTGTTCCAATGAAAGTTACCCATCGGCAGCTTGTTGTTACATTTCCCCTCACTGCTCACTTCACCTCCATGTCTAACACACTGTTACTGACTGAACAAACCTGCTCATGGTCAGTGGCTCCCTCTCCTGCCACCCGGGTTTAACTCTCATCATGGAATGCTGTCTTGTATTACTGCAGGAATGCCCACAAGGACTAATCCTGGATGTTCAACGTTTGGGAGAAGATTTGTAGCTCGGGTGCTCATTGTTGTGGTTCTGTTTGCCGAGCTGGGAATTTGTCTTGCAAACGTTTCGTCCCCTGTTGAGGTGACATCCTCAGTGCTTGGGAGCCTCCTGTGAAGCGCTTCTGTGCCGTTTCCTCCGGCATTTATAGTGGCCTGTCTCTGCTGCTTCCGGTTGTCAGTTCCAGCTGTCCGCTGTAGTGGCTGGTATATTGGGTCCAGGTCGATGTGTTTGTTCATAGAGTCTGTGGATGAGTGCCATGCCTCTAGGAATTCCCTGGCTGTTCTCTGTTTGGCTTGCCCTATAATGGTAGTGTTGTCCCAGTCGAATTCATGTTGCTTGTCATTTGTGTGTGTGGCTACTAAAGATAGCTGGTCGTGTCGTTTCGTGGCTAGTTGGTGTTCATGGATACGGATCGTTAGCTGTCTTCCTGTTTGTCCTATGTAGTGTTTTGTGCAGTCCTTGTCCCATGCAATGATCACGCAGTTTTGTCAATTTGTATTTTAAAGAATTGTCATGAGATTCCTGTTTATTTAACAGTATTATTCATTTATTCTATTCTTATTTTAAAATATTGTTTAATTTCCAGTTCATTACACACAGAAACTACCTAATTAATTCCCATTCAAATTACAACAATAAACAGCTGATTAGTTTTCATTTGAGAAACTACAATGAGACACAATATTGCAGTCCTACCGTCCTGAGTGGGAACATTATGAAAGGAGCTTGTGGAGCTGTGGTAGTATCTCTATTACTAAACCCGAGGGAAGGTTTCAACTCACACCTTCAACAGAAATATATCAAGAGCTATCTGAATGTTGATTAGAGAGTACCTGAGCACAGACTGAATTACTATTCAATCCAACATTAGATCTGCTTTTATCTATTATATCAATCATCACAAAATCTGATACTTATCAGATTGCCAGGTTACCAAGAAATATGTGTTGGAAAATTTGCTTTAGCCACTTTGCTTTTACAAAAGACTTTCATCTATCCCTGTTTTCTCTAAGTGAAAGAAATCTGAAGAAGATTTTCACTTTTACGAAAAAAGGGGACATGTTTCCAATATAAATTAATGCTTCTTCGACTAACGCCTTTTCAGATTATGTAAGGTTTCATAATAATGCTTTAATTTCGGATAGTGGGGATATCTGTATCGAATTCTGTCGCTTATAAATTCCTGGAGAATATTTGAAACTGTTGCAGAATTCAAGATTACGATGTCTAAGTAATTAGATTGATTTTTTTTTGTTACAAAGGGGCAAGTCCAAACAATTGAAACACATTAAACATTGTTCTCTCATGCTATAAATTTGAAATAAAGTTGATACCTTCTTCAGTAAACTAACAAACTCTACCATCTATTACTTGTCAGTCAGCTGATTGCCTACTTTGTAACTAAATGTTGTGATTCATCTAAATATTACTCTGTCCTTTGATCAAAGTGAATTTGTAATTGTTGTTCAGTTTATGAATTGTCAGATACTTGTTTTTATTTTTCCATTCACCTGTTCATTTTGACCGTAAGATTGAAATGCTTTGAAAATATTGGAGTTTATCATTTAAAAATAAGGTTTGCACATCTCTCACATATCTCATTTCTTGTATTATGATTCAAGAATGTTTTCTGGTGGAATTCAAGTAAATTCCAGACATTTGTTCACTTCAAATAAGGTCTTTAACACCCAGTTATCAATCTGATGTTAATGTTTCAGCTGGTTACATTGACATTGATTAGGTACTCATTCAGAGAGATCAACTGACAATTATAAACTATTTGCAGGATTATTGAATTGAAAGAAAGATTCAGACGTGCAAACATTTTTTGGAAGGAATTGCTTTTTCATTCAAATGTGTAGGCTTTTCAAGAATTCTATATCGCCTTTCACTGGTTTTCTTGAAGAGAAATCAAATTTATAATTCATGTGAATGCAAATGTGTTCGTATTTTGAAATTTGCATCAGATTTAAGAAGAAAAAGAGGAAGAATTAACATGAAAACTTCAGTGAATAGAAAGCACAGTAAATTAAATTGACAGAGGCAACTTTTAGTATTATCTCTGAATATTCAGTCAAATATTTCTAATGTCAAAAGAGAGTGGTGCCGGAAAAGCACAGCAGGTCAGGCAGCATTCCAGGAGAAGCAGAATCGACGTTTTGGGAATGAGCCCTTCATCAGGAATCTTTTCTGATGATGGCCTAATGCCCAACAGGTTGATACACCTGCTCTTTGGATGTGCCTGCCCTTTTCCAATGCTACAGCTTTCCTCACTTTCTCCAACTATGTTAAATGAACATGAACTGAAAATGTTCGCGTCAGCAGTTGAACAAGACCAAATTAACACATTTTTTGCAATATTTATAGTGAAAACCTGTTTGAGAACATGCAACAAATCAGATCAAACAACACCTCTTGCCGTTAGAACCCTTGGCCATTCATAATAAAGTATAACCATGCTTTGAACAACCAGTATGGTGTATAACTACTGAACTGAAATACCAGAGGACAACAATTGCATTTATTGGAGGGAATGATAACCAGATCTTTTATGTGATAATGGTGATTGATCTCAGAAACAATAACATTTTACTGTGATTATTCCACTGAACAGTACTTAGATGGTCATGAAGAGCTTTGTGCGGCTTTATGTGCAGTGTTTTGTGTGAACGTTGATTTCAGTAACATTGAGATATTTTACAAGATTGACAATTGACAGTTAAAGATAAGTTTTAAATGCAACATTTTAAAAAATTGTCAGTTTTGTTTAGCAAAACACAATTCTAAGTTTATGGAATCCCTACTGTGTGGAAACAGGCCATTTGGCCCAACAAATCTACACTGACGTTCCAAAGAATAATCCACTCAGCACCATTCTGCTCTCCGATTACTGGACATTTACCCCTGACTAATGCACATAACCTACACATCCCTGAACAGAACATGCAGCTTAGCATGGTCAATGTACCTAACCTGCATATCTTTGGATTGTGGGAGTTAACCAGAACATGCAAACTCCACAAAAACATGTGGCCGAGGATGGAATCAAACCCAAGTGCATGACACTGTAAGACACGAGTGCTAACCACTGATCCTCTGTTCTCAATGCCTAACCCCATGCAAGAAGTGAGATAAGTGAGAGACGTGCAAAGTCAAATTTCAAATGAACACTCTCTGATGTTGCCAAAGCGTATCAATCTTACATTCAATATGTATAGGTGAATCGAAAACAAAAAATAGAAATCCCTGACAAATCATGAATGAACAATAATTAGAAAATTAATATGATCAAAGGGAACAACAATATTCAGGTGAATTGCATTGTTTAAATACAAATTTGGGAATGAGCTAACTAATGAATAACGGGAAGTGACATTTGTTTATTTCACTGATGACGAAATTGACTTGCTTTTCATCTTTGTAACACTGCAGAATAACAATTTATGTGCCTGAAATGTTTGAATTAAGCTCTTCCCAATAAAAGAAATCAGTACAATCACATTGACTTCTTCATCTTTAAGACTGCAACAATATCAAATACTTTCCAGGAATTTAGAACTAGCAGAATTAGTTAATTTGGTTTCTTGGGAACTCAAAGAGAATAAACAGCAGATTCTGTGAATTAGTCATTCAATGTGATTATTCAGCTGAAGACAACATCCCATCTTTGCAAAAATGCTCAACTTTGAAAAATTCAAAATCCATTGTCATTGTTTAATGAAACAATACAGAAATGTTAATTCTTTTTCATTTGACTTAACAAAACGCAGGAATTATACATGATTTTGTGTCATGAAAAATACTTCAATCTTATGATGATTAGAAATACAGTAAATGTTCGCATCAAAGTGAAATATATTTAAATGAATTCAATTATGTTTCTGCGGGTAAAATAAGAATTAATATTAACAATGATTGAGAGATTGCACACTATATTAGTTATTCATGTAAAGACCCATAATTCCACATTCACAGCACGTACTGGATTGAATAATTATTAGGTATGAGCAACAACTGAATTATAAAATTCGATCAATGAATTTAGAAATAATGAGAAATCTCGTTTTGCTATGTGACTGAGGAATATGTGCAAACAAACAGGAATTATTGCAATGAAAAGTAATTGCAGGTCTGTGAATTTAAATTCTGTGATTACGGAGATCATTCAAATAAGCAAACATCAGACATTCACAATTAATGTTGGATGGGAAGTCCTTAGATCCACTGTGGGAAACTTGACCTGAAAATAAAGTTTCATATTGCAATGTTGGTACTCAGAAACAATTGGTTAAATTAAAATGTGAATCTCACTTTACTTGTTCAAAAGACTTTCTTAAATAATTGCACGATTATTACCATGACAATGACTTGATAATGTTGCTATATGAGCAATTAAAATGATTCAATATTTCAAAATATTTGCTGTTATGTTGATTGGATATTTATTAAAATTGGTAAATTGTGGAATAAAATATAGTAACTAGCTTTATGAATTGAAGAAAAAATGAGCCATTCAGTGATTATAGAAATTTTTTTCTTTCTTTACTAAAAACTGAAGGTAACACAAGAAATATAAATTTCTATCAAATGGTTTCATCATAGAGACATGTTATTTTAATTTAGATGATAAATATTATGGTCAGAATTCAGACATTTTTGCCAGAATTTGGAAGAAAGTTAATAGATAATGAAAGTGAGCATGAAAGTGAACAAATGATACAGTCAATGACATTTGGTACATAAAGGAATTATAATAATTGTTCATTATTGTACAGTGATGAATAATGTTGGAATAGAAAAGACAAAGAATTAACATGTTCAAAACAGTTCTTTTCTTACAATTAAATGAAACCAATAATCATTTTGCAAAGCACGTGATTTGGGAAAAAAAAACCCAGTCATTTACTGTGTTATATAAACTGAAAACTACTTCCATTTTGCAAAAATGGAAACTTTCCCAAATTCAAAACTTAGGTTTGCTGAATTATACAACAAAAACGGTTGTAATTTGAAATATCTCTTGCACACAAATTTAAAATAAGTAATCTTAAAGATTTTTAGAATGACAAAACGTTTGTTGTTTGCATGATTGTATTACAGTCAATATCCGTGATAAAGTAGAAGCATTGTTTTAAACAACATAAATCATCTTTAACTACTGAACTGAAATAGAAGATATCAGTTCCACTTGTTGCATGGAATAGTAAACAAATGCTTACTGTTGTCATTGGTTTCAGGAGCAATAAGGTACTTACTCAGGTTATTCTACTGAACAATAATCAGATGGTGATGGAAGTCTTTGTGTTGCTTTATGTGTATTGTTCAGTGTGAACATTGGGTTCGATAAAATTGAGGTATTTGCATGAATTAGGAACAGAGTGATAATTGGGTGCGAATGATCTGATTTAAAATCAGACAGTTTTTGATATTTACGAGGATTGCTGAATGAAACGTTCTTAAACCATCATGCAATCAATGGCATAAGTGAGAGATATGCAAATTGAACTTTCAAGTGAACACACCCTGATATTTTCACACCATTTCAATGTCACATTCAATATAAATAGATGACTGGAAAGCTAAAAACAAATCTCACACAATTCATAAACTGACCAGTAATTAAAAATTGATAAATAATAGCAAGTGACATTTGTTTATTTTACTGAAGAAGTAATTGATCTTTTCTCATATTTATAGCACTGGAACATAAAATTCTGTGTTGTTTTAACTAAGATCTACAGAACAAGAGAAAATTAATGACTATCATGACTTTGTATATTTCAGCTTTATGACTGCAACATTCTCAAATATTTTCTGAGGAATATTGATTGAGTGGAATTAGATACATTTTGCTATGAGTAACTAGAAGAAAGTATATAGCAGATACTGTGATTATTGGAATGGACGATGAGACCTCCAAATAATCTACTGATATTGTGATTGGATATACAGTAAGTGTCAGAATCAAAGTAAATTATAATCAAATCAATTCAAAAATGTTTCCAAGTTTAAAATAAATACAATATTCACAATGATTGAGAGATTGTACATTGTAATGTCCTTGCAGTATTTATTGTACAGAAGCATAATTCCACATTTGTAGCCATTACTGGATTGCACAATTATTAGATATAAGATATATTAGCAACAAACGGATTTTAAAAATATATATTTGTGAATTTGAGAATAATGAGATATCTCATCTTGATATTAGACTGAGTAATATGTAGAAATGAAGAGTAATATCGCAGGGAAAAGTAATTGGAGTTCTCTGAATTTCAAAGGCTGAGATAATTGTTATATTTCACCTGAGCAAAAATCAGATATTTACAAAGAATTTTGCAAGGGATATTATTGGTCGTTTGGTATGTGCATGGGCCTGAACAAATAGGTATTAATATAGTAGCATTGACAACAAGAAATAATGAATGGAATTTTCAAAAAAACACTGCATTTTTACAAAGTCTATGTTAAATTGCTGTGCAATTATTGTAATTGATAATTGCTTTTAGAATCCTGATAGATAAATTGACTTAATATTTTGAAAACACTTTGCTCTGAAGTTGATTGGATATTCATTAAGATTAAGGAACTGAAAATTAAAGCATAAAACTTAGCTGGATGGTGTGAAAAAATCATTCAGCAGCAATTGAATAAAATGATTTTGTTTAAAAATGCAGGCAATGCAAGATTTATATGGTTCCAATAGTTTTATTGAAGAGTCATGTCAATTTTGTTGATGTAATTTTTACCACAATAAATGTTTCGAGATTTATTTTAGAATTAGGAGGAAAAGAATTAGGCCATGAAAGTGACTATTATTGTGAACAAAATACAGGGTCACTGACATTTGATACGGAAAGGAATTCTCATAATTGTGTGATTATTGTTCACTGACATCTAATATGGGAGGAAAAGGAGAATTGTCAACATTTCCGAGCAATTTTGTTTCTTATAATGAAATGAAAATAAATATAATTTTGTCGGGCAATTTGTTTGAAAAAAGGAAACAGTGATTTCATATGACATTTGAGCTGAAGACTCGTTCCCGTTTCCCCCATTGTAGTCTTCACAATAATTTAAAACTTAGTGTTGGTTGAACAAAAGAACAAATGGATATAATTGAAATGTTTTCTTGTACACCAAAAAAAGTAAATGTAAAGCAATTTTATCATGAAAATTATATCGCTCTGAATATAATCATTTCACACACAATAAATGTATGTGTTGAATTGAAATGTCATCATAGCTGTAGAATTGTTTTCACTGGCAGGGAATGAAAACTCAGGAGGCAATCTGAGCTCAGGCATGTGGAAGATGTTTACTCATGCAGCAACCAGTTAATGAAGGGATCGTCCCCCGTGGCCAATCTCGGAAGGGAGATCCATAACACACTGTAACATGTACAGTAAAAAGCAGCATTTTTATGGACTTTCTGCATCACAATGGCCACATGTAATGTGGTTACAGCCCTTCCCTCCTCATCCAGCCACCCAATTGAAACACATAATCGCAGATGGGCATTCTAATGGACATCCCCAGATTCCTATTGGGATCTTTCCATGCATCTTATTGACTTAGATTCCAAAGTTATTCCTGAACTCCCTCAGGCCTCTCAGGATATCTTATCAGTTGGGACATTTTGAGTTCTGCTATTCATTATATTTTATTTTATCAAAGCCAATTACTCCTCATATCGTTCACTGTCTTAATTATATAGTACAAAGAAATAGAAAAGACAGTTAATTTTAGCTTACTTGCTATAAGATTAGTAATATGACTTAGTTATAAAGTTTGTTATATTGTGTAAAATTATACAGCTACTCTTTCTGTCAGGACTTTATAATTAATGAGCAGTCAACATCATACCGTGAAGTTAATTCCTAAAACTAGCTAACTTCAAATCTCTGGCTAAATGCTTTTCTATAATGTTTTTAGGAGGCATTGGTTACATATATCAAACTTATGTTGCAAATTTCCCCTATTATACTCAAGAATCTGTAATTAGAACCTTTGTTTAATATTCTGAGTAACTGTAAAATAATAACTATATCTGACAAATGAACTTTTCTGTTGTCATGATAGCTGCTTAGTGAGGTAACTGGGCTGCACCCTGCAGCTGCTGTTTATTCATTTACTGGGACAATTATCCTTTCATTTATGAGGATCAGGATTGGTCATTTGTCTGTATGTCGGCATGCTGTTATCAAGAAATGTCTGGAATGCTGTAGTCCTGGCGTTGGAGTAGGTCCATTGGTAGTGTGCTTTCTTTTAATTTAAGGCTGAAACAGAATGTTAGTGTCGTTTATCACCCCCTGACACCTTGTATTTTAGTTCTAAGGTAGGCTGCGTGTTTTTGATTGTCAGGCATTTTGTATGAGCCAATATGGACCATTCTATTGCAGGTGGGGGTAGGCCATGCCCAGAACAGCAAATCAGCTAAGATTCAAGTATTGAAATAAAAATCACCATTCGCTACCATTGGTTTCTGTACAATGCAATACGTTTACGTTACTGAGCCTTAATTTCACACTTAAAGCTGGATATACTGGATTTGATCAATTCTTAAATATTAGATATAAGCAACAATTAATCTTAAAAACATTTCATAGCAAACTTAAAAATGATTAGAAATCTCATGTGTGTAAAAATGAACAGCATTTATTGGAGTGTAAAATAATCAGACGTCTCTTAATATGTAAGGACGAATATTAATCCAATGATTTCTGTGAACGTTCAAATGAGAAGGGAACAGATATTATCTGTGAGTGTTGGATAGGGAATCATTAATTAGTTTGTGTTTGCGTTATCCTGGAATAAGAGAACTATTATTCTTCTTTTAATATTGACACTAAGAAATAATGGATTAAATTAAAATGTGAATTTGATGATGTTTGTTTCAAAACCTAAACTGAATTACTGTGTGATTTTTGGAATGACAATGAATTGATAATTAATTTTAGAACTTTGGCAAAGTAAATGATTCAATATTTCCAAATGGATTTGCTCTGATGTTGACTAGATATTTCTTAATCTGTCAGCTGAGAATGCAAATTCTGGCGTGATGACATGGAAAGACATTAGACATTCAGTGAACGTTGATCAGAAATGGTTTGTCATTCACAATTCTCAGATCTTCAAGACTTCTATCCTTGGTTTCTCTACTTGTCTTCTGGAGAAATATAATATATAACAAGAACAAATTCTGCATTGTATTTAATTCATGCAATTTTTCATATCATCAATATTTAGACATTTGAGTCAGAATTATAATGAAAATAAGTCAATAAGGAAGATTTATTTTCACAGAAGCATACAGTCAACAGCATTTATCAACGTATTTGTTTCAATAATGTCTCTGAATAAACGGATAAATACATTTAATGGGAATCTGTTGACAATGTAATGAACCACAATATCATTTTATCATAATTTTTGGATTGGAAATCTATCAGAAAATAAATCCTATATTCAGGACTTGCTTCATCTCGATACATGTTACACGTAGTCATAACATGTCATCATGGGTCTGGGAAAGATGTAGTGTGTAAATTATAATAAGGTGTCTCCTCCATATGTTTGGATCTGGTGAGACTGTGATGTTTGCTATGATTATTCATCCTGAGCACAATAAGGCACGTACAAAGTGTTTTTCACCGACCAGTAATTAATGGTCTTGAAGACCATTACAAGTACTTTGATTTCAATAATGTTGAGCTGATTTCCATGATCTGGGAAATGTTTCACAACATTTTACCAAAATTCTGGATTCTAAGCATTCAATGTGTTTCGTGCAAACACCCTTCACTTGTCATGATTCTCAAGTGAGGTGTCTAATGCTCAGGCACTGGCTGGAAGTCAAGGTGCCAGGAAGTCTGCTTCAACCTCTCCAAAACACAGCTCTTGGGCTGGTTGTAACAGGATCTCCCGAACCTTTGTGAGCTCTTTGACCGGGCTTTCCACTGTTTTCTGGAGCTGGTTACTTTGTCTACTGTTTCCTTTACTTTGACCTTTTTAGCTCTGCTTTCCCCAGCTGTAGGAATATTTAGAATGTTCAATTATGGGCCACAGGTCACTTGACCTTAGCGGACAGATAAAATATGGTTCACTTATTGTTGTAATAACGAATTGAGAATGAATCTTTGCATTTTAACAAATAAAATGTTTCAATTTTATCAGTGGTTTACAATGACATTGATTAGATAGTCATTAAGAGAGATCAACTGACAATTATATTGCAGCTATTTGCAGGATTATTGAATTGAAAAAGGATACAGATGTACAGAGATTTTTTTGGAAGGCATTGCTTTTTTAATTCTAATATCTTTGTTGTTCAAGAGGTCTATGTAGCTGTTCATTGGTTCTCTTGTCCAGATGCTAGTTAATAATTCATATCGCTTTTATTGTGCCCGGAGTTTTGAGATTTGTATCAGATTAAGACGAAAATGAGGAGCTATTAAAATGAGAACTTGAGTGAATAGAAAGCACAGTAAATTTAAATTATAGAGGAAACAGAGAGTATTTGCTCCAAATAAGCAAATTTTTTTTAATGTCGAAAGTGTGGTGGTGGAAAAGCACAGCAGACCAGGCAGCATCCATGGAGCCGGAGATTCCCGATGAAGGCTTATGCCTGAAACATGGTTTCTCCTGCTCCTCAGATGCTGCCTGACATTCTGTGCTATTCCAGCACCACATTCTTGACTCTGATCTTCAGCATCTGCTTTCCTCACTTTCTCCAAATATTTGTAATGGACATGAACTGAAAATGTTAGCCTCAGTAGTTGAACAAAACCAAATTTACACTTTTTTGTGCAATATTTGGACTGAAAACTGTTTGTGATCATGCAACACATTCGGACATATGAACACCTCTTCCATTAGAATCCTTTGCCATTCATAATAAAGAATAACCACTGCTTTGAACAACCAGTATCGTGTGTAATTATTGAACTGAAATACCAGAGGACAACTTCTGCATTTATTGGAGGGAATGATAACCAGATCCTTACTGTCGCAGTGGGGATTGATCTCAGGAACAATTCTGATTATTCCACTGAACAGTAATTAGATGGTCATGAAGACCTTTGTGTGGCCTCATGTTTAGTGTTTTGTGTGAGCAATGATTTAAAAAATATTGAGATATTTTACAAGATTTAGGAACACTGATAATCAAGTGTTCAAGGTATTAACTAAAGTCAACTTTAAAAAAGTTAGAATTGCTTAGAGAAACACAATTAAACTATTGTAGAATCCCTGTTAGCACAGTGTGGTAACAGGTCATTTCGTTGAAACAAAATGACCCTCCAAAGAGTAACCCATCCAAACACTTTCCCAACCATATTCCTCGACATTTACTGCTGACTAACATGCACATCCCTGAACACAATGTGCAATTTAGCATGGCCAGCTCACCTAACCTGCACTTCTTCGGATTGTGGGAGGAAACCACAGCAAAGTCACATAGACTTGGGGAGAATGGGCAAAGTACACAAAGACAGTCACCGAGGATGGGATCAAACCGAGATCCCTGGCACTGTGAGGTAGCATTGTTAATGACTGAGCCACTGTGCAACTATATGCAATAAGTAAAATCAGTGAGAGGTATGCAAAGACAAATTTCAAATAAACACCCTCCGCTATTGTCAAAGCATATAAAATTTACATTCAATACGAATAGATGAATGGAAAACAAAAAAAAAACTCCAACAATTCACGAATGAAAAATAATTAGAAATTTAATTTGATCAAATGTCATTCCAATATTTAGATGAATTGCAATTTTTAATAACAAATGTAGGTAATTAGCTGACTAATGAATAATTGGAAGTGGCATATGTTTACTTTACAGATGAAGAAAGCGACTTGTTTTCTCTCCTTGTAACACGGCAGAATAACAATGTGAATGTCCGAAATGTTTGAATCAAGCTCTTTCGAACAAAAAACTAATCACTTACGATCACTTCGCCTTTTCACCTTTAAGACCACAACATTCACAAATATTTTTCAGGAATTTAGAACCAACAGAACTAGTTAATTTCTTTTCTTGGGAAACCGAAGAAGAGAATAAACAGCAGATACTGTGAAGAAGTCATTCAATGCGAACATTCAACTGAAGACAACATTCCTTCTTTCTAAAAATGTTCAACTTTCAAAAATTCAAAATTTATTGTCATTGTTTAATGAAATAATAAAGAGATGCTGATGCTTTTTCATTGGATTTTGTTGCATGAAAAATGCTTAAGTCTTAAGTGTTAGCATTGAAGTGAAATATATTTACATTAATACAACTATGTTTCAACAGGTAAAATAAATATTGATTGTTACAATGAATGAGAGATTGTACACTGCAATGCATATGAAGAATTAACATGATTCAATATTTCAAAAGCACTTTGCTGTGATGTCGATTGAGTATTTATTAAGATCAGGGAACTAAGGAATAAAACATAGTAGCTAGCTTTACGTATTAAAGAAAAAATGAGACATTCAGTAATTATTGAACAAAATTCTTTTCTGAACTCAAAAATATATGCAATATACAAATTGCGAATTTCTTTCCACTGGATTCCTTGTAGAGATGGTATGTTGATTAATATTATAATCAAAGTGTCAGAATTAGGAAGAGAATTAATAGATCATGAAAATGAGCATGGAAATAAACAAACAATGAAGTCACTGCTGGGTGGTATATGAAGCGATTGTAATAATTGTGTCATTATTCTACAATAATGAATAATGTTGGAATTGAAACAACAAAAAATTCAACACTTCTTTTCTTACAATGCAATGAAAGCAATAATCATTTTGTAGCATGCATGATTGGAAAAAGCAGTCTTTTAATATGACATACAGTGAAGACTAACCTTTTTGCAAATATGTAAGAAGTTCATAAATTCAAAATGTAGCGTTTGTTGAATTTGCAACAAAAATGGTTATAATTTGAATTATCTTTTGCACACACTCAACAGAAGAGGAGCTTAAAGATTGTTAGAATATTTTTTAAAAATGTTTCCAGTTTTATTGTATTACAGTCAATATCCATGATAAATTAGAATTATTGGTTTAAACAACAAAAATTGTCATTAACAACTGAACTGAAATATAAGATATCAAATGCACTTACTGTATGGACGAGTAAACAAATGCTTACTGTTGTCAATAGTCTCAGGAACAATAAGATACTCAGGTTATTCCACTGAACAGTAATTAGCTGATGATGAATATCTTTGTGTCACTTTATGTGCACTGTTTTGTGTGAACATTGACTTCAAGAAAATTGAGATATTTACATGAATTAGGAATAGATTGGTAATTAGGTGTTAAGGATCTTATTTAAGATTCGACTTTTTAAATAGTTGATAGAATTGCTGAGCAAAACACACTTCAGACATCATGCAATAAATGAGATAAGTGATTGTGAGAAATGAAGTTCAGTCACTTCAATAACTTCAGTCCGGAACAAGACCTGAATCAGTAATGTCGTTTATTACGCTGTTGCAAGAGAGGTGTGGTGTCCACTGTCCACAAGGCACACACACACACTGAATTTAACGAGTACACAATATTTATGTAATTCGTTTCTCTTCCCTCCTCCCATTGCTCCTTCACTGTTTACAACTATTTCTAATCTAAATCGGCTGTTTATCTCTGAACTCATCCAGCTTCGTCCCTGACAAAATGTTTATCTCTGGCCTCATAAGGCCGTTTGACCACCTCCCTCTGTGGTCTTATTGTTATTTATCCTTCTTCACTGCCATCTGTTTCCGTGCTAACCATAGCATAATTTCCTTTTTTTCTTTATTTACACCTAGCCTTATGACCTTTTGATGGTGTTTTTTTTTGTTCCTGTTGAAGCAGGAAACAGATGCTTGTAACTGTTTGTACAGGCATATCTAGCTTAACCTACACCCCCTCCCCTCACAGCACCTTAACTATTTGTCTATAACATCTACCATTATTTGCAGACACATTTCATTCTTGTATGCACATTTTAGCTAATACAAAAGCAAAAATATATTTCATTCACATAGTTTTCATTCTTGTTAACTCGGCTCTTGGCTGAAACAATTATACACTGGTGCGAGTTCATTTACCTTGAATAAACAATTATGATTGCAGAAGTAACACTGCTTTATATATATCCCACAGTGATAAATATGCAAAATCAAATTTCAAATGAATGCACTTGGATATTTTCACAGCAGTTCAATCTCACATTCAATATAAATAGGTGAGTGGAAAATGAAAAACAAATTTCACACAATTCATAAACTGATCAATAATTAAAAATTGATAAATAAAAGGAATTGGCATTTGTTTATTTAACTGAACAAGAAATTTATTTTTTTCTCCTCATTTTTATAGCACTGGAGCATCAAGTTCTATGTGCTGTTTTAACTCAGCTCTTCAGAACAAAAGAAAATCAATGAATATCATTACTTTGTATATTTCATCTGTATGACTGCAGCATTCTTAAATATTTTCCAACGAATATTGATTGAGTGGAATTAGATACATTCTGTTATTAGTGACCTGAATAAAATAAACAGCAAATACTGTGATTATTGGAATGAATAACAGATGGAAGCATATCTAATTTTGAATTGAAAGGCAATTCAATTGATTCTTAGATATGTTCTAATCAACATTCAGAGCTGCTCTGACACAACTCTGTGCAAGGTGGGAATTGAAACTGTACCTCCTGGTCTGGTAACAGAGATACTATCAGAGCTGCACAACATTCCTTCATAACGTTCCCAACCAGGCTGGGCAGCTCTATAATCACATGCTCACTGTGGTCAGTCAAGTGAAAATTAATCAGATGTTTATTGTGATAATTGGATTGGAATTAAATGGATGGATCCTATGTGTAATATACTTAAAATTAAATAGTAATTTACAATAATGATGGGAGTTAACAGATGTCTTAATTAAATATGACTTTTATGATAATTTGTGGAATGACAACTTGATAGATTTGTGTGATTACTGTAAATTGATAAATAAAAATGAATACAATCCTTCTAGATGTTCATAATAGTTTCTCATTTTATGAAATGCAACGTAATTTTTTTTGTTCTACACGTAAATTGGAACAAAATGATGGTCAGTCAATGGGACTATTCAGCTGAAGACAACTTTCATTCTTTCTGAAAATGTCTGATTTCTAAGAAGTCACCATTTCCCGTGATTGTTTAATGAAACAAGAAAGATGTCAATCCTTTTTTTGTGTACTTCAAAAAAATTCATCAGAATTTAAATAATTTTGCACAAGAAAAATATTCAACTATTATTGTGATTAGAAGCACAATAAATGTTAACATTGAAGTGAATGACAATCAAATCATTTCAGAAGTATTTCCAAGTTTAAAATGAAAAGCAATATTCACAATGATTGAGAGATTCTACATTGCTAAGTCCTTGCAATAGTTATTATATGGAACCATAATTCCACATTTACATCCTTTACTAAATTGAACAATTATTCGATATTAGCAACAAATTGATTTTAAAACTACTATTAATAAAGTTAAGAATAATGAGGTATCTCATCTTACTATTCCACTGAGTAATGTGCAGAAATGAAGAGAAATATTGCAGTGTAAAGTAACTGGTGTTCTCTGAATATCAATGACTGTGACCTTTCAAATGAGCAAAAGTCAGATATTTACAAAGGATGTCACAAGGGCAGTTATTGGTCTTTTCTGGGTGTATTGGCCCGACCAAACAGGTTTTTATATTGTAGCATTTACAATAAGAAATATGGAAAATATTAAAAACACATTAACTTAGACTTCGTAACAAGCACAAAATGCTGTGTAATTATTATAATTGTTAATTGTTTCTAGAATATTGATAGATAAATTAACTTAATATTTTGAAAGCACTTTGCTCTGACATCGATTACGTAATAATTAAGATTGATAAACAGAAAATTAATATATAAAAAGTCTTTTTAATAATTCTAAAAAAATACTCAGCAACAATTGACACAGTTCAACACTGGGTTTTTTTGTTGAGTCATGTTTATTTTTTAATTTTTATCGTGATAAATGTTTAGACATCTATGTCAGAATAAGGAAGAAAATAATTAGACCAGGAAAGTGAGTACTATTGTGAACAAAAGGTCGAGTTAATGACATTTGCTACAGAAAATTATTTTGCTCAAAATGACTGATAATTACATGATTATTGTTCATTGACAACTAATGCTGGAAGTAAAAGAAACAATTCTAACATTTCCAAAGCAGTTTTTTTTTCTTACAATGAAATTAAAATACAAATCATTTTAGAGGTCACATGATTTGAAAAAGTGTCATTTAATGTGATATTTGAGATGAAGAATCGTTCTTTTTCCCCCAGTGTAGTCTTTTCAATAATTTAAAATTTAGTCTTATTTGAGCTAAAGAACAGATGGGTGTACCTACATTGTTTTCTTGCGTACAAAAGAAGTAAAGTCAACAACATTTTTAAGTTTCGTAGAGTTAATTAGCAAAATGCATTGAAGCTATCATGCATGAAGTGAGATAAGTGAGAGAGAGAGACAAATTAAATGTTCAAATGAACATGTCGATATTTTGAAAGCATATCAATCTTATGAATTATGAATAGGTGGATGGAAAATAAAAACAAATTCCTGACAATTCAAGAATGAATAGTAATAAGAAATTTAATTTGTTCAAAGCACATAACAATATTTAGATGAATTGCAATATTTAGTCACAATTGTAGTTGGTCAACTGACCAATGAATACTATGAAGTTGCTGAATAGGAATTTTGACTGTTTATTTTTTCACCTTTATGATACTGGAGAATAAGTATTTATGTGCTTGAAATGTCTGAACTAGGTTCTTTCAAACAGAGAAAAAAAAATCAGTATCATTTCTTCGACTCTTCCAAATTTAAGATTGCAATATTCTCAATTACTTTTTCAAGGAATGTTGAACTAGCAGAATTAGATGCATCGTTTTATCAGTGACCTGAAGAAAATAAGTAATAGATATGGTGATGATTGAAATGCACAGCAGATTGAAGTATATTTCATGTTGTTTTGAAAAGTAGTTCAATCTATTCTCAGGTATTTTCTCATGAATATTTGGAGCTGCTCTGACACATCTCTGCTGAAGGTGGGAATTGAAATCATTCCTCCTGATCTTGTCGTAGAGACACTGTCAGAGCTCCACACGGACCCTTCATAATGTCCCCACCCCGGAAGGGTAGGACCATAGTCACATGCTTACTGTGGCAACACAAATGAAAACGAATCAGATGTTTATTGTAATAATTTGTACGGGAATTAATTACATATTTACTGTGTGTAATGAACTGACAAAATGAATTAGTATTTACAGTAATGATGTAACAAAGCAATAATGACTTTAATTAAATATGAATCTCATGATGATCCATGAGAGGAAAAAATGCCTAATCATTTGATCATTGTAAACTGATGAACAAAAATCAATAAAATAAGTCCATATGTTCAAAGCAAGTTTTCACAGAATGAAAGGAAAATTCAAATGTTTTTTGCAACATAAATGAATAGGAAAATAAATTAATTAGTCACACAATGCAACTATTCATCTGAAGACAACTTTCCTTCTTTCCAGAAATGTTCACTTCCCAAAGTTCAAAATGTACTGTGACTATTTCATGAAACAATAGTGATGTTAGTTCCTTTTGTTGTACTTCAAAACGTCACAAGAATTTTAAATGATTTTGTTCCATGAAAAATGATTAACTTGTACCGTGTTTATAAATACAGTAAATGTTAACATGTAAGCGAAACATAATTAAATCAATTCAACTTTTGCTCAGGTTAAAATAAAAAGATATTTACAACACACACTGCAAATCTTTACATTATTTCATGTATGAGCCATAATTCCACAGATATACCCTGAACTATATTGAACAATGATTAGATAATAGCAGTAATTGGATTGTCCAAATTCTATCAGTTAATTTAAGAATACTGAGAAATCTTAGTTGATTATTTCACTGAACAATGTGGAGAAATGACTAGGAATTATTCTAATGAAAAGTAATTACAGTTCTCTGAACGCTTCAGGCTGAGATTAGCGTGATCATTCAAATGAGCAATCATCAGATATTTACAATGAGGCATTGAATGGGAAGTCATTGGTTCCATTATGGGATCGTTCAACTGAGAAGTAAATTGATTTTTATATTGTAGTGTTCATACTCAGAAACAATTGATGCAATTGAAATGCGATTCTCACTATTTGTTAGAAAGACTAACTCCAATAACTGTACAATTATTGTAATGGCAGTGACTGGAAAAATAACATTATAATCTGTAAAAATAAATTGATTTAATATTCTAAAACACTTTGCTGTGATGATGATTGGATATTCATGAATATCGGTAAACTGAGGAATACAATATAATAGCTAGCTTTATGGATTCACAAAAATGAGCAATTCAGTTATTATTCAGCAGAATTGTTTTTGGGTCAAACATGCAGGATTACAAGAATGACATGTTACCATCCATTGGTTTGCTTCTTGAGACGTACTTTTAATTTATATACTTTTGTTCATAACCAATGTTTAGACATTCCTGTCAGAAGTAGGAAGTTAATAAGTAGATAGTGAAAGTGCGTATGACAGTGAACGTAAGATACAGGGAGCTTCCATAATTTTGTGATGATTGTACATTGATAAATAACTTTGGAGTAAAAAAAGTAAATCAGCATGTTCAAAACAGTTTTTTTGCTCATAACAAATTGAAAATTAAAAAAATCCTTCTGCAGTGCACATGATTTGAAAACACATCAGTCACTAGTCAAAAAAAATACCAGTCACAGAAAACATCGGCTCGAGACAATAAGGCCCTTATGAAGAGTATTCTATTCAACAGTAATTCGAGGACCTTGAACATTTGTGGGCGGCACGGTGGCACAGTGGCACAGTGGTTAGCACTGCTGCCTCACAGCGCCAGATACCCAGGTTCAATTCCCGCCTCAGGCGACTCTCTGTGTTGAGTTTGCACATTCTCCCTGTGTCTGCGTGGGTTTCCTCCCACACTCCAAAGATGTGCAGGTCAGGTGAATTGGCCATGCTAAATTACCCGTAGTGTTAGGTAAGGGGTAGATGTAGGGGTATGGGTGGGTTGCGCTTCGGCGGGGCGGTGTGGACTTGTTGGGCCAAAGGGCCTGTTTCCACACTGTAAGTAATCTAATCTAATCTTCATGCCATTCTTGCAAAGAACACTTAATTATTCCTGAAGTTTTATTATCGTAAATATTTCAACATTTGGATCAGAACTAGGAAGATAATGAGAAACTATTCACATGAGTATTTTCGTGAGTGAAAGTCAAAATAAATTTACAGTGCCAAGTTTCACTATTTTGTCTGAATAAACAGATAAAGATTTTTTATGTGCGAGCTCAAAATGTTTTCAAGTACAGTTGTACCAAGCCAAAATACATTATTTTATTTTGCAATACTTCAAGGGGATTGGAAATCTATGTATGCTGATGTTAGCGTCCTTGCTCATTTGGAATAAAGCATTTTTATTAGGTTTAGCGAAATATGTCGTGTGCAATTACTGAAGTGAAATTTCAGAAATCAAGTGCATTTATTGGATGGAACTGCTCACCAAATATTTACTGTGATTCTTGTTCTCAGGAACAATAAAATATTTACTCAGGCTTTTCTCTTGAGCAGTAATTAGATGACCAGGAAGACATTTGTGTGGTTGTGTGTGCCGTGTTCAGTGAGCATTTTTTTTTCAATTACAATTATATTATAATAATATTGGAAGGGTTTAATAATCGTGTGTTAAAGATCTTAATTAAAGTCATATTTTCTTTTAAAAATTACAATTCCTTTGTGCAACAATAATTTGGAGATGTCGGTGTTGGACGAGGGTGCATCCAAGGAACAGGAGAATCGACGTTTCAGGCATAAGCCCTTCTTCCTGTTCTTTTGATGCTGCCTGACCTGCTGCGCTTTTCTAGCAACACATTTTCAGCTCTGCAGTCCTCACTTTCTCCCTGTTGGACTAGGGTGGACAAAGTTAAAAATCACATGACATCAGGTTATAGTCCAACATGTTTATTTGGAAGCACTAGCTTTCAAGGCTATGGCTCTGCATCTGGTGATCTGGTCTCTTTGGAGACACACTACTAGAGCTACACAAGTGCCTTTCATTATCGTCCCAACAAGGAAGGTTGGGCTTATAATCAATTGGGATTACTCAAATGAAAACTAACCAGTGTTCATTCCGATAATTGGGCTTGGAATTAATTAGACTTTTTCTGTGTCATGGACTGAGAATGTACTAGTAATTCACGATAATAATTGTACTAAGCACATATGCTCTCACTTACATATTAATATCAGGATAATTGGAAGAAAGATAAATCGACATATTGTAAATTCATAAAAAATACAACTGTTGAATATGTTTAAAGCAGTTTTTCTTATAAAGAAAAAGATAATGAGAATGTTTAGCAGTCAGACGGAATCGGAAGAAAAGATCATTCACTGTGACTATTCAGCTGCAGACATCTTCTCTTCCTTCCACAAATATATAACTTGCAACAATTCCAATTGATAAAGGAAAGAGCAAACACCTGTAAATTCTATTTTTGTGTTTACAAAAAATGTCACAAATTTAAATTTTTTTAGATTTAAAATATTTAAATCTTACTGTGATCAGAATTACAATAAATCTTTGTGTTGAAGAAAAATATACTCAAATCAAATCAAAATAAACATCGATATTCACAATAATTGGGAGAGTGAACACTGCAATATCTTTCCATCACTTGATGTACTGAGCCATAATTCCACTTTTCTATCCCTTTCTTGATTGATCAGTGGTTAGATATTAGCAATAACTAAAATTATAAATATGCTGTCAGTGAACTGAAGGTAATTGAGAAACTTCCCATTGCTGTTTGTTCGAAATAAACAGTAATTATTGGTGAAATGTCATTAGATATCTCTTAATCGATGAGGCTGTGATTACTTTGATTGTTGAAATGAGTAGTATTCCAATATTTCCAATGAGCATTGGATGGAAAATCGATGCTTTTTGGTGTAGACCTGATTTTTTTTATTGTAGTATTGGCAGTAATAATCAATGGATTAAATTATGGTGTGCATCACACCTGACTGAATATTTTCAAGTTTTCTAACAGGTTTCTAGTCCAATCTTCAGTTTAAAAAGGGTAATTTTGGCTCAGCACATCAGTAACTGCAAACATTTTCAACACATCTCCAAAGTTATTAATATTATAATTTTAAAAAATCAAAAAATTACCTCTGTAAATGTCATTAACTCTATCTTTAGATTATACTCAAGTTCGTTCTCTACTTATTTTCTTCCTATTTCTGACACCAGTGGCTAAATATTGATTAGATTAAATGTCATATGAGTGAGATATTAGTTTTCTCTCAAAAATCTGTGCAGCACAGGAATGCTGAACATAATGCAAAAGAAACTCATCCCTTCTGCCGACCCTTGATCCATATCCATCCAAATTATCTAAATGAACATTAAATAGCCTTAATGTATCTGCCTCCACCACCAACCCTTGAAGTTCATTCCAGACACCTGCCACTCCCTGTGTAAAAAATAATTGCCCCTCACATGCCCCTTGAACTCCCCCCACCCCCCAAGCCTGAAATGCTTGCCTCATAGTTTTGACGGTTCAACTCTGGGAAGAAACTTCCTGACTGACAACTCTACCTATGTATCTCATGATTGTACAGACTTCAATCAATTCTTCCCCACAGCCACCGCCACTCCACAAAAAAGCAGCGTCTCCAAATCCAGGCAGCATCCTGGTAAATGCCCTCTGTACCCTCTCCAAATCCTCCATATTCTTCCTGTAATGTGGCGAACAGAAGTAAATAAATACTTTAAGTATGCTTTAACCAAAATCTTATGAAGTTGCAACATGATATCCTGACTCTTGTAACCAGTTCCCTGATGAATAAAGGCCAGCATGCCATTTGCCTTCCTTACCACCCGATCTACTTGCATGGACACTTTCAGGGAGCCATGGTCTTGAATGCCAAGATACCTTTGAACAACAAAGCTGTTCAGGGTCCTGCCATTGACTATCTACTTTTCCTTAACATTTGAGCTCCCAAAGTGAGACACCTCACACTTGTATGGATTAAGCTTTACCTTTAATTTCTCTGCCCATAGCTGCAGTTTATCTTTTTCTCCTGCTGCATTCTTCGACAACCTTCTGCATTTTAGTGCA